>NW_024040596.1:33438738-33982130 GCF_014851395.1 Micropterus salmoides
TTAATTTTTTTTTTTTCTGCAAAGTAGGCCCAAATGACATGGCCTAAACATACTCGAAAACTCACCAAAATTGCAAACATGTCAGAACCGGTGAAAATTTCGTATCTACAAGTTTGCACATGGGCGTGGCAAAATGACTCGCTAGCGCCACCTAGAAAATTGGAAATGATTAGCCCTCGTTCACGTTCAACTACATGTACGAAATTTTTCGGGGACATGTATGTATCAAGACGCACAAAAAAGCCTCAAGAACCCATAGCCTAAAGTCAACAGGAAGTCGGCCATTTTGATTTTATGGCCATTTTGGATGATTACATAATTACTTTAACGAACTCCTCCTAGGGATTTAGTCGGATCGACCTCAAATTTCTGCTGTGCCTTCTAAAGGCATTGACGATGAAAAGTTGTGCTATTTGCGGTTTTCGTCAATGGGCGTGTCCGTGGCGTCGATGATTCGCAATGAAACAGGAAGTTGTTGTAACTTCAGTGTACATGCTCACATCTGGACCAAATGTACATGTAGGATGAGAGTCCGCCCTGAACACATGTACATGCTGACATTCACCCACAGTCATAGCGCCACCTGCTGGCAACAGAAGTGATTTTAACGAAGCAGCCCCCGCCGCACGTTTTACCTACGTGCACGAATTTTCTGTGGTACGTGTATCTTGTCCAGACGCACAAAAAAGTCTTGGAGCCAAGCCTAAACCCAACAGGAAGTCGGCCATTTTGAATTTTACGTCAAATTTTGGATGATTTACACACTTCGTACTTTAACGAACTCCTCCTAGGGATTTAGTCCGACCGACCTCAAATTTGTGCTGTGCCTTCTAAAGGCATGAAGATGAAAAGTGCTATTGCAAGTTTCGTCAATGGGCGTGTCCGGCGGCGGTCAAAGATAACTCTTCGCCATGACACGGAAGTTGTCGTAACTTCAGTGACATGCTCACATCTGGACCAAACTGTACATGTAGATGAGAGTCCCGCCCTGAACACATGTACATGCTGACACACAGACAGTCATAGCGCCACTTGGCAACAGGAAGTGATTTTAACGAAGCAGCCCCGCCGCACGTTTTACCTACGTGCACGAATTTTCTGTGGTACGTGTATCTTGTCCAGACGCACAAAAAAGCCTCTTGGAGCGATGCCCTAAATCAACAGGAAGTAGGCCATTTTGAATTTTAGTCAAATTTTGGATGATTTACACACTTCGTATTTAACGAACTCCTCCTAGGGATTTAGTCCGACCGACTTCAAATTTGTGCTGTGCCTTCTAAAGGCATTGAAGATGAAAGTTGTGCTATTTGCGAGTTTTCGTCAATGGGTGTGTCCGTGGCGTGGCGTCAGAGATCAAGTCTTCGCCGACCAGGAAGTTGTTGTAAACTTCAGTGTACTGCTCACATCTGAACCAAACTTTACGTGCTTGATACTCTCCCCCCCGTTATGGAGACCGATCCTGACACAGTCAGAATAAATACAGAAATAAATAAATGCTCAATAAATAATAAGCATCCAATTAAATACACAAAATAAAGTAAATAAATAATGTAGGTAGTAATTAAATTATACAAGAGACATAAATGTATAATTTTAATTAGTGCCTTTACTATTCACCTTTGTTATAATTACCTTATTTGTTTATTCAACTTTATTTATTACAAATTTTTTAATGTATTATTTATGTGTGTGTTTTAATATTTTTGTCTGTTTTATTCTTCCTTTGTATTTATTTACCTTATTTATTTTCACCCATGGTATTTATTTCTGCCAGTCTTTTTAAATTTTTGTATGCATTTCTGCCTCATTATGCAAATGAGAGGGGCTGTGTCTCAAGGGGTCATCTTCTGCTATTGGTGGACCAGTCAGACAGGAGAGCTCCTACTCTGCCTGCAGACATCAACGATCTTGCCCCTCACACAGTCAGATGGCTTCCTTCAGTGCACTGAGGTGTTTAACAACTCTGAAGACAATACTACCAGCAATGTCTTCCTTCTCTTTTCACGTAGACGCTCCGACAGACGGTGCTTTCAGTTTGCTGCATGCATGGACACAGAACTGCGGTACAGCACACAGTAACGATGAAATGTGTGCTGTTCTCACATTCTTCCTCTGTATGTACACATAACAAACAAGGCAGGGAAAAGGAATTTATTTTATTGTTTGGGTACATTATTGTTCAGTGTACATGCTCACATCTGAAACAAACTTTACGTGCTTGATAACTCTCCCACCCCGCAGACATCTACACGCCAACACCGATTTATATTCATAGCGGCAAGTGCTATGTAGCTCCACATAGGGGACACAGGAAGTGACATATAACACCTTCATGCGCGTCATAACCGCGTAGCAAATTCACAGCCGCCCGGCAGAGCTCCGAATATGCAACTCGGCCGGCTCACACGCGGACGCGCTTATAAGTGCGAGGGCCCGCCCACGCTGCTTGCAGCTTTAATTTTTTTTTTTTTTTTTTTTTTTTTTTTTTTTCTGCAAAGTAGGCCCAATGACATGGCCTAAACATACTCGAAAACTCACCAAATTTGCAAACATGTCAGAACCGGTGAAAAATTTCGTATTCTACAAGTTTCGCACATGGCGTGGCAAAATGACTCGCTAGCGCCACCTAGAAATTGGAAATGATTAGCCCCTCGTTCACGTTCAACCTACATTACGAAATTTCTGGGGACATGTATCGTATCAACGCACAAAAAAGCCTCAAGAACCCATAGCCTAAAGTCACAGGAAGTCGGCCATTTTGAATTTTACGGCCATTTTTGGATGATTTACACACTTCGTACTTTAACGAACTCCTCCTAGGGATTTAGTCGGATCGACGTCAAATTTCTGCTGTGCCTTCTAAAGGCATTGACGATGAAAAGTTGTGCTATTTGCGCGTTTTCGTCAATGGGCGTGTCCGTGGCGTCGATGATTCGCAATGAACGGGAAGTTGTTGTAACTTCAGTGTACATGCTCACATCCGGACCAAACTGTACATGTAGGATGAGAGTCCCGCCCTGAACACATGTACATGCCGACATTCACCCACAGTCATAGCGCCACCTGCTGGCAACAGAAAGTGACCTTTAACGAAGCAGCCCCCGCCGCACGTTTCACCTACGTGCACGAATTTTCTGTGGTACGTGTATCTTGTCCAGGCGCACAAAAAAGTCTCTTGGAGCCATAGCCTAAACCCAACAGGAAGTCGGCCATTTTGAATTTTACGTCAAATTTTGGATGATTTACACACTTCGTACTTTAACGAACTCCTCCTAGGGATTTAGTCCGACCGACCTCAAATGTTTGCTGTGCCTTCTAAAGGCATTGAAGATGAAAAGTTGTGCTATTTGCAAGTTTTCGTCAATGGGCGTGTCCGTGGCGTGGCGTCAAAGATCAGCTCTTCGCCATGACACGGAAGTTGTCGTAACTTCAGTGTACATGCTCACATCTGGACCAAACTGTACATGTAGGATGAGAGTCCCGCCCTGAACACATGTACATGCCGACATTCACCCACAGTCATAGCGCCACCTGCTGGCAACAGGAAGTGACTTTTAACGAAGCAGCCCCCGCCGCATGTTTCACCTACGTGCACGAATTTTCTGTGGTACGTGTATCTTGTCCAGGCGCACAAAAAAGCCTCTTGGAGCCATAGCCTAAACCCAACAGGAAGTCGGCCATTTGAATTTTACGTCAAATTTTGGATGATTTACACACTTCGTACTTTAACGAACTCCTCCTAGGGATTTAGTCCGACCGACCTCAAATTTCAGCTGTGCCTTCTAAAGGCATTGAAGATGAAAAGTTGTGCTATTTGCAAGTTTTCGTCAATGGGTGTGTCCGTGGCGTGGCGTCAGAGATCAAGTCTTCGCCATGACACAGGAAGTTGTTGTAACTTCATGTACATGCTCACATCTTAACCAAACTTTACGTGCTTGATAACTCTCCCACCCCGTTATGGAGGACCGATCCTGACACAGCCAGAAATAAATACAGAAATAAATAAATGCTCAATAAATAAATAAGCATCCAATTAAATACACAAAAAAATAAAGTAAATAAATAAATGTAGGTAGTAATTAAATTATACAAGGAGACATAAATGTTTATATTTTAATTAGTGCCTTTACTTATTCACCTTTGTTATAATTACCTTATTTGTTTATTCAACTTTATTTATTACTAATTTTTTTAATGTATTTATTTATGTGTGTTTTAATATTTTTGTCTGTTTTATTCTTCCTTTGTATTATTTACCTTATTTATTTTCAGCCATGGTATTTATTTCTGCCTATCTTTTTTAAATTTTTGTATGCATTTCTGCCTCATTATGCAAATGAGGAGGGGCTGTGTCTCAAGGGGTCATCTTCTCTGCTATTGGTGGACCAGTCAGACAGGAGAGCTCTAGGCCTACTCTGCCTGCAGACATCAACGATCTTGCCCCTCACACAGTCAGATGGCTTCCTTCAGTGCGCTGAGGTGTTTAACAACTCTGAAGACAATACTACCAGCAATGTCTTCCTTCTCTTTTCACGTAGACGCTCCGACAGACAGTGCTTTCAGTTTGCTGCATGCATGGACACAGAACTGTGGTATAGGGAGAAGCACACGGTCAGCTGGCTGCCGCTAAATCTGGAGTGCACTCGTATTCAATTCTGTATGGTAAATTCAGTTTTAACGGAGCAGAGCGAGCTGACAGGCAGAGTTAGAGACTTTTTCTGTCCGTTTCTCTCTTTACAAAGACGCACGTTGCAGTCAGAGTCTTCTCTGAAGAGGGCAATGAAGTCTCAGTAGTACCCGATGCGAGCACCACATACAACACAATTTATCAAATTACACAACGGATATACAGTATGAAAATAAGATTGATTGGATTATACTCACAGGAAGTATAAAACCTGTTACATGCGTCTATTAAAAGTAAAGTAACACAAAAATGTCAGGGAAATTACTTTACTTAGATTTAAGTACTGCAGTTGTACATTTGAAATACCTTCCTACCTTTCTGATAGGAAGCCTTCTTGAGGTGGTATAAAACATTTCTTCTTATATTCTGATTTGAGTTGTGGACAACTATGACCACATGAATTAAAAAAATTAAACATTTCACTGCCCAAGTCAGCTATAACACAAGTCTGTTCATCATACTACATGCTGAACAGTATTTGTGGACAGGATTTATTATGCATTTCTTCTTCTTGTTGCATGATTTAGAATAATAAGGTGAGAAATGGGTCTATTCTGAGTTCATCCTGCACTGCAGCAGCTAATAAAGTCCATTTAATCCCAAAAACGCTTTTCTTTTAGGCAGGCTGGAGCAGAAAACAACTCACCTTTCTCAAGTTGTACAGTAATGTCACATGTGTATGAAGGTGGATCAAACAAGCTAATCTTAAATGTCAAAGTAGAGAGGAGCCTAGTAGGCCTATTTATTTTCATTCATTACACAATATGAATAAGCTATGCAGACAGTTGTAAAGAAAGAACATCTTTTTCTTCTGTTCTCTACTTGTTATAGTTACACAGTATTAGGGGTGTGGGCTGTATTAAAAGTATCCACTGTTCTCCCATGCTCTAACACACAGTAACGATGAAATGTTTGCTGTTCTCACATTCTTCCTCTGTATGTACACATAAACAACAAGGCAGGGAAATATAAAAGGAATTTATTTATTGTTTGGGTACATTATTGTTCAGTGTACATGCTCACATCTGAAACAAACTTTACGTGCTTGATAACTCTCCCACCCCGCAGACATCTACACGTCAATACCAATTTATATTCATAGCGGCAAGTGCTATGTAGCTCCACATAGGGGACACAGGAAGTGACATATAACACCTTCATGCGGCGTCGGAACCGCGTAGGAAATTCACAGCCGCACCGGCAGAGCTCCAGAATATGCAACTCGGCCGGCTCACGCGCGGACGCGCTTACAAGTGCGAGGGCCCGCCCAACGCTGCTTGCAGCTTTAATTTAAGTTGAGCTTGTTGTTATCAATGGTTTTTATTCAAATTTGTTTTATTAATAGGCTATAGTTTACATATAATTACGAAGGTCCGGACCTCGGTGACCTCAAAGCTGGTTAAGGCCATGCCTTTTTAAAGTTGTAGCCTACTGCCATAGTGATCAATGGCTGTGATGCTGCTAGGTGGTTTATTAGAGGCTGGTCCTGTTTATACGTGCGTGCATTAGCAGGGTGGCTGTGGTGGAATATTCAGTGGACTGTTCTGGCCGGTCTGGATCAAAGTGGATCAATTTTTTGCTCCCAGTCCATCCCTGACATGATGTCCACTGCTGAGTTCAACAGCCCTGGCCCATGTACCACTCAGAGAGCAGAAACCAGAACCCTGCCCAGAAATGTTGTCACCTGGGAGGGCTGGAGCTCGCTGTTTTTGTCGTTCAGGCACAGGCCAAGCTCCAAATGTGCTCCAGGAACAAAGCCACATGATAGCGGCATAGCTTCCCCAAGGCTGCTCAAACCAACCAATTGTCGAGGTTCAATGACCGCATCCAAGCAGCAGGTGAAAGTCCGGAAAGCTAGCCAAGAGGGTGGATATCTTGGCCTGCAGTACCTCTGTGTGATGAGGGTCTTTATCTTTAAAGGTGGGGGACCTCATTGCAGGCAGTCTGCAGTGAAAATGTATCCGGTAACCATGGATCATGGTGGAAATGACCCACGGATCTGCACCCAAAGCCAACCATGCTGCCGTGTAAGGGGCTGTCGGAGAGCTCTGGTTGGCTGGGTCCCAGACATTGGCAGAAGTTAGGGGGCTGCATCGAGGGCCCCGCAGTCCACTTCCCTTTTGCAGCTGGTCCCCCGCCACGTCCTTGCCAGCATTGCTATCTTGTTTTTTTGTATTTATCTTGTTTTTTTTATCTATCTTGTTTTTTTGTATTATTCTTTACACTTGTTAAAGCACTTTGTAACTTGTTTTTGAAAAGTGCTCTACAAATAAGGATTATTATTATTATTATTATTATTATTATTAAGGGTTAGGGTTGATCCCCAACTCTTCAAGACAGCCACCATCGTTCCTGGACCTAAAAGGTCTGCAGTGTCCAGTCTGAACGACTACCGCCCTGTGGCTCTCACCCCCGTTTTGATGAAGTGCTCTGAGAAACTGGTTCTTCAGCACATAAAGAACAACATCCCAGCCAGCCTGGACCCTCACTAGTTTGCTTTCAGAACCAACAGATCCACAGAGGATGCCATCTCCACTGCCCTCCACTCAGCCCTCACACACCTTGAGAAAAACAACCTACAGAATGCTGCAGTATTCAACACAATCTCCCCATCAAACTGATCAGCAAACTCAGCACTCTGGATTTAAATACGACACTCTGCAACTGGATATTGGACTTCCTCACAAACAGACTCCAGTCAGTTTGGATTGGCGGACTCAACTCCTCCACTCTAGTGCTCAACACTGTGTGCTCAGCCCCCTCCTGTTCACGCTGGACACCCACGACTGCATCCCCTGACATGGAGAGAACTCTGTTGTGAAGTTTGCGGACGACACCACCACCATCATCAAAACATCACTAACATGGGATGTGCACAGCCCAGGACCGGAGGGCTCTGCAGTGGGGGATTAAAACTGCTCAGAAGATCATTGGTACCCATCTCCTGAGCATCAGTGATATCAGTGAGGGGTCTACGCAGAGCCCAAAGTAAATAAATCAATCTTGTATCTTGTAAATATCCCCACTAAGCAGCTCAAGGAGGCATTTTCCACTGTTAGCCTCTCACACATTTCTAACAATTATATGGCCTCCTTACAGCTGTAAGCATGCAATTGTCCCCCCATTGCTAAAGAAATCTTTTGGTGTTTGGTATTTCTTGTGGTTATGTTGTTAAGCTTTCCTCTTGTGTTCATTCCCTGACTGTTTTCTCATCTATGTAGTGTGTATTCCTTCTGTCATTTGTTCATTCATCATATTTACTGTTGTGTCACTTACAGTTGTGTGACTTCTAATGCAAAGGTACAGTTCACATTTCATTGCAGCTCAATCAGTAAATGTGTCTTTCAATCAAACAGCCAGCTGTGGACAGAAGAAATGTTCAATTTATCAATAAAGACATCAGTAGGATGCAGGTTTTCCAATACCTCTCTGTGTTGTGTGGCATGGTGGGGTCGATGGATACCATGGCTCCGGACGAATCCAACAGAGAAAGATTTGTGTTCCTGCATGAAAACAAAAAAACACATTAAAGTTTTACTGGAGGTCATCTGTTTGGCTACATGAACGTGAGGCTGTGTTGCATATAGCTCATTAAACATAGACTTGCTGCTGGGACTGGTGCTAGCACTGCTAATAGGTAGAAGGGTGGGTTAGAAATTTTGGGTCCAGTTCATATCTTCCAATGTAGTACAACATCCATCCACACAGTTGATGTGACCTTGAGAAGAACGCTGAATAAAGATGTTGTATGGGTACAAAAATAAGATTAATTCCACCTCCAGGGATCATAGGTAATAATGTCTGCCTCTACTGCAAAAACAAAACTGAAGTTACACAAGGATGGAGTTTCTCAAGAACTTGTAACTAATGATAAAACAGACTGGCTTCTTGGAAGAACTGGTGAGAGTAGGTAATGATAACGCAGGTTTAATAACATAACATTAAAGGGGAGATGGAAGTTTGGATGGAAGTCTGTTTCAAAGAATCTCACATTTACAGGTGAAACTCAAAAAATTTGCATATCGTGCAAAAGTTCATTTATTTCAGTAAATTCAACTTAAAAGGTGAAAAATATTTTGAATTACTGCTTCAATGCGGTGTAGCATGGATGCTATCAACCTGTGGCACTGCTGAGGTGTTATGGAAGACCAGGATGCTTAGCGGCCTTCAGCTCTTCTGCATTGTTCGCTCTCATGTCTTGATAGATTCTCTATGGGCTTCAGGTCAGGCGAGTTTGCTGGCCAATCAAGCACAGTAATCCCATGGTCATTGAATCAGGTTTTGGTACTTCTGGCAGTGTGGGCAGGTGCCAAGTCCTGCTGGAAAATGAAGCCAGCATCTCCATAAAGCTCATCTGCTGAAGGAAGCATAAAGTGCTCTAAAATATCCTGGTAGACGGCCGTGCTGACTCTGGACTTAATAGAGCACAGTGGACCAACACCAGCAGATGACATGGCACCCCAAACCAACACAGACTGTGGAAACTTCACACTGGACTTCAAGCATCTTGGAGTGTGTGCCTCTCCATTCTTCCTCCAGACTCTGGGACCTTGGTTTCCAAATGAGATGCAAAATTAGCTCTCATCAGAAAAGAGGACTTTGGACCACTGAGAAACAGACCAGTTCTTTTTTCTTCTGACGTTGTTTGTTGTTCAGGAGCGGCTTGATTTGAAGCCCGTGTCTAGGACCCGTCTGCGTGTGGGGGCTCTTGATGCAGTAACTCCAGCCTCAGTCCACTCCTTGTGAAGCTCCCCCACACATTTGAACAGCCTTTTCCTGACAATCCTCTCCAGGCTACGGTCATCCCTGCTGCTTGTGCACCTTTTTCTTCCACACCTTTCCCTTCCACTTAACTTTCTATTAATGTGCCTTGATACAGCACTTTGAGAACATCCAACTTCTTTTGCAGTTACCTTTTGAGGCTTTCCCTCCTTGTGGAGGGTGTCAATGATGGTTTTCTGCACAACTGTCAGCTCAGCAGTCTTCCCCATGATTGTGAATTCCACTGAACCAGACTGAGAGACCAATTAAAGGCTCAGGAACCCTTTGCAGGTGTTTTGGATTAATTAGCTGATTAGAGTGTGACACTTTGAGCATACAATACTGAACCTTTTCACAATATTCTAATTTTCTGAGATTTTGAATTTGGGGTTTTCATAAGCTTTTTCATGGGTATACAACTGCTGAAATATAAAAAAAATATATAGTTGTGTTAAACATTTTAAACTTTTCTATGTAGGCTCTTTAGTAAGTGTGTGTGTCCATTAAAACACTGTTACACTACACTGTGGGCCCGATTTACTAACAACCCAAATAAAGACTAAATTGTATGTGCATTTTAAAATATTGCACGTGGAATTCTAGTACCTGTTATGGGTGATGATGACAACAGGAGCAAACACAACGGAGGTATTTAAATGAGTGTTTTGCATGTTTTAATGGTTTCTGCCATGGAGAGTCAGGAGGGAAAGCAGCCACAGCGTAAAAACCTTGGTTTGTTTCATTCAGTGCGTCCCGAGTATGTGGAAATCGTATGTACCTGCCCATCCTGCCTGAGATTGCACTAAGTACTTGGGACAGCACTCCTGAAAAACTGCTTTGAGAAACCCCAGCAGAAACAGCTACAGTATGCTGGAATAACCCAGACGCGAGGAAATGCCATCGTGATTCATCCAGCCAAATGGAACAACCACCGACCGTCCGCACCGTGCTTGGTCGCCCTGCGATCTCTTGTCCCTGGCCCCGTACGCCCCAACGCCCCATTCCCTCTCCGATACCTACAATGGGTTCTGTCGCTATTACGACTGGCGCGCTGTGAACAGTTGGTGATCGTGGATGAATTTCACGCGTGATCCATGCACTACTGCAGCTGGGGGCTCTCCGCAGCGCCACGAAGAAAAACGAAATTTGCTTTATTGGCATGAATGTTAATACAACAGTATTGCCAAAGCTAAAGGAAAATACAAAAAAAAAAATACAATTAATATAGTTCATCAAATAATAAAATAATTGTATTTCTAAACATTGGATATAGAATAATATTATCTAATATTGTTAATTTCTCTTTGTTTTCTTTCATTACGGTTGTGTCTCCACCTGGCAACAACAACAGCAGCCATCTCTGCACAACACTCGGTGGTTTGAACCTTCCCTTCAAACGTGTTAAATACAGATGCTGTTGCACTCACATGAAATTCCGTTTAGGCTTGGTAGATCACATTGCGTGTAGTAAATAAATGTATTTGCATGTTACCCTCCCATTACTTTGCACAATAACAATGAAACGCCCCAAACTGCATATTCATTAAGGCAAAAGTAGTTAATGAGCAACAGGTGCTATTTTGCACTTTTGAAAGACGTCATTCTCCCTGCACACCGTTAATAGATCAGCTAACATGTTAATTTGCTGGTGATATCAAGTTTGCACACATTTTTACTCATGCAAACCTTTAGTAAATCTGGCCCTGTGTGTAGACACACTGATTAAGTTACTGTATTAAATGACTAATTTATCTTATAAACTTAGAAATTAAGTAAAGTTAATTGTACTGTGTGTTAAGCAGAACAGCATCAGTTAATTTACTTCTGATCTTAGTCAAAGTTTTTTCCTATCAACTGAAGCTCTGCTGCCCGAGGTTCCTCAGGTCCGATAGCTCTGAGGGGGATTGGCTTAGTTTTGAGAATAACAAATTTCTGTTGGGTCCACAATAGTACAACTAGCTTATAAACAACAGTTTACTGGTCCATCTTGTTTAATTAGTGATGTTGAGAGAGGAGATGTCTGCAATCTCTCGAGGTTCTTTATAGAGAACGAGTCGGTCCTGTGTGTCCTTTGCTCAGTTGGTGTTGTTAGCACCTTTCGTTAGCACTGCTCTGTCCCATCACTTGTATATAGGCTTGCTTGTATCCTTTACCAGCATCCAATCACAAATAACGGGTACTAGCCAATCACGGCACAGTAGGGACTTGTCAAAAAGGCAGTGAAAAAAACAAAAACATATTGAGTGAGAGGAGTCGGGCGATATAGGCACTGCTGTGGTGTGTGAAGTCAGTTGTAAGAAAGTGCATTTTCTGTATCGATACTGCAGATAATGAGTATTAAAACCATTTAAATATTCAGAATCAATATGTATCAAAAACTCTTTGACAACACTACTTCAGACTCAAAGGGCAGATGTAAAACAGTAACAGGTCTTGTTGCACACTTTTCACTTGTTTGTTTTGTTTATATGTTGCTATACATGTAATATTGAGACCTCTTACTTTGCATTAAGAGTGAGTGTAAAGAGACACAACATTACTCCCCCCTACTTAAGAAGCACAGACACAACTTAAAAAGATGCTGACCGATGTCCAGATGTGTGCAAACTTCAGCTTCACTCACTAGTAAAATTATTAAAATCAAAACAAAAGTCATCAAAAGTACATTTACAAAATGTATAATATTAAATGTATAATATGGTATAAATATGCATCAAGTTAAAGTTCCCCATCATCCCCCAAGAATGGCTTTACTCCCCGTCAGAAAATAAAGATTAAATTCTTATTAGTTTTGCACTTGTGAAAAGCACAAACAATGAATGGAAGAGTGAGCAAACAGGCGTCTCTCCAAAGCAGCTCATAACTTGAACAGGATAACTGGATATGGTTTATTGTGAATATTTGTTAAAATTTCATCAAGGATTTCTAAAGCTATAAAAAGCACCAATTGATCTGTTATATGGCATTTCCAGATCTCTCTTTTTCAGTTTGCAAGTTGACCAGTTCACCTCCCTGCTTGTAAAGTACTAATGCTGTAAATAGAAAATCACAACTGTTGTTATAGACAACTGTCTATAACAATACAGCAGAGCATTTACTTTGTGTCACCTATATTGAAGTTATGATTCAGATCATTTACAGTGTACTGTGTGAAAACATAATTAAATATATAGCAGCACTGAAAAACATTTCACTATGTACTTTATTAATCCCATATCAGTGGTATTAAATGTCAAGTGAAACAAAAACTATGGGAAGTAATTATCACACTGCTGTTTGCAGACTACTAATTGTGACAGAATTAACAGAGCTATGAATGTGTGAGTGTGTGTGTTTCACCTTGGCACACCTAGGGCTGTACAGAAGAGCTCCTTTATGTCACAGGGGCTGCAGAATCTACTAAACACCACCTGAGGAAGAACAACACATACAACCACAGATGATAAGGGCATGATTTATACTGTAATCGATGACCCAACAGCTGGCTTGCATCTGACAAAAGGAAAATTTATACAGTAATAACCCACAACAACATGTTCACAAAATGATGACACAAACTTGGATCATTACTCAGGTTTATTTCTTTAGTACATTTAATAACCAGCTTCACCAAGGGCTTTATGCAGTAAAATATATATCATATTAGATGGACAGAATCACTTACTCTGTACAGTCAAGTAGAATCACTCGCTCCTTGTCAAGGGAGAATAGTTAACTGAATGTGTCAATTAGGGGTGTGACAAGATCTTGTGTCATGAGATCTCGCGAGATAAAAAATGTGACAAGATTTCTTGTCAGGTTAAAAGCTGTCTCCTGTCAACGATGGCTGAGTGCAGATCCAAATGCAGACAACAGGCAAGGAGGTTGCAGTTTAAAAATTTTATATAAAGATTTAATAATGCGAAAACAAACAGGCTTACATGCGAGCACAATGCAGAACAGAGGTAAATCCAACAAAAGTAATCAAGAGCACAGGCAGAGAAATCTTAAGAACAGCTGCAGAACAGAACACTCACCATAAGACAAGGACATCACCAAGAACTGAAGAATACACAGGCAAATGAGCAAGGAGGGAGTGCACAGCTGAATGACATGAGCAGCTAATTAGGCTAAGCAGACACACAGTGAAACAGGAAAGAGTGAAACAGCAAGGCAAACAGAAACTAAAACAGAACAGAAAAGAATAAAGAATAAACCAAAATGACTAAAAACACAAGCAGACACAGATCCATAAACAAAAGTACAAAACCCAGGTAGAGGTTATAAACTAATATTGAATAGACAAGACCATAATAAACTAACAGAACAAGAACAAAGCTAAACGTGAACACCAGACATTGATGATAACAAAATAAAACAAGCAACAATACTCAATGACGGACAAGACATAAACAACTAAGGACAAGGAAGGAGGGAAACAGAGGCAAATAGAGAGACACATGAAACAATGGCAAACATAAGAAACACTCAGGGAAAAAAGATAAAACTAAAACATAACCCAAAACTATGACAGACTAAACACAGGAAAAACATGAACACAAATCCACAGTCCTAACATCTCCGAGACTCACACAATTGACATTTTCCACATAATATCAAGCCACACATCAATCTTTTCACACAGTGAAAAACAAATGTATAACATCGACTTGTGGAGGGAATCAACTATCAACAAACAAACTATCTCAAATATCTAAAAACTGAGGTACAAACTTGCTCTGTTTTGGACTGTGAGCTACCTATTATCGGAGGTGCTGAATTTAACGTGTTGTGGGCGATAGGGCCACAAATGTTATCACGAAATAAACATTTCACACCATTTATCAATAATTATCACGATAAAAGTGAAATCATTATTCCTTTCAAGTTTAAAGGCTGATTTTTGCTTCTGAATGAAAACTAAAGAAACCAGATGGTTATTTGTGTGGTTAAACTTTTCTTTATGGTCAAAACATTTGATGCCAAACAGTGGATCTTCACTAATCTGAGGTAGAACATTATGGTAAAATCTTTTTTCAAAAAATATGATTAGTAAATCTTTTTTCAGTCCCTTTGCCTCAACAAAATAAATATCTTAATAGAAAAATTAAGTGCTAATTCATTTGTGATTAAATTAATTTGATCAAATATTTATTGACAATATATTGAACATTTGTAAGTTATATCTGGCGGTATGGCTCTGTTCTGGGATCTCCCTGTCCTTCCATGGCTAAGTGGCTAAGTGGAAAGCGAGGCAGAGAGCAGCAGTAAAGACCCCCCAGGGTACAGAACAGAGCAGGCATTAATACAGAATAACATGATTAATCAGATACGGACTAAAAAGAGAAGATGGGGTGGCGGCGGGTTGCAAATTGCTTGCAGAGGATGCAGCAAGGGCAGGCAGGCTATAGCAGAAGGCGCTTTCACACTGCCCAGTTTTCCGGGATTATAACGGCGGCTCGCTTCGCTGTGTGAAAGGTACAAGCCGGAAAGGGCTTTCAGATTTGATCCGCCTCTGAGCCGGGAATGTTGGTAGTAACAGAGGCGGAACAATGTCTGTGTGAAAAACCACAGCCGGCATGCCGGAACAGGAGTCGCGTTTCAAGCTGTTGTGTTACCAGTCACGGTCTTATTTTATCGGTGTAAATCCACCAACTACAGCTGCGCCACGGCTTTGTTTGGTCCCCAGCCCGGCATCAGTGTGCACTGGAAGTGTCTCAGCATTGACTTGTTGTTCATTTGTCATTTTTGTGCTTCTACTACCTTCTCCACAGCTCTTTTTGCTCCCGTTTTGTTTGTTAGGCTGCATATCCACAGGGAGCATTTCAGAATAGGAGCATTTTGCCTGCCCGATTTTGCTGACATGTTTAGATTTTATTGATTTGATAATCAGTGTTTGCTTTTGTGCTTCTACTATGATTAAGTCGGCTATGTAGTTAAATGGTTTCTTATTTGTTTATCTGTTTTGACCGTGAATCTGCACAGGGTATTTTATTTTGAAAATTGACCAGATGAGCTCCGGAAGCTGTGGCGTAGGATATATATTTTGTTCAGTATGAATGAGTGAATGTGGCATATTGGCGGACATTCTTTCCACGTTTATTGCTGAATCTCTGTGTGAAAGCGGCTAGAGATGCTCACAAGTCACTGAGCTAGAGTCCAAGTCAAGTCTCAAGTCTCTCGTGGTTATTATGAATGTTTGTATCACCTGCTGCATTCAGTACAGGCTGCTTATAATACTGCATAGCTACAAGGAATTCTTTAACTGTAACCTGTTTTTCACTTACCGAGCACAACCATGTAATGTGCAATGCCATTGCAATGTGCAATTAATGACAGCTTATTAACTAGCCTACTGTAAGTCAACACATCCCGCAGACTCTCAAACCAGTGTAACGCTAACTAAATAAAACTGTAATGTTACTTGATCAACAATAAACCTGTAACATGTTTTTCACAGAGCACAACCATGTATCCTAATGAACAATACGTCTACAGCTAATGACAGCTTATAAACTACTGTAAGTCAACACACACCCCAGACTGTCAAACCAGTGTAATGTTATAACTAAATAAAACTGTAACTTTACATGATCAACAATAAACCTGTAGCCTGTTTGCATCCACCATTAATAACTAACGCTGATGGCTGAGCTGTCAGCTGATTTCTGTGGCTGTATTTAAGATGTTGTTGCTATCAGCTGATGTGCTGGGATTATGAGAGGAGCTTGACATTGTTGCCTGCCTGAACTAACGCTATGCTTGATGTCTAGGGCAGGTAGACTTAAAAAATATTATGAATTCTCATTAAAAGATGACGTTACACTCGTAATATTCTGACTTTTTTCCAGAAATGTTAGAGAAAACAGATACGTGGGAGAGATTCTGAATGTGCAGAAAGTATTGAACATGAGCAGAAAACGTGCTGAAAGACAGGAGTTTCTAACTGAAATAAAGAGAATTAATTTACCATTGAGGTGAAAAGGTGCCACATGCACATTTAAAGAGGTTATTTCCCCAAACAAAGCAACACATTCTCATTCCCGACTCGTCACATATTGACGCTTGGTCAAGGTCCTTTAGCACTTTTTAACACCATGGGTACGCCTTCAGCATAATTTTTAGACATTAAGGGCTCCGTGGTCATGTTAGCAATGCTTAGCAACAATAAATATGCACAGTCCGATTACACTTTCAAAACAAAACGCTTTAAAGTTTTGAAACATTGCAATTTCGCTCAACCCTCTTTCGCTTAACTCTCTTGTGCATGGAGTTCACCAGAGCTTCACAGGTTGCCACTGGAGTCCTCTTCCACTCCTCCATGATGACATCACAGAGCTGGTGGATGTTAGACACCTTGTGCTCCTCCACCTTCCATTTGAAGATGCCCCACAGATGCTCAGTAGGGTTCAGGTCTGGAGACATGCTTGACCAGTCCATCACCTTTACCCTCAGCTTCTTGGTCGTCTTGGAGTTGTGTTTGGGTCGTTATCATGTTGGAATACTGCCCTGCGGCCCAGTCTCTGAACGAAGGGGATCATGCTCTGCTTCAGTATGTCACAGGTATATGGTGGCATTTACGGTTCCCTCAATGAACTGTAGCTCCCCAGGGCCGGCAGCACTCATGCAGCCCCAGACCATGACACTCCCATCACCATGCTTGACTGTAGACAAGACACACTTGTCTTTGTACTCCTCACCTGGTTGCCGCCACACACGCTGGACACAAACCAAACAAGTTTATCTTGGTCTGATAAGAACCCAGGACATGTTCTTAGTCTGCTTGTCTTCAGCAAACAGTTTGCGGGCTTTCTTGTGCATCATCTTTAGAAGAGGCTTCCTTCTGGGAAGAGAGCCATGCAGATCAGTTTGATGCAGTGTACAGTGTATGGTCTGTTGAACTATGACGCTATAGGGATCCCCAGTGTGTTACAAACTGACGCAGATGACACCCAATTTGTCACATATGGACACATGTCAGTTTGTGACGAATTGGGTGTCATCGGGTGAGAACGGGTTGAACAAAGGCACAAAACAGGAGGGGAGATTAAGTCATGCCTGCATGTGTGCTGACTCAGCAGGGATTATATTAAATGAGAAAAGTTGATCTACAGGAGATCTAAAAGCAACACAGAATGCCCCATCCTTACTGCATTAGGTTCTGTTAAAGGTGCTGTAGAATAGAAACCTGTATTTCCCTTCCCATAGCATTGAATAAAAAGAGTTCAGTGCATGTAACTGACATAGCGTGAGCCTTGATCTCCATTGTTTCCTCGTTATATTGCATATCTCGGGCACCCAAAATACCCCAACAAAACAGGCGAATACCCAGAAGTGCTAGAAGTTACGTATGATCTGGGATGTTAACACCCCCAAAGTTACATAGACCAGTCCACGTTCCAGAGTTAGCGGTCATACGCAGTGCAGCACGTCTCACAGAAAGTGCTTTTACGGTTATGAAGGAAAGGTAAAGGTAAAGGAAAGGTCATTTCTAGATTTCCCTCTGGCTGCTTTGCCTCAACTCTGTGATTTATTAAGTTTCCTGATGGACAGATAGCTTACTTGTTACCAGGGGTGTAAAGTACAGATACTTTGTTACTGTGCTTAATTAGTTTTTCTCCGGATTTGTATTTCAAGTTGTTGCAACTTTTACTTTCACTTTCTACTCCGATACATTCTGCACAAGACATCATTACTCACCAAAAAAAGAAAAGAAAAAAAGCATGCAGCACACCTGAATGGCGCCAATCTGCCCCCAGCTGTGCGACACGCATGCGCAGTGATATTAATCAAGTCACTCTTGCGCAGTGTTAATGTTTATAACTTTGATGACAGGATGAAGAAGGACTATCCTTCTGCAGATAACAGTAATGTTAGATTAATGTGCAGCTGCAGAGAATATCTCTGTCCTGCTAACCCATCTGAGCAGTGCATCTCTTGGACTGTCTGTGTCTTGGTTGCTTACCAAACTGTGTCAGAGTCGGACCCATGTTAGAGTGAAATACAACTATTTCCACCCATCAATCCATCGTCAACCGCTTATCCTGCGTACAGGGTCGCAGGTGGCTGGAGCCAATGCCAGCTGACATTGGGCGAAAGGCGGGGTACACCCTGGACAGGTCGCCAGTCCATCGCAGGATACAACTATTTATTACATTAAATAAACTGCAGCACGAAAAGATAACTGCGGCGTGTGTGAATATGCACTCATATGCTGTGCACAAAATGAAACTTGTGCATTCCAGCAAGAAACACCAGTTCAGACCATAAGTCCAGACAACACACAGATGTGATGACACTCATCAGGCGCACATCATTTTAAAACAAGACAGTGATGATTTGTCTCTCAATCAAGGTTTGGTTTAAAACTCTGGACAAATGCAAGACTAATTGAGTACTTTATACAACACTGCTTTTTGCCAATGCTACACATTGCTAACTGATAGCTGTTGCTAGCAGTTAGTAATGTGTTGCATGCACCAATAAATGATTGGTTAATCTTTTAGACACCTTAATTTTTAATCCTGGAATATAAAAAGCACAGCTAGATTTTCCGTTCTCTGGATTTTTAGAGCCATCCTTAAATAAATGTACATAATGCCCATATTTCTCAGCATAGTGTTCCCATAAACTTGCATATCAAAAATGTTCTTACTTGAACGAATCTGTTTCAGTAATGAAAAATCAACTCTAGGCTGAGGTACTAACCATGGTGGAACAGCTTGTATTAAAGCGGTTGGACTAGTGAACCAATCATTGACTCCTGATTCCTTTGTTATATCTGATATTACATTGCAAAATACTTCCTTTTTAATTTTGCTGCTTTCCCAACATTCATTCATATCCCTTTTTGTTGAATGTGTCCGTTTGACTTTGTAAATTTGCCCAATAATTGGCCTTCAACTGTTTTCTTCTCAGAATCAGTGGCATTTCTCCACCTGAAACGCTGATATAGGTGTTGACTTCACTGCTCCACAGCACAACCTCAGTGCTTGAGCCTGGATTTTATCCAACCTTTTTAATCCAAAAACAATACATCCATATTCTAGAACTGATCTAACTAATGAGATATAAATATTATATAATATAAATATTCCTTATAGAAACTCAATCAGACAACTCAAACAAATATGTTGCTTGATTTTCTTTTTTGTAAAAAAGATGGATTGAGATTTCTCGACAGATGACTTAAATCCCCACTTCAAAGACCAATTTTAAACCACATTAACATCTTCCTGAACTTTCTTTACAACCTAATCCATATTCCTCCCTCGTTTCCAAATTACCCCATCATCAGCAAAAAGTGATTTCCCAATATCTGGATTAACATTCTTATAAACATTGTTGCACACTTGGACACAAAAGGACTTCCAGGCGTGCATAAGTTTTCAATAACTCCTTTACTTTCGTATTCTGTGAATACAGAAACACAAGCACATCAGCAGAACGTTGTCGCTACGTACAGCAGGCTGTTTACGTCTACTGACTGACGTGTGTGCCCTTCTGTCTAACCCTCTTTAACTCGCATCACATAAAATGCCATCATTCCCGAACACACACTAAGAATGCTGTACACACACACTGAATATTTAGCAGGCTACAGGTAGCTAAATTACTGTTGTCCTCATTAGCATACTTGGTGATGTAGGCTATTCGTTACCACAACATGCCATCTCATTTAACTAGCAAAACTACGATATACATCTCATGTCCGCATTACCGACAATCCGTTATCGTCTTAAACATTCATTATGCATCTGAGTAACCACATTTTACCTCTTTTCATCACTTTTGCTCACCTGTGAATACAGAAACACAAGCACATCAGCAGAACGTTGTCGCTACGTACAGCAGGCTGTTTACGTCTACTGACTGACGTGTGTGCCCTTCTGTCTAACCCGAAGGACCCCACACGCTGCCCCAAAGTGCCTGTGTGAGCCTTACACATTATACCCATAAACTGACCTACTAAAATATTACAGTTGTTATTGTACAATAGCACATACATCAGATTACCAAAGCAAAATCAAAACAATTAAAACTGCATTAGAATGGGGGGTGCCCACTGTTGTGTGTCCATCAACATGCCCAACAGAGTCCATTAACAAGGCCAACATTACTGTGGGTCCCACACTCTCCCCTCCAAAACAAACGTCGCCTCGACGTTAAGGATTTCCCAGAGTACTTTGGTCTTCAACTAGTGAGTTATAGTGGTAGGTTGTATGGGAGCCAGTCTTTCAGGATACTTTCTGTTTAACCACAGTCATTGACATGACATGTTATCTCCCTTTTTATGCCATGTGTCAGCAACAGACATCACTGGCCAGGTGATATCTGGAACACTACTCCGCTACTCCTGCGGGCTACGTACCTTAGACTGAAAAGTTTTGACCCTTTTTCTACCCCATAACCCATTACACAGACTCACATATACTACTGTATGCCTCGCATATGTCACAGTGTTCTTCTATGTGTCAGTGGTCTGTATTCTGGTACTTCACTCCTTAACTAACATGGGAAACTTATATTACTGCATGAATTTAACCTTAACCTTTTCCTCCAGCCTAAAGTGCTACTATGAACTCTTCTTCATTAAAACTATCACAATAATAAACTCAACATGTGACTATGAACTTGTGTCTTTCATTTTTAGCTGTAAATATCACTGGCCTCTGTATGTGACTGATGGTTGACCTAATGTGTTGTATGTGAGTGTCTTGGGTGGATTTCTTTGTCGAAAAGGATATTTTTTTGTGGAAGATGACAGTGGCTCTGGATCTCTCTCATCTACTTCATCAGATGACGACACTCGCTCAGAGTTTATCTCGTCTTCTTCATCAGACGACGACGCTGGTTCCGCCCCTGCTGTTTCTCCATTGTCCACCTCTGGTTCCATCCTGCATTCTGCACCCTGGTCTGGCCACTCAGCATTTTCACCATCTTGCTCCAGTTCTTTGTCAGGTCCTTGTGGCTGAAATTCCTCTGCTTCCACTCTGAGCTGGCTCCTGACCTGGTCAAATGTTCCTACTGGTCGTGTGGTGATGAACCCCCAGTCACTTTCATCCTCTGAACTGCTGTCAGGGTCTCTCTCCTTTTTCTCTGTCTGCCGTTTACGGCTATCATTCACTCTTGGCTTTCTTTTTTCCATTTTCTTTGCCTGCTTATCCTCTTCAACAGGTAGGAAGTCACAGGGCAGCAGCAGGTTCCTGTGCAGGACTCTAGTCTTTCCGAAGCCTTTCTCAGGTCGTACTGCATAGACAGGACTATCCTTGTGTTTCCTCTCAGTTACGACATGGACTTGCTCCTCCCAATAAGACCTGAGCTTCCCGGGTCCCCCTCTGTCCCTGAAGTTCCTTACTAGTACTCTGCACCCTGGCTGTAGTTCTGCTCCATAAGTTTTCCGGTCATACTGCTTCTTTGACCTGTTCTGCTCCTTCTGAGCTGTCTTTGATGCCAGCCTGTATGCCTCCTGCATCCGCCTTCTCCATTTACTGGCATATTCACTGTGGGAAGTGCTCTGGTCACCTGGTGTCAGGCCAAACATGATGTCCACCGGTAGTCGCGGATTTCTGCCATAGAGGAGGTAATATGGAGCAAATCCTGTCGCCTCACTGCGCGTACAGTTATACGCATGCACAACCTTGGCCAAGGAACTCTTCCAATCAGACTTGGCTTCCTCCGTCAGGTTTCTGAGCATGGAAAGGAGTGTTCGATTAAATCTCTCTGCCTGACCATTTCCAGCTGCATGGTATGGTGTTGTGCGTGAGCCTTGGATGCCACAATATTCCTCTAACTTGGAAAACAACTTATTCTCGAACTCCTTCCCTTGATCATGATGAAGCTTGGCTGGAAATCCAAACTTGAGCACAAAGTCTCCAAAGATCTTTTCAGCTGCTGTTTTTGCTGACTTGTTGGTGCATGCATATGCCTGAGCAAAGCGCGTAAAATGATCTATAACGACCAGAATGTACTCATATCCTCCTTTACAGCTTTCTAAATGCAAGTAGTCGATCGAAACCATCTCAAAGGGGTATGTTGTTACTACATTAACCAGTGGTGCTTTAGTTGGCTTGTTCGGACGCCTCCGTTTCAGACAGCTACACACCTTCGTCACGTAGTGGTCCACATCCCTTTGCATGTGCGGCCAATAGAATCGATCGCGGATCGAGCAGAGTGTCCTCTCCACTCCGAGGTGCCCCATTTCCTCATGAAGCTCTCTGTAGATCAGTGGGTGGAATGTTGCTGGTAGCACTAGTTGAGCTCGAGCCGCTGACTTCCTATACAGGATACCATCTTCATTGACATACAACTTGTTTCTCTCCCTTGCTAGGGCCGACAGGTCATCACGTCGGTCTCTCCCTCTCAGATGAGGCCATTGTCCAGTCATGACATACTCTCGCACCTTGCCAATGACTGGATCATCCTCTTGTGCTTTCTTTAAGTCCTCAATGGGGATTTCTGCCACAGGGGATGTTATTCGCTCTTGCTCCACATCGGTGCACGCTGCAGTAATGGTGGCAGGACACATCCAGGGCTGCCGTTTGCCGGATTCAAGCTGGAGTGCCTGGGTGACAGTCGTTATTACCTCTGGCTCCAATTCCTGTGAGCATGTCCTGATGTACTGCTCCATATCTAATGGCATTCGTGACAATCCATCAGCGTCTCCATTAACTTTCCCGGGCCGGTACTTGATTGAGAAATTAAAGTCTGCTAATTCAGCAATCCATCGGTGTGTTGTAGCGTTCAACTTCGCTGTGGTTAAAACGTAGGTTAAAGGATTATTGTCGGTGTAGACAATGAATGAGGGTGCATAATACAGGTACTCCCTGAATCTTTCACAAATTGCCCACTTCATTGCTAAAAACTCTAACTTTCCAGAATGGAGGTGGTAGTTCTTTTCTGGAGCAGTTAGTGTTCTCGACCCATAGCCAATGACCACCAGCTTGCCTTGTTGTCTCTGGTACAATACCGCACCAAGCCCATCCTGAGAGGCGTCACAGTGTAACACAAATGGCTTCTCATAGTCGGGGTACCCTAACAGTGGAGGACGCAGCAGGAACTCTATAAGCTGGCAGAGCACGTCCTGGTGTTGTTCAGTCCAGATGATAGGCTGACTTGAAGGGAGCTGGTCTGAAATTTTGCGTTTTCCCCTGCTCTTACTGGTACTTGCTCCTGGGCCCCTACTGCTTGAAGTCTTCTCAGTGGATAACAGACTGTACAGTGGTTTGGCAATTCGTGAGAAGTTTGGGATGTATGGACGATAGTACGACAGGAACCCTAGCATTTTCCTCAGTTCTCCCAAAGTCTCAGGTTTGCGATCTTTGAGCGCTTTCACTGGCGCTATCTCAGCCGGATCCATACAATAACCGTCTTTGGACACGATCTTCCCCAGGAATTTCACCTTGTCCTTGAACACTTCACACTTTTTAGCTGTCAGCTTTACACCATGTGCTTGATAGCGACGTAACACCTCTCTCATGTCATGCAGATGGTCCTCAAACGACTTGCTGTGGACAAGGTTGTCGTCCAAATATGGCTGCGATGTTTCATCTCTCAGACCCGCAAGGCACTCTTCCATGCTACGCTGGAACTCAGCTGGAGCCGAGGACAGGCCAAAGGGAATCCTTACCCACTCATACAAGCCCCAAGGTGTTATAAAAGCGGTAAGTGGTCTGCTGCTCTCTTCCAGGAAACCCTGATGGTAAGCCTTGCCCTGGTCCAGTACAGAGAACCATGCACTCCCACTCAGGCTGTTCAGCATATCCTGCACTCGAGGGATGGGGTGGCGGTCGGGAATCGATTTTTTGTTCAACTCCCGGTAATCCACGCACAGCCGCAGACTTCCATCCTTCTTGCGCACACAGACGATGGGTGAGGAGTATGGGGACCGGGATTTTTGGATCCATCCTCTATTCAGTAGGTCCTCCAAATACTCCTTCACTTCCTTGTGCAGGGGTTTGGGTACTGAGGTGTAGGTGCGCCTTACTGGAGTTGTGTCGCACAGCCTGATTTTTAACTGCAGAGATGGAATGCATCCCACATCGTTCTCGTCTTTTGCAAATGCAGAACATTCTTCTCGTAGCATCTGTCTCACCTTTTCCTGCTGATCTGGAGTCAGGTGATCAACTGACACCGGTGGGTCCCATGTCTCTGACGGTCTGTGTTCTTTCTCATGGTTTTCGGGTGTGCTGGAAGTGCTGGCTTTGCTGGCTGCGTTTTCACTAGCACTAGCTGCATTTTCCTTAGTGCTGGCTGGTCTCACATCTACTGGGTAAATAGCCTTGACTTGCTGTAGCTGTCCCAGAACTGTGCGGGGAGTGAGAATGATGTCATGGTTGCTGTCATTGGTGACAGGGATGGCCACCTTAGACCAATTTCCCTTCTGCAGGCAGACTACGGTTTCAGTAATATTCACCCCCTCGGGCCACTTCGGGACCTCCTCTGGTTCAAAAAGGACTTCCTGTCTTGTGGAGAGGGGACCTGTCCTCACTGTACACTTGACCTCTCTAGTCTGGCCTGCTGGAATCACTGTCTTTAATCTCCCAACTTTCACCACTCCATCCTTGTCCTCCTGGTCACTGCTCTGCACTAAGTGAATCAACACACTTGCCTTTTTACAGTCAATGGAGAAGGCTTCTCTCACCACCGCAGGTGTAACTTCTGGATGCTGCTCCATTCCACTCATCACCAGGTGCTCGATCACATTGTAACCGATGATCGGTGGCTCTGCAACCCCTGGCTCACTGGAGACGAGCACTGGCACAAGCAGCTCTGGCTGTGGGCCCCTGCTAGATGCTAGCTCGAACTTTAGCTCAACCCAGCCTGCAAACGGTATTGGTGTCTGGTTTGCTGCTCTACCCACCAGAGTCTCATCCTCACCCAGCAGTTCATCCATGTTCCGTAACCGGATGTGTGGAATGCAGGATTTTCTCCAGCTCTCGTTGATAATCGTGACCTGCGAGCCTGTATCCCACAGTGCTCGTGTTGCAACTCCCTCGAAGAAACAATCCACCATACACTTCTTTCCAATAAGGGCCCTAAGCTTGGCTTGGCGATGTAAAGAGAGGTGGCTGGCGTAGGTGGAACCCACAGTCTGTTCCACCTTCCCACTTTTCTCTAACTCAGCCTCCAGCTGCCTGATTCTGTTGCAAAGAAGCTCATGCACCTTGTCATCTGGTTCAGCTTGGCTTGGAGCTAATGTTCTTGGGGGTGTGACCGTTTGTATTTTCACATTCATGTCGTCAGTTTTCCCTGCTAGCCTCCTTTGTCCTCTACAACCTCTTGAGAAGTGTCCAGATAGTCCACACTTGAAACAGTGTTCACATTGTTCACCTATTCCTTGCTCCTGACACACTTTACATCCTCTCCTGGCGCTGGCTCTTACTTGGTGGGTGGGCCCTTGAGACTTAGTAATGCTTTTCTTTATTTCCGCCATTTCTTCTCTTAGCTGCCTAACTGTTTCATAGAGCTCTGAGTCTCTTGAGCTGGTGACAGCAGGTGCTTTGCGGCTCTTGGGCTTCACAACTTCAGCTGACTGTTCTTGAATCCCGACTCTGGCCTCGGCTGAACCCTGACATGGCTGACCGGTGTTCATTTCTGTCTGCAGTTCGTGTACTTTCGGAACTTTGCTGCTTGTATTTTTCCTTTGCTTGGACTGTCTTTCTGATTCCACACTAGCAGCTTCATTCATCCTGTCAATCAGTATTTCGTCAGTCACTCCCTGATCATCAAGATAAGACTTGAGCTGGAACTTGATATGGTCACTTAACAGCCCAGTACTGACTGACCTCAAGAATTTCTTCTGGATGAGCTTGGGACTGTACTGTTCATCTGATCCTACTTCTCTGGACGCAAGTAACAGCCTCTCCTTTATCTCAATTGCTCTGAAGAGGAAGTTTTGGGGAGTTTCACGACTGTCTTGTGTTATGTTCACCAGTCTATGGTACAAATCTGTTGAACTGTCCTCTTTGAAATGGCCCTTTAATATTGCCTTCAATTGGGTAAGGGTTAGATCACTTTTTATCTCGAGCATGTCACGAATACTTAAACCTGGACTGATTGACTTGACCACGGCTTCTATGACTTCAGCCTCACTGTGTCCTTTACTCAGGCCTTTGTCAATCTGATGCATCAGGTTTGTGTAGGACAGTCTGTCCTTCTGTCCCCTCTCTCCAATCTGACCACAAATCTTGAATTCTCTCCGTATTGTCACTTCTGGTGGCCGGTTCACAGCTGTAGGCAACAAACTTTGTGGAACTGAGGCTCTACTTGAAGATGCACTGTTTACTCTTTCACTCAGCCTCCTAACTTCATCCTGCAGAGCTTGACTGCTTAGTTGGAGCTGTGAGTATTTTTCTGCTAAAGTAATGTCTTCAGCTGTTTTTTGGATGCTTTGCGCTGTGTTCTCTGCACATTCCTCACAATCAGTGTTTCCAGGATTTTCTATTATTTGTTCCACTGATTTCAGCATTCTCCTTATATAACTCATTGACACTTCCTCCTCTTCATCATTAACTGCATTGTCCATAGATTCAGTAATTTGTCTGATTAACGCTCGTCTCGTTATGACATTCTCACAGGGAATTTTAGCTTCAACACACACCTCTTTGAGCTGATCCACTTGCAAAAGCCATAGTCTCTGCAATACAGTCTCTGCTAGCTCCTCCAGCTCCATAGTGTGTGATAAAGCCGCGCCCCCGAGGCCGCACGCTCCCGTCGTCATCACTTGAGGGAATCCCCGTCGGAGTTTGTCGGCCAGAGCAACACGTTAATCATCCCAGCGGTGCCTCCAATATTTGTTGCACACTTGGACACAAAAGGACTTCCAGGCGTGCATAAGTTTTCAATAACTCCTTTACTTTCGTATTCTGTGAATACAGAAACACAAGCACATCAGCAGAACGTTGTCGCTACGTACAGCAGGCTGTTTACGTCTACTGACTGACGTGTGTGCCCTTCTGTCTAACCCGAAGGACCCCACACGCTGCCCCAAAGTGCCTGTGTGAGCCTTACACATTATACCCATAAACTGACCTACTAAAATATTACAGTTGTTATTGTACAATAGCACATACATCAGATTACCAAAGCAAAATCAAAACAATTAAAACTGCATTAGAATGGGGGGTGCCCACTGTTGTGTGTCCATCAACATGCCCAACAGAGTCCATTAACAAGGCCAACATTACTGTGGGTCCCACAACATCATTTATCATAATTGAAAACAATACCAGACTAATGAAACAACCCTTGAGGGGTTCCATTTTCAACTAAAAAAGTGTCTGACAGAGTTCCCCACACAAACCCAGATTAAAGAAATCTTTAATCCAGTTATGCTTTATTAAAAGACCTTCCTTCCACATCATACGCCTTCTTGACAATAAAAAATATGCTCTTGGCGTCTTTCTGGACTTGAGTAAAGCATTTGATACGGTCAGTCACAATATTTTGATTGCTAAACTTAGTAGATACGGAGTGAAGGATGTTGCCTTGAGATGGTTTAGAAGCTACTTAGCTAATAGAGAGCAATATGTTTACCTGGAAGGCTATGAATCAATGAAGTCACAAATTAAGATTGGGGTCCCTCAAGGATCAATTTTGGGGCCTCTTTTATTCTTAATTTATATTAATGATATGCCTATGACTTGTACCAAACTCCTCCCAGTTCTATTCGCTGATGATACAAATCTTGTAGCTTCGCACCATGACTTCAATATTCTAATAAAAATGGTTAACGAGGAACTATCATATATTATGGAATGGTTTCAATGGAACAAACTTACTCTTAATATAAAAAAATGTAACTTTATGATTTTTTGTAATACTCACAAACATTACCCAATTGAATTATCTAAGATCTTCATAAATAATACTCAAATCGAATTGGTTCAGCATACCAGATTTTTAGGAGTCATTATAGATAGTGGTCTTAATTGGTCTAACCATATCAATTTTGTATCTAAGAGGTCAGCTAAAATGTTGGGCATATTGAGGAGGGTTTGTCCTTTGGTTCATTCATCAGCATTTTTAACCTTATATTATAGTTTTTTGTTTCCATTTATTAATTATTGCAACATTGTTTGGGCAGCTACTTATCCTACCCACCTTAAGAAATTATTAGTTATACAGAAAAAATATCTCAGATTTATCTCACATTCAAATAGATACGCTCCTTCGGCCCCTCTTTATAATAAATTTAAAGTTCTCCCTATTGATAAGGTAAATATTTATCAAATATGTTTACTTATGCACAAGTTTATATATAGGAAACAAGATCTACCAGATTCTTTCCAGAATTTGTTTATTCCTATCTCACATGTTCATTCATTTCACACTAGACATAGCAATAATAACTTAGTCTTACCAATCACACGAACTACAAGACATCAATTTAATATTTCTTTTAGAGGTCCTAAGCTCTGGAGTGACTTAAGTCCATCGTTGCGATCAATGTCCTCTTATTCAGCTTTTAAAAAGCATTTGAAGAGTTTACTACTGCTAGCTTGATGCCTTTATGTAGTTTTTTTTCTTCTTTTTTTTCTAAGTATTGTTGGTTTGTATTGAATTGCTTTCTATCGCTTGTTGTTTATTTTATTTTCATTTTTTTCTTTTTTTCTTGTGTGTTCTGTTTTTTGTTGTTCTTTTTTTCTTGTACTTTGATGCTTAGTCTGCATATCTCGTGACTTAACATGGGAAAAGGAGTGGAACTCTGTACAAGCCTAGTCTGGCTTCGTTCCCTCCTTGCATTGTTCTGGACTTGTACCAAACGTGCTAAACAAATAAACTAAACTAAACTAAACTAAACTTCTCTATATCAAAGAAAACAGCTACTACCTCCTCTTTGTAGGCTTGAGCTTTCCTAATATCATTTTCCAAGCATTTAACGGGTCCAGAGTACTACCCCTCTTCTAAATCCACTCTGAAATGGTGAAAAAAGCTAATTTCTTTTCATATAATATGTTATTCTTTCTGTAATCATTTTCTCCATGGTTTTACATAAATGTGAAGCAGGATCTTTCCCAGGTTTCTTAATTGAAATAATAATGGCTTCTTTCCACACTGCTGGAAGCTTACCCTCCTCCCAAACCTTGTTATATAACTCCAGTACTTTACCCAATGCAGATTCATTTAAATGTTCTATCATAGAATAGCTATGTTGTCTTTTCCAGGTGCCGTTCTTTTACACCCCTCCAGCTCTCTCTGTAGCTCAGACGATCCCTGCTACCTGCGTTTGGTAATCCATCCTTTCACTCATATTCTTTGTCTTTATAATTGCTGTCTCTATAATAACAAACAACAGCTGTTTCCTGTGTAGAATCACGTCATTTCCTGTTTTACATTTCACGTGTGTTTTCTTGACAAAACGTGGTTTGGAGACCAGCGTCGGGTGACACAGCTGCTGTCAGCTCGTGTAGTGTGTGACCCCCTGTTGCCCATCAGTCATGTAGTGTGAACGCCACAGTGACTTAAAGACTCCCGTCACAAGACGGCAAGTTGTGTAGTGTGAACAGCACAGTAATCTGCCGATGCTGAAAGTTGTTAAGTCTGCACAAGCCTTTACTCAGAGCCCTCCTCAGCTCAAGCATGGTAAAGGCCTCATCTACAATACTGTGATTAGTGTTTCTTTTCTCAAGTACCTCCAGATATCTATCTAAAGTTTGCTTTTTACCTTCTTCTGTCAAATTATCTGAACTATGAATTTTAACAAAGTTCTTCACCAACAATTCTGCCTTTTCCATGGTCTCCATGTTCCATGTTCTTCCCCTTTTTTCGATACTGGGAGATCCTTTTCTTGCCTGATTCCCCTCATTCTTTTTATCTTTCCCCCAAATTTATCTAGTTGGACAGAATTCTCTCCAATACATCTTTTTTGCCCTTTTGATTGCTTTCCTTACTACTGCCCGAGCCCTTTTATATACTACTAAATTTGATATTGAATGACTTCTTTTCTGTTCTCTATTATTTCTTTCTTTCTATGTTTGATAGCTTCAGAACATTCTTTGTTCCACTATGCTGCTATTTTAACTTTCCTTTTACTAGTACTCTTTCCAATTGCTTGTGATGCTCTATTTAATATAGCTTTGTTAATACTTTCATTTATTGCATCCACTTCTCCAGACATGGCGATCTTATTAAACTCATCACAAGCATTTGCAAAGTTACTAATTCCATCTTGTAAGTTTATTTGTATAGCACATTTCAACAACAAGGTAATACAATGTGCTTTACATAAAACATAAAAGCAACAGGGAAATATAAAAAATTTTAAAAAGTTAAATAGAAAATAAAAACAGGCAGGTCTCTCACCTTTGCTTATTTTACCCCTTTGATTCCCCCTTTCCACTCAATCCCCCTTTTTGTTACTTAAGGACTCTAACCTTTCTTTAGATTCAATTCAATTCAATTCAATTTTATTTATATAGCGCCAAATCACAACAACAGTTATCTCACAGCGCTTTTCATAAAAGAGCAGGTCTAGACCGTACTCTGTGATGATATTTACAGAAGCCCAACAGTTCCCACCAAGAGCAGCACTAGGCGACAGAGGCAAGGAAAAACTTCCTTTTAAGAGGCAGAACCCTCGAGCAGAACCATGGCTCAGGGTGGGCGGCCATCTGCCTCGACCGGTTGGGGTGAAGGAGAGAGCGAGAGCGAGAGCGAGAGCGAGAGAGACAGTTGTCACTGTAAATCCAGATTGTCCACGCTACAAACTCTAAATCAAGTTCAACCATAAAATATACCCCAAAATTGATAACAATTGGATTATCATCACTTCCAATACCATCATCTACTACTACTACTACTCTCACTCAGAACTACATTCTGTAACAGGCTTATGCACACACTCACACAGACATGTTCACTCACACCCACACACACAGACACACAGTCTCACATATAGACACACACACAAACAAAGGTTGTCCCTGGTAGTTTTTCTTTCAGTAAGTTATTTAAATTCATTGTTATTATTTCAGCTCTCACGGCTGCGCTGTGTTGTTTATTTATGTTGCCTGACTGTTTCTCCTTCGTTGTTTATTTGTTTGTTGTTTGTTTTTCTATGCACTAAGCCCCCTCCCTGTTCTCATGCAGGTTTTGTTGCTTTCTGCAATTGGTGTTTCCTTCTGCTATTTCCTGTTGTCCCCACCCCCCATCCCTGTTCTCTTGCAGGTGTTGCCCTCTCTCTGTGCTGTGTGTTTATGTGGTGTTTCTATTCCCCCTCCCCATGTCTGTCCCCTGTCCGGCAGACAAAGGATTATATTAAGACTCTCTTGTTAAAGTATAGTCTGTCTGGCACAATAAGGTATCCAGCTCCTCATACTCTATACCAGTTTGCCAAGCAGGATAGGTTTAAAAAATAATGTGTCCAATCTCTTCATGAATTGCCTTTTTAAGTTTCACTGGATGTAGTTTACTACCGGAAAGTTCTCCAAACTCAATAACCACTTTCCACTCTTCCTTCCTATTTGTTTTCCTCGCTTTTCCTTCTTCTGTGCTTAAGGGAAGTTAGCCAATCAGAAGCAAGTGGGCTTTCAGGGAGGGGGGCCTTAAAGAGACAAGAGCTAAAACTGAGTGTTCAGAAAGAGGGTGAAAAGAGGTGCTAACATTTTCTAGTAGAAACCATAAATACAAGTATGAAAATGAGCATTCTATGGCACCTTTATGAGTTTGTCACCTGCCACCTGAATTTTGTGTTTCCCTTTACATAAATAAAAATATTTCCACCAAAAATTGTTGCAGAAAAGTTCACCAGAATGCATCTCGTCTTGTCTTGTCTCATATTGTGAGCTAAGGCTACATTCAGACTGCAGACCAAAGTGACCCAAATCTGATTTTTTTTTTTTGCTCATATGTGACAGCCCAAGTCACGTGAAATCTGATCTTTTCCAGATCAGATTTTTTGGAATGCAACCTCAGTCAGGAGCTAACCTCTGTAGCTTGTTTAATTCCGTATGACAGTGTGCTGCGTGATGTTGTTTTATTCTTTTGTAGGTCACTTTCAGGCCACACTGGAGTCTGATGTGGGCCACATTTAAACAATAATGTGAACTGTTAAAGGCTACGTTCAGACTGCTGGCCAAAGTGACCCAAATCTGATTTTTTTGCTCATATGTGACTCAGACCTGAGTCTGGGCACTCAGGTCGCATTTGATGCGACTTTGACGTCACTGTAGAGCAGCTGTTCTGCTGTAGATGGAGCCGCGGTGAACGAAAAAGCTCCACAAAAGCTGTTATTAAACAGTGGCTCTCTTCCTCCTCTACCTCGCTATCATTTGCTTACACATTCCCTTTCTTACACCTGAAATCCACCGGGCCGCAAGCTCTCTTCTGAATTCTATACAGTGCCCTCCAAAAGTATTGGAACGGTAAGGCAAATTCCTTTGTTTTTGTTGTTCACTGAAGACATTTGGCTTTAAGATCAATAGATGAGTATGAGACCAGAGTTCAGAATTTCAGCTTTTATTTCCTGATATTCACATTCTTTGTTTGAACCCACCCAGTTTTCAAGTGTGCAAAACTATTGGAACATGTGACAGACAGATGTTTCTTGTTACCCAGGTGTTGCCTTTTAGCTCGATTGTCCAAACATTAAATAGCTCTGCATGACTAGTCTAAGTTTTCATCCTTGGTTCAAACCTATAAAGACTGCATTTCCTGTTAAAGAGGATAAACCATCATGAAGACCAGAGAGCTGTCTATGGGAGAAAAGCAAGCCATTGTCAAGCTGAGAAAAGAAGGAAAATCGACCAGAGCCATTGGACAAACATTGGACATAACAAGCACAACAATTTGGTATGTCCTGAAAAAGATAGAAACTACTGGTGTACTGAGCAACAGACATTCAACAGGGCGGCCAAGGAAAACAACATGAGTTGATGACAGAAATATGGTGAGAGCTGTGAAGAAAACCCCCAAAATATCAGTTAGTGACATCACCAACGACCTCCACAGTGCAGGGTGAAGGTATCACAATCCACTGTTGGAAGAAAACTCAGAGAGCAGAAATATAGAGTCCACACCACATGAGGCAACCTACTCATTAGTAGTAAGAATCGGAAGGCCAGATTGAAATTTGCAAAGAAGTACAGAGATGAGCCACAAAAGTTCTGGAACACGATCTTATGGACTGATGAGACCAAGATTAATCTCTAGCAAAGTGATGGAAAGGCCAAAGTGTGGAGAAAGAAATGCATGGAAACTAATGGGGAGGAAGTTCATCATGCAGCAGGACAATGACCCAATGCACACTGCCAACAAAAAGGACTTCATCAGGGGGAAAAAGTGGAAGGTTTTAAACTGGCCAAGTCAATCACCTGACCTTAACCCAATAGAGCATGCATTTCACCTCCTTAAGAAACAGCCTGAAACAAACAAGAACTGAAAGAAGCTGCGGTAAAAGCCTGGAATACATCACAAATGAAGAATGCAACAGTTTGGTGATATCGATGGGTCGCAGGCTTGAGGCAGTTATTGCAAGTAAGGGTTATGCCACCAAATATTAAATGTTATTTACTTTAAGATTATTAGTTCCATTACTTTTGCTCACCAAAGAATGCTGTGGTCTAATACAAACAGTGATATGTCCTAAGTTGTTTAACACATCTAGATGTGAATACTAGGAAATAAAAGCTGAAATTCTGAACTCTTGTCTCATAATCATCTTTTGATCTTAAACCAAAATGTCTTCAGTGAGCAACAAAAACAAGGGAATTTCCCTTACCGTTCCAATACTTTTGGAGGGGAATGTACATGCTACTTTTTTCAATCATACGGATTTCTTTTTTTAAATATAACCTTGAACTGCCACTTTCACTGCTATAGACCTCGGCATATATAATGGTCTTGTATTTTCTTTTGAACTTTTACTTTTACAGTCTAGCTTGCTAGCAAGTTTTACAGCTTATACTACAAAACAGCAATGGTTTTACCGAATTACAGAGATGAATCAAATATTAGCTCATTTATTTTAGTGGTTATTGGTTTTGTGATATAACAGCCTTCGGCTTTAATAATGCAACAATGTACAAAAATATAATCACAAAGATATTAAAACAATTTCTTGACTATATTAATGTAAATATTTCTGCTATACTGACAAGAGTATTTGTATAGAAAACTGTATTATTTATTTCTGCTTTCATTTCTTATTCAGCTCCCACTGTATCTCACTTTATTCTGCAATGTGCCTGTCACATTTAGCTAGAACCATCTGGGTTTTTGGTTTTTGTGTTGTTATTCCGGCTTGTGGTTGTTTTGTTCTTTTGTCTGGCCCTGTCTTCTGTATGTTTGTTTATAAAATATTAAAAAATAAATTAAAAAAACGAACAAAGGAGGGAGATAACATTATGAGTAAATGAGTAAATGAGTGTGCAAGAGTAACCTCTCCTGTAGGATATGATGACAGCAAATCCCCAAAATAGACAACAGCAACTCTAGTGTGCTTTTACGGATGAAAAAAACTGATCATAATACAGTAGCACTTTGATGCTGTGTTTTTGTACTAAATGAATGATTTGATCAGTTAAATCTTCCTAAGGATGTTTAAAAGCAGACGATTTATTTCCATGTTCCTGTCCACAGCTTTAACCACAGTTAACCAAATTAATGTTCTCATTTGAAGATGACACATCTGATTTCAATAGAACCTCACTTCATGATAATCTGTCTCTTACTGCTGCTGCATGCATCACCCAGGATAATGATCCCACACCATAAACCAGCCACATCCACTATGATGCAAATCTAAAAGACACCAGAATCTGATTAGCCTGAATAAGGACTTGAGAGGAAGAAAAAACACAGAAAAGAGTGATTGTAGTAAGATTAACATATCTGTGTGTATGAACGTGGAGCTGACTATGCAACATATTTGTAATTTACAACTAACGAATAATATGCATTTAATTGCTGCTGGAAAACAGGCACGCAAACACACATTTGTATTCATATCTGTATACATATGAGGACTGTCCACAGACTGAGTTGATTCCCTTATCAATCCTTTATCCTTTCATAGAAAAATGCATGCATTAAAATAATGCAACCTTTAATCTGTAACCTTGACCTAAAACTAACCAATTCAACCTGTCATCTGTCATTGATCATACAGGACACTGCTGTCCATGAAATGTTCAATAGCAAATTTAATATTTATTCAATCTCTCTTAATAGCAAATCCTCTCACCCTGCTACATATTTTCCAGTGAAAATGCCTGCATGCAAATAACAAAGTTTTGTGCAGCTAACACATACACACTCTGTGTGAACTCCACAAAGAATACACAATGCAATAAACCTCACTATAAGGCATTTTATGGGCTGCTGTTCGTCCTCCATTGGTTTATCAGTGTAAACAGCTCTCTGCCTCAACACTCCTGTCTAGAGATGGACTTCAGCAGTGCAGGCCTTCCGCACTAGCAATAATGGGACAAATCATGTAAAATTTACACTGCCCTTGACTATTGAGTAGTAATGACTGCCCAACAGTGTGTTTTTAGATGTGTGTGTAGACTATATTGATTAAATTGAATATTAGAAATTAGCTTTTTCTGGAATTGACTTCTCTTTTTAATTTCACTGTGGCAGGTATGGTTCAAATCAAAATTAATCTGGATGTTCTGGATATTGGTTCTTATGATTCAGTAGCTCTGTGACGCTGACCAGGATAAACAGGTTCAGAAAAAGGATGTATGAATGAAAGGATGAATGAAGTCAGTTGAAAGCCATCCGATGACAAGGGCTTGGAGAAAGGAAAGAAATGCAATTTTGTGTGTTTTACTCTTTTCACAGATACACAGATCACAGATAAATTACTTCAGTACATATTTTACAGATTTCATTCAAAAACATTACCTGAATTTTGATGAAAATTTTTTTCTATTATAAGGCAATATTGGGAAAAATACTCCAAATAAACAAGAGTAATGGCTAATGTCTACATTGCACTACATTTGACAACACCTGACAAAGATCTGTGTAAGATCGATATGTTGCTCCTCTAAATTAATATAGCAGGGAGTTGTCAGTACAGTGTACAGATATTTTTTTTGATTCTTGACAGAGAAGCAGAAGTCACTTTGCATAAATTTGATTTAACTGCAGCTGACTTGCTGCAGCATTTTTCTGTGTTTCCTTCACTATTTTATATAAAGATATACTGTAACATCCAACACCAAAGAAATGCTCTGAGGTGTCAGGTTGGTAAGTTAGTGATCTGACAGCTCCAGTCTGTGATTCTCCTGTTTTGTTGGATGAATAAATTGCATGCCCTAGATTCTTTACTCTATGACATTTGAATGTATGTTTATTACATTGAGCTGTGTGTGCTACAGAAACTGTGGAGTGTGAATGTGCAGAAAGTTGTGAACATGAGCAGAAAACCTGATGAAATTAAAAGTCCAGGAGCTTATAACTTCTGTACTTTGATTTGTGGGCAGTGGTTGCCCAAAGGTTAGAAAAGCGATCTTGTGACCGGCAGGATAAATCTGGTTGTGGAAAGTAAAACAAACAGTGCTTGTCCTCTGTCATTTACCACCACTGAGGTGCTCTTGAGCAAGGTCCATAACAGGGGTTACGTACTGTAACCCGGATTCTATGAGTATAGGCGCAGCCCTCTAAGGCTATCGCTATTGAGTTAACCCCTTCTGTGCCACTGAGAATTTTAGTCTACGCCCACCCACAGCGTGGGCCTCTCCTACGTCCGCACCTTGTATATATACACACAACGGTGAGACCCAGCCATTGGTTCCCAAATGCCTTTTCTTCAGCACTGAGAACCAAGGTCCAGTGAGGCCTTCAACTTAGAGGGCTACACCTATACTCATAGAATCCGGGTTACAGTACGTAATCCCCGTTCTATTTTGTATAGGCTTCGCCCTCTAAGGCTATCACTATTAGGTTAGAGGCGAAGCAGGATGAGTCACCGTCTCACTGGCCCATATGGTACCACCAAGAACAACTCACCTGCCCAGAGCCATAATGAGCCACCCAGTCACCCGCTGACCGCGGCATTGGTCCGGCATTGTGAGCACCGATGGCGCAGCATGGGAGGCCGATGGCAACTGGGTGGGGGGCCCCGCAGCTGTACAGACGCAGGCGGGGTCACGACAGCAGCCGCATCAGCTGCGCACAAGGCAGGGCCGCGTAAGCAGCAGCCGCCCCCCCACACCGTCCCGTGGGAGAGGGCGCACTCACAAGGAGAATCACTTAACCAAAACACTTTGGGAGACATCCCGCAGGTAGAAACGGACGAAAGAGCATGGAGACGACCAGGAGGCCGCCGTGCAGATGTTGTCCACAGTCATCCCACCGTGCAACGCCACTGAGGAGGAGACGCCTCTCATGGAGTGCGCTCCGATGCCATCCGAGGGATATTCACCGGCAGACACGTAAGCCTGGGAAATGGCATTGCACAGCCAGTGAGACAGGCGCTGCGCAGGGGAAGTCCCTTGGACCACTCCCTGTAGTGCACAAACAGACGCTGCGAACGGCGCCAGGTAGCCATGCACGCCACATAACAGGACAGCGCTCGCACCGGGCAGAGGAGGTGGGACGTGGCGTCCTCCACCGACCCATGGGGCGACCTTAGGAATCTCAGGTCCGCCGTCTCCAAAAGCCCAAACGGGGCTTAGGTTAAGGTGCGTAAACAGCGGCAAATCCCACTGTGGGGCAACAGGCCGCGTCACCGGCCTGCACCTTCGCACCCCCCTAAGGAAACGCTTCACCAGGGGGTGGGAGAACACAGTCCTGTCCCCGAAGCCCTCGTGACGGGATGAAATGGCGGCAGTGTAGGTTTTAACCATACTGAACGCCAGCCCCCTGTCCATGAGCAACTGGAGGAACAGTGGACAGGCAACCAGGTCCGTCCCCTGGTCCAGACACCAGCGTTGGAAAGCCGACCACTTAGAGGAGTAAGAGGACTGAGTGGAGGCGGCCTTCTACCCCTGGATGGTGAGAACCACCTCCCGGAAGAGACCTAAGCCCTCCAGGTGTTGCGTCTCAGCGGCCAGACCCAGAGAGGCTGGCCGAGGAGCGGGTAACTCCTGATCGCACCCCCCACCTGAGAGAGAGTGTCCCCCATCCAGGGGAGTTTCCACGGCTGCCCCGCCAGCAACCGCTGGAGACAGGGACACATGGACACGCTGGTGTGCTCCGGGGTCTACCAGAGTCACCGCCAAGGTTGAAAACTGCAGGCGATCCAGAAGGCGCAGGATCAGCCGCACCGGCGGAAAAGCATACAGCAGCCGGGGAGGGCAAGAGGGTGCGCGAAGGCGTCCACTCCCAGCGCGGGGACGTCCCGCGGGCTCAGTGAAAGCCAAAGGGCACACTGAGCGTTTTCCTTGTTGCCAAACAGATCCACCTCTGCCCTGGCGCCTGGCCAGACCCAACAGCTGCACCGAGCGCACCCCACCCTGAACACAGGACCCTGATGCCCAACCGCCATAGCGGCTCCAGGGCCGTCTTGACACACTTGGAAAAAGTGCGCGAGGCCAGGGAGTTACCGAAGGGCAGGCAGTTGTATTGGTACTGGGCGCCCTGTAATGAAAACCGCAGAAACTTCCTGTGTCCGGACACAGAAAGGGCGCAGAAGGGCAGTGCGATCTGAGAGTGAGCGTTCGTCTGGCGTGCTCCGGTCCGAGGCACGCCTGGCAGCGGGGACGGATGTAGCCCGTGTGGCAGACGCTGCGGCGACTCACCCCGTTCTGGCCGGCTTGCTGGAAGACATCGTTCTTCTTGTTTTATAGTGATAGCCTTAGAGGGCGAAGCCTATACGAAATAGAACCCCAACTGCTCAAGTGGAGCGGCATAGTGGGTAGCAGATCAGACAGGGGTTGTACTGGGCAGCTTCCAGGTGGGAATGCGTAACGCTGTGATTGTGATCAGGGCCTTCCTGCCAATGAGAGGTTGCTCTCAGTGAAGCTCCCTGAATAAATAAAGGTAAAGTAAAAAAAATTATAATAATAATTAAAATTAATTAATTTATCATTGATGTGAAAAGGTGCCAGGTCTGCACATTTCGAGAGGTTACTTCCCCAAACAAAGACTCAAAAGAGGAGGGAAAACCTAATCATGTCTGCTGACTCAGCAGGGATTTTATTGAATGAGAAAAGTTGATCTACAAGAGAAAACATATTTAAAGGCAATAGCTACAGAATGCCTGAGAGCCTCACTGCTTTTTATTCTATTAATTTTTTATATATTTTTTATTTTTATTTTTAATGAATTTTTATAAATAAACACATTTCCACAATTAATTGATGCAGAAAAGGCAGGCAATTAAGTTTAATGCTCACAATTTTCAGGGGTGCCAATATAAATTTTCGCCTGGGGATCGAACACTAAGATCAGAAATGACTCAGATCCAAACAAACCTGGAAGATGATTCTGCCTGTACGGACCACAGAGGTACGGACTGGAAACAGTTCACACACACTCAGCATCATCTATTTATCTCTGCATCTGACACACACACACACACACACACACACACACACACACACACACACAGAAGATGAAAACACTCCTCTAATGTTAGGTGAATGTTCAGTGAATGGTGATGATTCATACACATCATCATAACTATGGTCCCTCCCTCTACTTATGCACACTATTTTTAGCCAGTAAAGTGCTCAGTGTCATAAACAGACATGACAGTTAGACTAAAGGCCAATCCAGCGTTTTTGTATAATGTACTCAATTTACTGTAAATTATACACAGCACACAACAACAAAAGCAGACCTGATGATCAGCTAACTGAAGCACGCCTCAGATCATTCTGTGGCATCTCAATATTACAGGGGATTTATAATATTGCTCCAATGTTTTTGTAAGGGTTCTATGAAGGACACAGTTCTCTTTTCGTTCAGTGAGCCCAGGTAGTCCGGAAATGATAACAAACTACTGCTAACAAAATAAAACTCACCTCATCTGATTCCATATGTGGACTCCATACATGGACATATGATTTTATAGCAACTTTATGATATTTTATGGCATTTGTTTAATTCCCTAAGACATTCAGTCATTTGTATAGTCTGTGGCACTCAGTAATACAATTTAAGCTGCTGTGGAGCAGTTTATGCTACTGTGGGTTTTTTTTAAATGTACAATAACAATTATGAATACAGATATTACTGTAGAGATTTACAGAATCTTTTTCAATGTATACCCAAGTAGTTGTACCTACTTGGCTACCACATTGGCATAATATTATAGCAAGAATTTGAGAAGGAATTTTATAGTTATGATACTTTACAGTGGCATCATTCTTTTTTAACATCCTGCATTATCTCTAGAGACTTATTATTATTGCACTCCAGAATTTAAAATATTTAATTAATTAATAATCAAATAAAATGATGAACTAATTAATAACATAAATAATGAATAACTACAAAAACAATATAAATGGAACAGTACAATTACAGTAATATTTAAATAGGCTAAATTGAATTTTCTTTCTTGAAAATTCTGATATTGATAATGAATAAAAAATAATAATTAAAACAATAGCAGAAATCATTAACCCCCCCCCAGCCTCTGCTTGTGAAATAACATTTACTTAATAATGGCCATTTTGGAGTGCCATAACTGACTGTAAAAGTGCAGCCTGATACGTGTTGCTGTTGCAGCCTCCAGTCGATACAGTATATTAGTCGTACCTTCTGAATCCTGCCGTCCACTTCCAGGTAGATGACCCGATAGGAGGACGAAGCGGAGCCCATGGTCCCCTATCCGCTCCCCGGCTTTGGTACGTCGCTCTGCGGTTCCTGTTCCTGGCTCCGTGTCCAGGCTCCGGTCCACCGCCACTGCCGTTAAACAAACGGGGGGGGGGTGAAAGTGGGGTCAGCGGTCCGACAGTATCCCACCTGAATGGCAGTCTGTGAAACACACCGACACAAACTCTCTTTCTATTCTATGACTTTTTCTCCCGCTCTCTCTCCGCTCTGTCACCTCGCTATCTCACCGCATCTCATAAAGCCTGTCCACGCGCGTCCCCGCCTCCGTCATTCACTACAGACCTCCTGGTTCTGCGCGCGCTCACCTACAGGCACGCGCTCTCTCTCACTCTCACACACTACAGAGTTGTGCAGGTAGATTACACAAATACTAGTTTGTGTTTGCTTTTGTGTGCAACACCTGAGGGCTGTAATGTCTGAGTGACGTCACTCCCCTCATGCTGTGTTGCACACCAAAGACAGTCTTTTAGATGTATGCTAATTTGAAAGAAAAAAAATGGGTTTTTGATGTGTGTCTGGTTTGAAACACATACAGTTTATAAACTCCTTTAGCCCCAGCAATGGCATGGTTCTGGAGTTGGTAACACAGGTTGGTTGGATAGTCCACCACACTGAAATACACTGCTCAAAAAAATAAAGGGAACACTAAAATAACACATCCTAGATCTGAATAAATGAAACTAATCTCATTAAATACTCCTTTCTTTACATAGTTGAATGTGCTGACAACAAAATCACAAAAAAATTAACAATGGAAATCAAATTTATCAACCATGGAGGGTCACACCCAAAATCAGAGTGGAAAACCACACTACAGGCCGAGCCAACTTTGATGTAATGTCCTTAAAACAAGTCAAAATGAGGCTCAGTAGTGTGTGTGGCCTCCACGTGCCTGTATGACCTCCCTACAATGCCTGGGCTCCTGATGAGGTGGTGGATGGTCTCCTGAGGGACCTCCTCCCAGACCTGGACTGAAGCATCCGCCAACTCCTGGACAGTCTGTGGTGCAACGTGGCGTTGGTGGATGGAGCGAGACATGATGTCCCAGATGTGCTCAATTGGATTCAGGTCTGGGGAACGGACGGGCCGGTCCATAGCATCAATGCCTTCCTCTTGCAGGAACTGCTGACACACTCCAGCCACATGAGGTCTAGTATTGTCTTGCATTAGGAGGAACCCAGGGCCAACTGCACCAGCATATGGTCTCACAAGGGGTCTGAGGATCTCATCTCGGTACCTAATGGCAGTCAGGCTACCTCTGGCGAGCACATGGAGGGCTGTGCGGCCCCCCAAAGAAATACCACCCCACACCATCACTGACCCACCGCCAAACCGGTCATGCTGGAGGATGTTGCAGGCAGCAGAATGTTCTCCACGGCGTCTCCAGCGGAGGTAGCGGTCCTGCTGCTGGGTTGTTGCCCTCCTACGGCCTCCTCCACGTCTCCTGATGTACTGGCCTGTCTCCTGGTAGCGCCTCCATGCTCTGGACACTACGCTGACAGACACGGCAAACCTTCTTGCCTCAGCTCGCATTGATGTGCCATCCTGGATGAGCTGCACTACCTGAGCCACTTGTGTGGGTTGTAGACTCCGTCTCATGCTGCCACTAGAGTGAAAGCACCGCCAGCATTCAAAAGTGACCAAAACAGCAGCCAGGAAGCATAGGAACTGAGAAGTGGTCTGTGGTCACCACCTGCAGTTGAAAACTTAAAATCAATTAAATCTAATGACATTTCCGTGACTTTTGACTTTGACTTTTGAAACCGACAAAACCAACCCAGAGTTGGCTAAAATGTAAACTAATGTTATGACAAAGCTTGTGAAATATATTGCAATTTTGTGCTTTAGTTGGCTCAAGTTAGATAACATTATCTTGCTGGCTAATGCTGACCAGTTGCTAATGTCATCCGATGCAAAAATACTGTAAAATACTGAAGTGACCCATGTTACTATCTTGTTAACCACCTGTATTATATCAAAGTGTTGATTTTAGCCTGCAAGAAATGATGTAACAGTACAAAGCAAATGTGGAGCGAACTGTTTATACTAGTCTACAGTGATGCAAAGCAGGGGCGTTCGTTAGCACAGATTTGCTGCTGTTTGCTTCGTAATTTAGATTTACTGTGGTTTTAATGAGGTACATAGCTTCTTCACCAACTCAGTCGCTGTAACTTATAAATACACAATAATGCAACATAACGGCGTTATCATCGGGAAGATTCCCGAACGGCCAGTCCATTTCAGGCCGAAATGACCTGTGGTCATAGAGTTTTTATTTTTCAGTTTAGTTTTTTACGAACGCACTCTTTGGCCGGTCAGCTGCAGCAGAACGCTGTTTGTGTGTCTGTCAGTCTGGGCCAAACTAATACTGTCAATATTAAGGGGGGATACGAGCAGTCTCTCCCAACGGCGCAGATCAAAGGAGGTTACTTTTTATATGGGCCGAGTTTGTTTGTTTGTTTGTTTTTTGTCGGTACTGAACTCAGCCCAGGGTTGTGTGACAAGCTTAACAGTGACGGTAAATATGGCAAAAAGAAATAAAGAGGAGAAAGAAATGTGTGGTGCCGAAAAAATTATCTCAGCAAAGGTCACTGATACAGATTTTGACAGATTTGTGAACACTATTTGAGAGAAATAGGCTTTTTGTGTATATAGATAAAGTCTTAGATCTTTGAGTTCAGCTTATAATGAATGGGGGCAAAAACAAAAGTGTTGTGTTTGTAATTTTGTTCAGTATATTTAAGTATTTAGGACTCTGACTGACTCAGGCTTGCCACTGCTGACCACAGACTTTGCTTATGCAAACTAAGGAGGCAGGTGTCCTCTTAAAGTTTCTTGAAGGACTTCAGCATAATCTGCATTATTTCACTGCATATATCTACAATCTACAACACTACACTATATCTACAAATCTACAATTCACTGCATATAAAAAGCACTGTATGTATTCAAATAACTGCAAAAAAATCTTTCCTGGCGCCTCCAAAGGGCATTCGCATAAAAGGCCTCTCCGTCTCAAAGTCCCAGGCTGAATTTCAGTCCAAGTACACCCCCGGGCGCAGGACAACAAAACAGTGGAAGACTCATTCAGTCTATTATGGTTACTTAAAATGAAGACAACACAATGCAGTGCCATATAGACTACCCTACATGCTAGAAAGGGGTTTGTAACTGTTTCACCACAAATGCATCAAGACTTTCTCCACACTGGTTCCCCACTGCATGAAGCTGGTGTCTTTTTATTTCTTTGGTCCCTGCCCCTCAGACAGCCTGAGTCCACCACTGGGCAGTGGTGTCATATCCAATGAGTCACTGCAACACCCAGCAAAATAAATCCTGCAGCTGAAGTGAAGTTTAACCTGTAAATTATTGAGATGGGAGGAACAATAATGGTTTGGCCTGATGGAAGTGCAGCGGTTATTGACCGGGACAAAGGGCTGTGATTTATGTGTTTTTACTGTCTGTGGGTGAAACAGAAAGTGGCCTCTTCATTCTTTATATTTAAAGAAAGAAAGAATAAGCATACACAAAACAAGCAAATAAATAAAAAATGGAATATTGCATCTGAGTTGGAGTAATCCACTTTACATGTACAGTTTGCATACTCTTATCTAGAGCAAGTATGATCACTGACAGATAACAGGAAAATGGAAGCCTCACTGTTTCTGCTCCACAGTCCATTATAAACCACATAATACATGAAGTTTACAAAAGCATTGTCAGGTGAGGACCAAGGCTCCTCTCCACTTTGTTCAATTAGATAAGCAATCTACAAATCTTACCAAAATGTCTTTTTAAAGTTTTTGAAATACAATAAAAACACAGAGCAGTACTAATAGCATTTTCATTTTAGCTTGTGGCAAAATGGTGCAATGTTTTTAATAGGTATTTAGCCTGTTAATTATCAAACACATTTGTGAAGCAATAGCCTACAAACAAATTAGTTTTTTAATGCAAACTCTGAAAGTATAAGCATTATTGGTCACTTGATAGGCACATTGTCTTGTTATCATAACGCATTAGCAGTAAAAATAAATATGCTAAGTGTTTTCAACCAGGGCAGTAAAATGTGAAGTTTAGCGGGCTGATCTGAACTTCCATGCTGTGCAGTTTTATTGCCAATAATATTCATCAGTTGTTTGTCGTAGCAAACACACACAGCGCTGGAGAATAACTACATGAAATTACAATCCAACTACATATCTTTTCTACCAGGCCAGTACATTTTTAGCTGGCTTTCATGCTTGAAGTTACCATTTTATTGCCACTAATATGATCAGCTGATTGTCTCATGAATGTAAGCTGAGCATTTTTCTGTCCACGTATGAGAGGCAACTTCAGCACCACTTTGAACACATTTGTCCTGAATCAGAACCTTCCATCTGGGAAAATCCTGGCTACAAGTGGGGCTTGTAGCCTAGCTTGCTAAGCTAAGCTTGTCATACGCATGCGCAGAACCGCTAAGTAGCACATCTCGATAGGTAGCATAAATCGACAGAACACCGGCTGCACGTACAGGTCCGTGTGTGGAGGTGGCATCACTTACTGATCCTTCAGAAATGTTTGGGAAAATGTAGCGTGTGTGAAAGCTACCACGCTACTCGGTTTATAAAAGAGCTTCGTTACTGAAAAGCTATTTGATTCAGAAAATTGCGACGCTACCACCAAGCTACTGAGAAATGTAGTTAAACTAACTTCCCAACTGGTACTCCTCAATCTGTCTAAATTTCATTTCTCCTCTTATTTCTAATAAATCAGATTGACTACTCAGAGACTGTATATGATTATTGTTTACTTTTCTTCTTCTGTGTATGCATTCAACGTAGGGATGGGCGACTACACTGCTGGAATTACACAAGAAGAAAAAAAAAACCTAGTGACGAAACATGCTCTGTAGCGCCGTTTGTCCGTTTTCGGCCACTGTAGAAACATGGCGACACAACATGGCGACGTCCGTGTAATAATGTAGTGTCTTTCTACTCTACCGAAATAATAGTTATGGATCTTATATTACATGTTTGTCAATAAATCCTTAGAAATATTACACACTGAACCTTTAAAGATAGTGATTATATGAAGCCATTTATTATCACATAGTTGTTTGTAATTATAATGATTAATAATTATAATGATAACAGAAATCACCCAAATGGCCCTGATCAAAAGTTACCCTACATACCCTTTAATGTTTGGCCTTGTTATAGACAGACAAGGTGACACACAAGAAAAAATGGCAATTAAAGGTCCATTTACCATACCTGTTGCTTTTGAAATTGCAATTATTGTCTGTGTATAAATAGTCATAACGTTAGCTCTCACGTGGATGCACTGAGCAGGCTAGATACTGAGCCATGGGGAGCAGAAAGGAACTGTCAAAAACCTATGTAACAAGGTAATGGAACTTTATAAAGATGGAAAAGGATATAAAAATATATCCATTCCAAAGCCTTGCAAATGCCAGTCAGTACTATTCAAGAAACACCACACAAACAGACACCACAGAGAAAGTACAACACTTGTAAGCAAATGGGGATAGGGGGTGGGGTCAATAGGAAACAACAAAGGAAAATACTAATTACAGAAAGCTAAATAAATAACTTAATGAAAAGCATTAAGAATAGTTCTGCCTGTTGACAACCATGGACAATCTAAATTTGTTTGTGTGTGTGTCCATGTGTCTGAGTGTGTGTGTGTGTGTGAATCTGTATGTGAGTGTGTCTATGTGTGGGTGTGTCTGTGTCTGTGTGTATGTGTGCAAAAGCCTGTCACAGAATGTAATTGTTAGTGAGTGGGACGCCACAACAGTGACAGGGAGGCCAACAATCCTAGCAGCCAACTTGATTGACAAGTTGAATCAGAGTGAAGCAGTGACTTAAATTTTAAATAAGTCTTGAAGTGGTCTGTAATATTTTCATGACTTGAATATACCTTAGTTAATAAAAACACATATTTGAGTGATATTAATATCATAAACAGTAAGTATCTGAAGATTCTGAAATAGAGGGACAGATGAGGAATGTGACTCAGATCGGGTTGCAATCCTAACAAAGCGTTTCTGTAGGGCCAACATTCTGTGGAGTGGAGTAGGAAAAGTGCTTGCCCAAACTGTATTACAATATGGAAGATATGGATAAACTGTAACTGTAATAGAGTGTAAGAAGACAGTTTGTGGTAATAAGTTTACTAATCCTCCTAATTATACCAATAGATTTATTTTCTTGTTAACCCAGTCAATTTGTGTTTTCCAATAAAAAATTCTCATCAACTAAAACTCCCAGGAATCCTGTTGTTAAGACTTGAGACATCTCAACAGTCCCTATTATGAGTTTTAGGAGGTCCTTAAAATATGATTTTTTGCCACAGAAAATTATTTAATTAGATTTTCTTGAATTCAGAGAGATTGTTTAATCTGAACAATGTAGCAAATGCATTAAACCAGCATTAACATTTTTGATCAGAGAATTTAAATTTGAATGGGGATGAACTAAAGTTGTATCATCTGCAAACATTATTGGAGAAAGAATATTTGAGACATCTGATAAATCATTAATGTAAATAAGAAATAATAACGGTCCAAAAATGGATCCCTGTGGGACCCCACATAGTAGTCTGGCTTAGTTGGAATAGCATCCATTAATACACTGTATTAATGAACTGTTGTCTGTTTGAGACAGTTTTTTAATCATTCAAACGTATCCATATTTTTCCATTTTTTTCAATGAAATATGATGGTTGACTGCATCAAAAGCTGTTGAAAAGTCAATGAATATACTATAGGTAAATTCATTATTTTCTAATGCAGGGTCATCTGCTTTAAACAGAGGAATAACTTTGGCAGCTTTTAAATGTAAAAATGTAAACCAGTGGCTGCAAAATAGACTACTTGATCTGTTTGACAAGGAATGAAGAAATGTTATCATGGCCAGCTGAAGATGTTTTTAGTTCATCAGTAATGAAAAAAAGAAAAAGGAGGATAACTTCTTATAATAAATCTAGTGGCTTACCGTAACAAGCGCCAATTTTACTAGCTAATTCATGACCATGTTAAGGAAAGAATCATTAAATCTTTGAGCTATATCAAATGAATTATTAAAATAATTTTCAACTTCATAAAAAATTTAAGGTAATTCTAGGTGAGTCTTATCAGCAACTGATTTATAACTTTCCATGGTGTAACATTTTTCACTGAAATATTTCTTTTTTGCAGATCTCAGAGTATATTTATTTCTATAAGATTGATAAGCACCATGGGTAAGGGGTGTAGGATCTGAGATGTATTTTTTGTACAATTTGTTCTTTTTCCTAAGCAGCTTCAACAAATCAACTGTATTTCCTAGTAGAGCTGCCATTTGGAAAACTCATTCATTGATACTAATGCTAATAACTTTCATACAATTTTGATATGCAAAATGAGCATTATTTTCTTTGTATATGTCATTCCATGAAATACTGGAAAGCATATCTTTAAATTTAGAAATATTTAGCTTGCTCATAATTCTTTTATGCATATTTTTCTTTTTTTGTTTAGTTGTATTAAACTTGATTAACGAGTACTGGAATATAGGGAAATGATAAGACAGATCTAAATACAAGACCCCAGATATCATTCCTTCACTCAAATTGTTTAAGATATTATTAAACAAATTTCCTGAATTCTCCTTTACTCGAGTAGACTTATGAATAAGAGGGAAAAAGTAACTAGAATATAGAATATTGAGAAAATCTGCATGTATCTGAATTATTTTTAAAAAGGTTTATATTAAAATCTCCTAAAATGTAACTAAGTTTATCCGCCTTGTTTATCAAGTCAAGAGAACTGGATAGACATTCATTAAAATGAAGAGATTTGACAATAGAGTGAGCAATAAAAACATTATAAAAAAATTTTCACCAAAAGCAAAAAATAGAGATACTCCACCTCCAGATCTATTTTCTCTTACATAGTGAACTGAATTGTAATTAGGTAATTTAAATATTTCTCTAGAATCCATGTTTCAGATAAGGCAATAACAGAGAAATTATGTTTGAGTGAAGATAAATAATGAATACATTTGTCATAGTAAGGAAGGCTTCTTATATTCAAGTGGAAAGTGAAGAATAAATTCAAAGGCATAGAAACATATAAGTCATTAAACTGAGTTTGATCATAAAATCTGCAAAGGTTTTTGGCATCAAACGATGAAAAAAATGTAGAAGAATCAATTGCAGAGGAATCAAAATGCTTAAAAATATTACAGAGTCAGATGTATTGTAGTAGTCCATATAGTGTATATTTACTGTACTATAGATATGTCAAGCAAAAAAAACAAAACAAAAAAGAAAAATACTGTATAAATTAGACATGGTGGGCAACTATTGAAGCAAACTCTAAATGTTGGTCCTCCTTTGTTGAGGAGGGTTTTGAGAAGGTGGATGGACAATACGTTTGTCATATCTCAAATATGCAATGTTACCTCTCTCTCGAGCCACCTTCATTGCAGGGAGTTGATCTTTCCTTCTTTGTCGGACGGTCTCAATGAAGTCCTCACTGATGAAGATGCCCGAGCCCTTCAGGTTTTTTGCTTTATTCACAACATGAAGTTTGTCCTTAAGCCGCAGAACTCTGACCCCAATGGGTCTGGGCTTCTCTGATGGTGTCGCTGGCTTCCCAGTTCTATGAGCCCAGTCAAGCTCTATTTTCAAGTGATCCAATTGTAATTTTTCACTGAATAGTTTTCACAATAATATTATGCCATCTTGACTGGCCCTCCAGCCTTCTCTGAGATTGAATTTAAACTTTTACAGATTGTGTCCAAATCTGATCTGGTTTCACTACAGATCTTGGACCAGGTGCCAAAGGAGATTTTAAAATTATAAAAGAAATTTAAATGATAATAACATAAAACATCAGCAGCTCTAGATCCGTAATCACGCTTTCGTGTCAACCCGACAGCTGTCTGGCTGTGATCCCGTCCTATTCTCTCCCACCAACGCAGTCACAGGAGGAGGTCAAAGTCTTAAAAAAACTCAAGTAAAGAAATGTGCTTTAGCACAGTATCGTTAATCTCTCCACCTTTTCTTTAACTGTTGTTTATGAAGTGTTTTGTAAGTCTATACATCTTGATGGCCCTCAAAATATGTAAAACACATATAGGAGTCCTTACAATAAAACGGTTTTATCTTTTAATAGACCTACTGCTATATCTACATTGTTTATAGACATTGTTTGCGTTATGAGGATGACACAGATTTTAAGGTTCACTCATGCACACTGTTTTAAGTTAAGCTGTTAACACAGTATTTTAGATTATAAACAAAGTCAGAATTCTATTTGTTTAAATAGGAAAAAGTATCCAGTGGACGCCTAGCATCCATGATAACTTTGGGACTAAAATAAAAGTGAATGTTTTTTTTCTCCTCTCTGGTAGCGCTGTAGGTTACTTCAATTGCTGAGAAACCTTAATTGTCTTTATTATTTACAAGACAGTTTATCTACAGTTGAAGAAAATAAAACCTGCAACACCTCTCACCACTACATCCTGGAAGGGAGCAGACTCTCCACTTTTCTAAAATGTAGAAACAGTAACATAAGTAGTATAATAGTACATAAGTAACCTGAGTTTGCATTCTTTATCTGCGACAGCTGTGCGTCCAACACTAGGATGTGATGTAAGCTGACTGCTTTTGACAGGCTGAAGGGGTCACTTCCAATCCTCTCTCTCCATCAGAAAGTTCTGCTGCATCATACAGCTGATCTTCAACCATAACAACACGTGCCAAGTCGACAGATGTCTATTTGATGTCAGGATTCCTTCCTATTCTCTCACCCCTCAAAAAAGTTCACTGCATCATACAGTTAAAAAACGGATCTACCCCATAACAACATATTCATATGGAGGATCACCACCTCTCTGTGATCGTGACCGATGCACAAACTCTGGCGTTTGACACACACACACACACACACACACACACACACACACAGACAGCCATCACAAAGAGAAGAAATGCCGCACTATTTACTTAAAAATCTTGATGTTTCTCCCAGCATCAGTCGGATCTACATAGCTACGCTTCATCTCAAGTCGACAGCCTCCCCAGTTTCACTATAGGCTATCACATGGCAGTTTCTTAACATTGCTTTATTAACACAGTGGATTCTAAAAACAGTAAAGTAACCCCAGTTTGCCATCTCTATATGAGGGATCTGAGCGTAACTCTGGGCCAAAGTCTTTTTTACGGTTTTATCCTACGATACTTGCGTGTCCTACATTAGGATGTGATCTAAGCACGCATTGCTAACCTTAATATACTACTCTGATAAAAAAATACTTAAGCCAGTTTAGAGCAGCTCCTTAAATGCCAATAACATGTTCCAGTCACTGTAATAGAATTGATGGTTAGAGGTATCAAATGAAGCACTAAGATCTAACAAGACCAAGTCCTTTGTCTGATGCAGTCAGAAGATGATTAGTCATTTTCACCAGTGCTGTCTCTGTGCTATGATGAACTCTAAATCCTGATGGAAAATCCTTAAATAAACTATTGCTATGTAGAAAGTCCCATAGCTGTTGGGCAACTGCTTTATCAAGGATCAAAGGAAGGTTAGAAACAGGTCTATTTGCTAAAAACCTCTGGATCAAAAGTGGGCTTTTTAACATCAGTTAGCTACTTTAAACAACTGTGGTACATAGCCTGCTAATAAGGACAGATTGATCATATCTAGTGAAGAAGTGCTGACTAAGGGTAAAACATTCAAAATTTAGGATGAAACTCTTTCATTTAAGTCATTTAAGGAAAAATCACTTTAGGGCCAGTACAGAAGAAACAATTACAGTGAGCCATAACTTTTTCAAGTGTGAGTTTTTAAAGTAGTGGCTCAAATCAAGGATCAATATGCCTGAAGCCTACCCCTTTTGAATCCTGTCACATGATTGGGAAGGGCGTGTGTGTGATTTCTTGTCTGCCTGTGTCACTGAGTGGGTTCCCATCTGTCAGGAGCTTACCATTTCAGATGACACCTGCCACTTCCAGCTGAGACTTTAGGCCACTCCATGCCATGAAGTTGACGGATTTTGCTGGTCAGCAGTAGTACGCTGCAAGAAGAGCCATCAAAAACACGACCCCCAAACAGTTGAAGAAAACAAAAGGTTTATTTTTTCCCTACAATACTTTGGGAGTAAAATACCCCCCCAACATAGTTAACATTTCAATATTTGGATTTGTACAAAATCAATTGCCCAGCAAAGAGACAAACACCAAACAAGGCACACAATGTTTCAAGTACAAGGCCTACCACTGACACATAAAACATACAACAACATGAGGTCTTGTTCTAAGGAAGTCATAATGTCTCAATGCCATCACCATGAAGTTCAAACATTACCAGGGTTTTATTCTAGTACAGTTTACAGCTAATAAATTAACATAATTATAAATATTAAACCGATCTGGAAAAATATCACTAACCATGAACGTTTAGTGTCTTAGTTTTACGATTTCAACAGGATGTTTTATTGTAACAAGATCAGCTATTGGAAGAAGTGATAAATTAATTGATATTCCTATTTTCTGAGATAAGATATGTAATGTATCCATATGAGGTTAGACAAGAACTTTACATTCATAATATCTCAGATCCCCCACAGACAGAAAGGCATACATTATTATCTGCAGGTTTTATATAAAAATACAACTTTGGTGTCTTCACTTGACAACAAATTCAGAAAAAACAGAAACCACCACAAAACTGACAGGAATAATTAATGACTTTTAAAATAAGTGGTGTCTTATTTAAATTACAATATGTTCCCCACAATCTCTTTGGTTCAGTAAGGCAAAGGTGACACTGAAATGGCAACTTCCACACAGTAGGGGAGAGTTGTAGTGGTCTTGGTATATCCTCCTTTCACACACACAGCTTTACCCAGAAGTTAAAGTTGGTCCAGCATCTTTGTTTTAATCAGAGCTGCTTGTCATTTGAGCAAAGGACAACATTTGTATAAATAGTAAAGAGAAACAATCATTTGGGACAATCATGTCACATTGGAAATACAATGTATAGAATTTTTAAAAGCACCAGCTCAATAAAGACATACAATATATTTATTGACTTCCCTCTAGTAGTATCCATCTATAAAGAAAATTTTATTTGTCCAGACGGAGATTTCAGCATTCACCCAAATTCAATAGAATTTGAATTTTTCAAAGCATTAAAACATGTCAATAGAAACACTGTTGCTGTTATTCTAGATAGTTCACAGAACAAGCTGTCAACTGCTTATAGTACAGTACTACTGTGAGTTCCCATGACAACTGTTGACAATGTCAACAGGGACACACAGTTCCTGGAAAGATGTTGCTGCTGAATAATTTTTCAGTGGTATAAGCACCATAAACTTAAAGAGTGATATCTGGAAACCTGGACAAATAAAAGCAAAATGATCTGACCTGACAGACAGGCCAGTGAGGTTTTATCATTTGGGTGAAATGTTGCTTTAAAAGATGCCCTGTGGAGTTTTGCAGTAAAGAAAGTTACACTGAGTGATTGACTGAGTGACTGACTAAGTGATTTTGTGAATTCAGCATTGTTTATATTCATGTGTACTAGCATGCCTTTAAGGCCATCTTAAGATTCATGCATGAAAGGGGTGTTCGCTTTATGTGCGAAAGGGCCCACAGAAGATTACATATTCTTATACTGTTTTGGCCAAAAGTGCACATAATTCTGACACAGAATATCAGACACATACTTATAATTTCACAGATATGCCACTGAATTATACCAGGAACAAATCCATCTTAAGTCCACAGGGATTCAGGTTCGGTGTATAGCAGTTAACTAAAGGAATTTAGTCTAGCTAGGCAGCTACTAGCCAATTCTGACAACTCCATTCTTAATCCCCCCCAGAAAGCGCTGATTGGCTTGGTTGTTTTTTCAAGCCACCAATGACCACAACACCTGATCTATTAGATTTCTTAGAAACTGGAAGGTATGGATGTGATTCAAGGTCTAAAACCAGGGTAGATGCCACCATGGTCCCACTGGAAGGCTGGGTTTGGGTATAAAATTAAAAATGGTCCGTTAGGTAGTAATAGTAGGTAATAGTGTAGATGGTTAAGTTTAGGCATAAACTTGACTGTTAAGGTTAGAGATGTTATGGTTTAGTCTGTCCTTAACTACAGCAGGACCCATGAAAACACAGTCAACAAGATAAATAACTGTTACTTGTAGTTTATCTAAAATCCCATTACACATGCCAAAAATAAGGCTAGTTTTATAAATCTGCCAACTCTTGGAGTCATAGTAGATAGTGGCTTCAAACTTAAATTGGCTGCAATAGGAAATAGGTTCACAGAGCAAGAAAGAGACAGGGTAGTTAAGTACAGCATTTCTGTGTGCAAGTATATACAGTATGTGCCAATGAATTCTCTAGACTGAAATCTGCTGGAGTCTGCTGCTGTTTGGTTCACCAGCCACACCTTCAGCCTCACTTCATCCTCAGGGACGCAAGGGAAGCAACTACCGTAGCTGGTACACACATGCAGCATGTTGCATTATTTTCCATGTGTGCATGTGTATGGTTAATGTCTCAGGTCCAGGACAGTCTACTTACAGTCAGAGCCACAGTCCATTTGAGGCTTAGACAAGGAGGCAGTGCAATCAAGGCGCTCAGTGCTCCTTCAACCTGGGAGGCAGAGACAAGCATTAATGCCATATTGATACATTTTCCAGTCAAGAGCTCTATGAAAAGTGAACTCACAGTTCATGAAGGACTTTGTGGAGTGTGGATCAAACTATTAAATTACACGTGTCCTGGCTTCAGAACATTTGTTCATCTTCCAAGTTGGATGTCAAATTACTATTTTTGTGAGCGATAATATTGTGAACTGAGGTTTGTTGCTTTCTGAATATGTGACTCAATGGCTCTTTAAATTACTTGTTTAAGAAATTAAATCCATTTCTCAGCCAAAATATTTCTGATCTGCAGTACCAAAATGGCAGCATACAGCCTTCATTCCTTACCAACTGTTGCCCATTATCACTGATATTACATTAGTTGTTGTGTGGGGAATAAATATTCATGCTGAAAACTGGTTTCAGCACCTGACAGTACTCATCTGGCAGCAAAAAGAGAGCCATACCCAGCATTTCCTCCAAGCATCTGGTTCTTGCTGTGAGCTAAAAAAGATTATTTCATTTGTACTGTATTATCTATTCTGTGCTCATGTTTTGCCATGCCATGCTTTATTTCCAAAACAGTTTTAGGAGTACTATTAATTTGTCATTTTTACAATCATCTTTGGAGTTTTATCCATCAAAATTATATAGACAATTAAAAGAAATGACTACATAGCAACTGAAAAAAGTGACTAAACTTTGAAGTTAATTCAGCTTGGAATATGAATATTATATAACCCCTATTTTTTGTTTCAGGGAATTTGAGTGTTTCCCCTTTTCTATTAGAAACAACAGAATAGATTTAGAGGCTCTACATCAGCTTATTAAAGAATGCAGATGTAAAATGTAGCTATATAATTTCATATCTGGAACAGACAAACCTCCAATACACTTTACCTCTCTGCAAACCTTTCATTTTCATTTTGGATTTTCCCTTCCCATTTGAACTGAGAGATAATCATCTATAAATTTCAAAAACTGAATCAATAGCAATATTTTGCAGTGTCTTGCAATATGTTTCGTGTTTCATCACAGTACTTCCAAGTTCTATGCGTGTAGCACGAGTTATTTAAATTTCTCGATGAATTGTTTCAGCCCTTGTAATGCCCAGTTCAAAGTAAGATTCAATAAGCTGATCCATACTGAGGCGCTGGGAGCAGCTGAGCGGAAATAGAAACAGAGGGAATGGAAGAAGAAAAGTATTAAGGTGATGCAAAACATATTGCAAGGGAACACAAAAGTAGTCCTCAAAAATATTCTCACCGTCACCCTCCATAGGTTCTCAAGATTCTCTCAGGTTACATGTTTCTCCAGTAAATGTGTTTATTGGAGCATGGCTATATCTATATGGTTCCTAACTAGGAAATCTATACAAGCAATGTGCTTTTTAAAGCATTTGAGTCCTTTGAGATTACAACTTAAAATATTGAAATACATCACATTAAAGCCGCTTCAACCTTTAAATCGGTTATGAAAAATTATCTGGGAAAAAGGGAAACTTTTTTCTTAAATTACCCACCCAATTCCCACCTACTCCCCTTAACTCCCCAAATCCTACTTGTCCTCCAAGTGTCTTCCAGGGATGCAGCCTTTCAGCACAGTCACTAAGCCCCACACCTCACAGAATATTACATATTAATATTATTATTCTATACTCCCCCCCACCCAAATGATTGTAACATATTTTTGCTTATTATTATTACCTTATTATCATTACCACCTCCATGTGCATTCCACTTCATAAATAAAAAAATAAATATATATATATATATATAATAATAATAATAATTAGAACTGCAAACAGTTATGAGCGGGGTCCAAGCCCCCTGGTGCCAGGTTTACCATATTTATGAATGTGCAATGTATTTAGTAGTTATGAGGCAAAATGTATGAAATGAATAGGATTTTCCCATGGTATTTGAGCATGGATTATAGCGCCACCTATAGATATAACATGCATGTATGTCAATGGGAGTTTGTTTTTACGTCTATAAGGCCTTTTCACACGGGAAGCAATTTACGCGCCTCGTAATTCATTTACAATGAGAGGCGATCGTGTGGGAAGGGGGGCGCGGGCATTGCAACAGGCGTAGCAACAAGCGGGCGTGTTCCTGTGAAACTGTCGCTATCAGCTATCGCTATCAGCTATATGAATATGAATAATATATATAATAATATAGCTCATCAGCTAACGTTACTTAGCCTATAGTTTTACTTTAAACTAGGCTATGAAGGAATACAGTGGCGCACAGAAGCCGTTGCTATCTATTGAGCGCCTTCAGTTTACTCGCGGAGCGCTTGTCTCTGTGTCTTTTCACATGAGAAGCGCAGAGCAACCCCGCGGGGCCATGCGACTACGCAGGCAGAGTGTCGCTTCCCGTGTCAAAAGGCCTTTAATCTGCAATAACAGCACCACCTATGGGCATATTAGGGTCAACTTTGGTCCATGGAGTCAGGAGACTGTCCTGAACAATTTGGCTCAAGTTTCATATCAATGTGATTTGTCGTTATAGAGGAACAAATATTTTGTGTTAAATAGCGCCACCTAGGGGATAATATCACCAAACTTTGCACAGCCACTTAGGGGGGCATGCCCCCATAAGGTCCTCAAGTTTGGTGTCGATCGGCCATTCCACACCTAAGATATGACACTTCCTGTTTTAAGCGTTTTACACAAACATTTGTTAGCTTATCATTCCAACAGTTTTTCGAGTATCAGTCTGGAGAGCACTAACTGTTATCAGCTTGGTCCAGAGATTATCCGTGCCAAGTTTGGTGCCGATCGGACTCACAGTTTCGGAGGAGTTAATCAAAAAAGGTTTTTTAGTTTTCGCGATGTAGCAGAAAAAAAAGTCTAGGCAGAAATGGGCGTGGCCTATACCAGGAGATTCAGCTCGATCTCCCGAACGCGGGATATAAGGTTTTTAATATGCGTCTTTGTATCCGGGAGTTCCAAGCCCAAATGTGTTGACCTTGCTATTAGAGCCCCCTAGAGTTAGAAGTGTGTGGATTTTTTCGCCTGCCATTGTTTCACGAATCTGAACGTACCCCGTGAGTTTTGTGTCTGTAGCACTTACCGTCTAGGCCGCAGTATCACTTTTAGGCAAAAACGCACGGAAAAGTAATAAAAACTAATACGATTACAATAGGATTCCCAGCTCCGCTCACAGTTCCCAACCCCACTCAGGCTTGGACTCTAATAATAAAAAAACCCTGTAAACATATCCACAGTATAGTCACTGCAAATACATACTGTAATGTGTTCTGCACTATGATAAATTAAATTAATAAATAAATATAGATAGATATTTAGATAAATTATTTTTCAACGTATATGTAGTATTGTTTTTTAAATCCCCCTGGGGACAACAAAGTCCAACTAACTAACTTTAAAGTTATAGTTATATTATAATATAACATCTTTGGGAGTGAAGGAATGGGAGAACAGACAGTAGAAAGAGACAATGATCAACAGTAGAAAGCAGGACTCACTCTACAGCGGAGATGGGATGGGCTTTAGCCGAGCATAGCTCTTTTGTCACGAGCCGTAGCAAAAGCTGAAACACACATGCACAAAGTCAAATATTAGTTCATTTATTTATTTTGCTTCTATTTGAAACATATTCCTTTTATGTTCTGCTGGCCTGAATTTAAAGCTACATTCAGTAATTTTACTGGCCACTGTTGTTCATGGTTTCTAAAGCACTCACCAACAGAGCAAGGAAGTCAGCAGTCATCAGCATGTAGAAGACCTGATTCCAGCCGCCTGTAGCCAACAACCCCGCCAGCAGGGGGCCCACTGCTGCACCTGACAGCATAAACATAATTAGGATCATTTGTTTGTGTGTGTAGATCACCTCCCTATAGAAATATCTCCAAGGATATCTCAGACAGGTTGAATCCAAGCTATCCCAACATGAACACTACTAGGTAGGTCATTCAAAGATAAGGTTGGTTGTTGGTTGTCCACAAATCTCATCTGGAGACCCAAACCAACCATGTCTTCTACTAAAAAAGTATTGTGTGCGAGTGTCAAAGACTGATGTTGCTTCTTCCTCTGAGCCATAAAGCTCCATTGTTGTCTAAAATTATTAAACTATTAAAACACATTAGTGAGCCTCACTGTTCTGCTGGGTAACATGTTCCTTCATCACCATGAACATTCTCAAACCCCAAAACACCATCCTGCAGAGCACCATGTATACTAATCCACCGTTGTTTTTATAAAATGACATTTCTAAAATGACATACACTGCTCAAAAAAATAAAGGGAACACTTAAACAACACAATGTAACTCCAAGTCAATCACACTCCTGTGAAATCAAACTGTCCACTTAGGAAGCAACACTGATTGACAATCAATTTCACATGCTGTTGTGCAAATGGAATAGACAACAGCTGGAAATTATAGGCAATTAGCAAGACACCCCCAATAAAGGAGTGGTTCTGCAGGTGGTGACCACAGACCACTTCTCAGTTCCTATGCTTCCTGACTGATGTTTTGGTCACTTTTGAATGCTGGTGGAGCACTGCCAGAGCCCTGCAAAATGACCTCCGACAGGCCACATATATAACCGGTGACAACAAAAGTCAGTACACCCCTAAGTGAAAATGTCCAAACTGGGCCCAATTAGTCATTTTCCCTCTCTGGTGTCATGTGACTCATTAGTGTTACAAGGTCTCAGGTGTGAATGGGGAGCAGGTGTTAAATTTGGTGTTATCACTCTCACACTCCATGGCACATGGCACCTCATGGCAAAGAACTCTTTGAGGATCTGAAAAAAAAAAAGGTTACTCTATATAAAAATGGCCTTGGCTAGAAACTGAGCTGCAGCACGGTGGCCAAGACCATACAGCGGTTCAACAGGACAGGTTCCACTCAGAACAGGCCTCGCCATGGTCGACCAAAGAAGTAGAGCGCACGTGCTCGGTGTCATATCCAGAGGCCGTCTTTGGGGAAATAGACGTATGAGCCTGTCAGCCTGTCAGTGCTCACACCATACGCCACACAGTGGAAACAAATTGGTCTGCGTGGCTGTTGTCCCAGAAGGACGCCTCTTCTAAAGATGAGATGGACTCCAGTGGCAACCTGTGAAGCTCTGGTGAACTCCATGCCCAAAAGGGTTAAGGCAGTGCTTGAAAATAATGGGGCCGGTTTGGACATTTTCACTTAGGGGTGTACTCAATTTTGTTGCCAGCAGTTTAGACATTAATGGCTGTATAATTTACACTGTAACACAAGCTGTACACTCACTACTTTACATTGTAGCAGTGTCATTTCTGCAATTTTGTCACGTGAAAATGAAAAGTTATAATCAAATATTTACAAAAATGTGAGGAATGTAGTCACTTTTGTGAGAGAGATAATTTTATTTGTGAGTTGTTTTTAAAAGTCTTCAGTAGGTGTAGAGTGCTACAGATAAGGTTGGGACATTTAAAGATATTGGGAAACAGACTAATACATACAGTTAGCTGGGTTTTTCCATGGGATTTGTTGAACATTAGAAACATAACACCAGCCTTCTGTTAAGTAGTTTTATTTTTATCCTTTTGTCCTGTTGATCATTGATACTGACCTACAGATCCTGTGCCATCTATTATTGCTGTGACAGTAGACAATGCTCTAGCATTTCCTTTCAGGCTCTTGTGGGTGCCCTAGGGTCAAAGGTCAAATGAAAGTTTGAGAGAAAGAGGAATGAGAGAGGGGGTCTATGCAGATTGAGTCAATAATCATGTATGAATTTAGTATATTGGAATTAGAGTTAAACACACTTACCAAATCAGCAGACACTGCAGTCGTAATGAGGGCGTAGGGTCCATTGACTAGACCCCCACACACTAACAGCATGCCTGGGAAACACAGACTAGGTGAGTTACATCATGCATTTCTACAGCCATCCAAATCCACTGCACTCCTGTGTAACTCAATGTTTCCCCCAGTACTAAGAACATACCTGGTAAAGTTTACTCTACTTCACTTAGGGCAAACCAACAATGTGTGCCAAAGTCAAAGTCAACTTTGTTGTCAATTCTACCATGTACAAGGCACACAGAGAATTGAAATTGCGTTTCTCTCATGACCCACGGTGAATGTAAGACAAAACAAATACCAAAAACAATAATTTAAAAAACAGTTATTAACAAGTTGTTTACAACAATTAAACAAAGTGCATGTGTTTTATACATCAGAGCGGCTGCTGTTGCTCAGCAGCTGTATCATCTTCTGCTGTATCACAGTGTCACATAATGACATTTACAAATTCCCTTCAGCATATTGTGAGGATAATGAGCCACAGCTGTGACCATTATGAGCTCAGTGGGAATAAGAGTCATCAGTTGAGCCACAATGTCTACACTGAATGAACCACTGATGATCACCTGATGATCTAATTATCTGGAACTTGTACATGATAAGCAGATGATGTAAAGGACACACAGAGGGATAGTATTTGAAACATAACTATATAACTCCAAAACAGTGTTCAGGAGCATTTAGGAAAAGACAGATTCATTAATACACGTCAGAGCAAACCCCCACATCGAGATGAGGGCAGGTGTGTGTGAACGTCTAAAAATGTTCTTAAGAATAAATATGAGTCGAACATAAAGCCTTACAAAATCAGGCAGCTCACAGTAAGTTTGATCTGTCTCAGTGTGATTCCTCAGAGCTGACTGCAGTGACTCAGTTAAGGACTACAACTAAGTCTATCCACAATGTCACAAAGCATCATCCATTTTGTCATAACTGAATTTAATCTGACTTCTTTTCGCAACCAGTGGAGTTGACCCCTATGGAGGACTGATCATAAACATACTCAGAAATAAATACATAATTAAAATAAATGCTCAAATAAATAAACATCGAATTAAATGCACAAAATGATCAGACCAAGATTAACAGACCAGAAGCAACTGCTACTTGCCTGACCTTCCCCCTGTGGAGGAAGAGCAACAACCGCTACTAGCTAACACCGAGGATGTCCTTGACCCAGCTTTTCACCAAACTATTCAGGAAATAACAGCAAACATATTCAGGGTGATTGATGAAAAGCCGGGGCCACTAACCCAAACTATACAGACCTTTTATAGGAGAGAACCACCGAGGCAGAGAATAGGATAGCAGCGTCTGAACACACCTCCAAGACGGTGGAGACGTGGTTTCAGGTGCTTGAAAACCAAATACAAAACATGTCCGAGCATATCGGTGACCTCGAGAACAGAGCAGGATAAAAATGTTTACCAGAAGACGCGGAGGGGAGTAACACAACAAAGTTTTTCGAGAGCTGGATACCCAACCTGCTCGGACTGGAGACGAAAGCCGACCGCGTCAAAGTTGAAAGAGCTCACTGCACTCTAGCTCCAAAGCTGGGACCAAACCAGGGACCACGACCCGTCCTAATCAGGGTTCACAACTTCGCTGACAAACAGAGGGTGCTGGACGCCGCAAGACTTAGCAGGACCATGAAGTACCAGGAGTCCAGCATCATGTTTTTCCTGGATCTGTCAGCCGCGGTACTGCGCAAAGGAAAAGGATTTTAGGACCATCATGTATTTAGGGCTAAATACATGATGCTGTACCTGACCACGCTGAAAATAATCCACAGTGGAGAAGCCAGGAGTTTCGACTCCCCCGCTAAAGCCATGGCCTTTATTGACACTCTCAGATGAGCTACACGTGAGTCACCAGCCGATCTGTTTATGTTCATGTTTATGTTCATGTTTGGGCAGATCATATATCTCTGTAGATAATGATGATGGCTCACAAGGCTAAAACTGATCAATTTCAAATGACAACCTTTGCCCTACTGTCCTATGTTTATGGTGATCATGGGTGAATGATAACATGGTGTGTAAACCAATATTACAGACAGTATTTTATTTTGTTTTTGCAGAGGGATGGGACCTTTTTTTTTTTGGTCTGCCTATCCTTGTTCACAGGTGGATATTAATATTATTCAGGTGGTCATTTGAGGTCGGAGCTGTAGGAGAGGTTAATCAAGTTAGTGTCTGGGTATGGAGATGGTTATGGTACTCCCTGGTTATCGCATGGGGAAGGTTCCTCCCACAGTGCTGTTGGCACGTCTGTTATCTGTCACCTGTGTTGTCTGTTTTTTGTTTTTTGGAATATTAAGGGAAGCCACTCCCCCATTAAAAGAAAAAAAATATTGTTATCTTTAAAAAAGGAAAAGATTCTTATTATTCTCTGTGTATACCAATGACATGACACTGCAAGACAGCAATTATAAACTATTTAAATATGCTGATGATATGGCCTTAGTTGGTCTTTTTTATAAGAATGATGCTGTGTCTGATTATTTTGCTCAGGTTTCCAGACTGGTGCAATGGTATAGGTCTAGCTATCTGGCAATCAATGCTGTGAAAACAAAGGAGCTGATTTTACATCATGCTGAGCAATCCCTTTCGCTTACTCTCTGTGGTCAAACAGTGGAGATTTAAGAGAGTTTTAAGTATCTAGGTACACACGTGGATGACAAATTGAGTTTCACTGAAAATACTGATTTCATCTGTAAAAAAGCCAGGCAGAGAATATTCTTAATTAGGAAACTGAAAGAGCTTGGTGTCAGTCAAAACATCCTGGAGAGAGTGTATATCAGCTTGATAGAGTATTCTAGAGTATTCTCGTGTTTAATATCTCGGTCTGGTTTGACCTTCACAGTACAGCTCTACACAGAAAGGCCCTGAGTATCATTGGTGACAATAAACACCCCCTCCATATGTTTGAGCTGCTTCCGACGATACAGAGTGCCTCTGGCAAATAGGAATATCTATAAGCGATCTTTTATACCTAGTGCAATAAATTTAATGAATAAATTGCATAGTGTCATATATATGTTCATGTTTGTATAGTGATGTTTTTATAGGTCTGGTGAGACCAAAGACAATTTTCTTTCCAGCCTTGGCTGGACAAAGTGGTACTCTATTCTATTCCATTGATAATGCTATGCTGCAAGAAACACACCTGAATGATGAGGAGCATTTACAGCAGCAACAGTGCGGCTTTCATCAAGTCTATTTTTCATCTTTTACCACCAAAACAGTTTATAGAATCTGTTGTCTCCTGTTCAATTTGAAACATTATAATATCAGACCACGCAGCAGTATACATGAACGTTATATTTAAAAAATTCTTAAGAAACCCACGAGTTGGAGAATAGACACCTCAATTCTAAAAGATCACAAATTCATATCATATTTCACTACAGAATTTAAGCATTTCTTCACCATTAACAACCCCTCTGTTAATAGTTCATCTCTGCTCTGAGAAACCTCCAAGGCCTATGCCAGGGAGTTGATCATATCTTATATTGCTACCAAAAGACGCAAAATTATGGAACAACAAGAAAAGAGGTTGAGTATATTGGAGGGGGATTATTTCAAGAAACTTACAGAAGCTAAATTGAAGGAAATTACTGCTATCCGCTCCACATTAGACTCCTTGCTAACACAAAAGGCGGGGGGAATTAGGATATGCAAAACAAAGAACATGGGGACAAACCAGGAAGATATTTAGCCAATTTAACAAAAAAGCGACAAGCCTCTCAGCTTATTGAGTTAATTTCAGATGGGTCAGGGACTTGTTCCTCTGATTCTATACTAATTAATGACACTAATGACAAATTTCTACACAAAATTATATCAGTCAGAGCAAACTAACCATGTTAAAACACTAATGGAAGCTTTTTTCTCCAATCTTGATCTTCCAACTATATCACAAGTTCAGAAATCTAAATTAAATGCCCCGATCTCAGCGGCTGAACTGCGTGAGGTCATTCAACTCCTTTGAACAGTCAAAACGCCAGGCAGTGCTGGTCTCGGTGGCTATAAAGAAATTCAAAGTCTTCTATTAGAACCTATTATGAATGTTTAACCACTCCTTTGAATGTGGCACCCTTCCACCATCATTAAGGGAAGCCAATATTTCACAGATTCCGAAAAAAAGGGAAATGCCCCGAGGATTGTGCCCCGTATAGGTCGATCTCGCTATTGAATGTGGATTTAAAAATTCTTTCCTAAGTTTTAGCAAGACGCGAAGGCTTTCTACCGATCATTGTGAAGTAGGATTAAACTGTTTTTTTTTATTAATTCTTATCCCAACATTAGAAGATTGCTAAATATTATCCAGCTATCTGAACAGCAGGAAGTAAATGGTCAAGTGGTTTCCCTAGATGCGGAAAAAGCTTTCGAGAGAAGAGTTTTTAATTTTTTTTACAATTGATTGGTTCAGCTTAGGTGATAGATGGATGAAAGTCCTGTATGCCCAAATAATGGCTGCAGTCCTAAGCAATGGTTTAGCGGAAGCTGTCAGGCGAGACCCTTTAATGGTTTGATGTGGGCGAAAAATTACATAAAATTACACTGTATGCAGACGATGCGTTGCTGTTTATGTTAAACCCCTCTGTATCAGTCCTTTGTCTTATCAGAGCGGTAATGCCTCTAGGTACTTCCAAATCAGAGAGGTAATGCCTCTAGGTAATTTACGACATGCCTCTAGGTACTTCCAAATCAGAGAGGTAATGCCTCTAGGTACTTTACGACATGCCTCTAGGTACTTTACGACAACCACCAGATAATCCCAATCCTTTCCCATTCAAGTGGTCCCCTACAGGTTTCATGTATTTAGGCATATATTACACCTAAATTCAATATTACACCTAAATTTAATCAGTTGTTTCAAGCCAACTTTAACCCACTATTCGATAAAATTACACAACGCTTGGAGAGATGGAACAATCTTCCCATATCATGGCTGGGCCGAATTTCCCTTCTGAAAATGAATATCCTTCCACGTTTGCACTATCCAATACAAATGATTCTCATCTTTTCAACCATAAAATAGAGAAAAAACTGAATGACAGTTCTTTTATCTGGACTAAACAAAGACCACGGATCAGCATGTCAGTATTGCAGTTACCAAATACTATGGGTGGGCTGGATCTCCCAGATATTAAGAGATACCAATTGAGTGCCTTTCTAAGATACATACAGTCTCCTCCAAAAGTACTGGAACGGTAAGGGAAATTCCCTTGTTTTTGTTGCTCACTGAAGACATTTTGGTTTAAGATCAAAAGATGATTATGAGACAAGAGTTCAGAATTTCAGCTTTTATTTCCTAGTATTCACATCTAGATGTGTTAAACAACTTAGGACATATCACTGTTTGTATTAGACCACAGCATTCTTTGGTGAGCAAAAGTAATGGAACTAATAATCTTAAAGTAAATAACATTTAATATTTGGTGGCATAACCCTTACTTGCAATAACTGCCTCAAGCCTGCGACCCATCGATATCACCAAACTGTTGCATTCTTCATTTGTGATGTATTCCAGGCTTTTACCGCAGCTTCTTTCAGTTCTTGTTTGTTTCAGGCTGTTTCTTAAGGAGGTGAAATGCATGCTGTATTGGGTTAAGGTCAGGTGATTGACTTGGCCAGTCTAAAACCTTCCACTTTTTTCCCCTGATGAAGTCCTTTTTGTTGGCAGTGTGCATTGGGTCATTGTCCTGCTGCATGATGAACTTCCTCCCGATTAGTTTCAATGCATTTCTCTGTAAATTGGCAGACAATATGTTCCTGACACTTCTGAATTCATTCTGCTGTTACCATCATCAGTAAATATTAATAAGTCTATTCCAGAAGCAGCCATGCACGCCCAAGCCATGACATTACCTCCACCATGCTTCACAGATGAGCTTGTATTCTTCGGATCTTAAGCAGTTCCTTTCTTTCTCCACACTTTGGCCTTTCCATCACTTTGGTAGAGATTAATCTTGGGATGTGTTCGAAACGGAAGGCAGTTGCCTCGCTGCCTCGCTGCCTCGATATCGTAATAGACAGCTGCCTCAGAAGGCATGACTTTCAAGTGATCATCAGTCCATAACACTGTGTTCCAGAACTTTTGCGGCTCATCTCTGTACTTCTTTGCAAATTTCAATCTGGCCTTCCGATTCTTACTACTAATGAGTAGGTTGCCTCATGTGGTGTGGACTCTATATTTCTGCTCTCTGAGTTTTCTTCCAACAGTGGATTGTGATACCTTCACCCCTGCACTGTGGAGGTCGTTGGTGATGTCACTAACTGATATTTTGGGGGTTTTCTTCACAGCTCTCACCATATTTCTGTCATCAACTCATGTTGTTTTCCTTGGCCGCCCTGTTGGACGTCTGTTGCTCAGTACACCAGTAGTTTCTATCTTTTTCAGGACATACCAAATTGTTGTGCTTGTTATGCCCAATGTTTGTCCAATGGCTCTGGTCGATTTTCCTTCTTTTCTCAGCTTGACAATGGCTTGCTTTTCTCCCATAGACAGCTCTCTGGTCTTCATGATGGTTTATCCTCTTTAACAGGAAATGCAGTCTTTATAGGTTTGAACCAAGGATGAAAACCTAGACTAGTCATGCAGAGCTACTTAATGTTTGGACAATCGAGCTAAAAGGCAACACATGGGTAACAAGAAACATCTGTCTGTCACATGTTCCAATAGTTTTGCACACTTGAAAAATGGGTGGGTTCAAACAAAGGGTGGTATGTCCTGAGTTGTTTAACACATCTAGATGTGAATACCACGAAATGAGAGCTGAAATTCTGAACTCTTGTCTCATCCTCATCTTTTGATCTTAAACCGATGAGGGGACTGTAGCTCATTGGATTAAAGATGATGCCTCATCAATCTGGCTCGATATCGAGAAGTCCCTATCCAATTGTCCACAAAAAAAAAAAGTACTTTTTATTGATAAACTGAAATATATTAAAAGCTTTGCAACCCAGTTACAATTAATACTGTTAGAACATGGAGGATTACACAGCATAAAGAAGGCAGATCAGGGCATACGTCGGTTTTCACCCTGATCGCTGATAACCGTGACTTTCTCCCAGGAACCTTGTACAGGGCTTTCAAATGCTGGACAGTTAAGTAAATTTCTTCCCTGGGTGATCTTTTTGTTGGTCCAACCCTCATGACTTTTAATCAAGTTATGGAAAAATATGGCATATCAAGAAATTACCTTTTTTGTTATCTTCAGGTCAGAGATTTTATTGTAAAAGATACATCTCTGCTTGCTGATATGAATGTCACACAGATAGAGAAACTTACTGCCTTCTCAGAGCAATGCTTCCATTAGAACCTTTTATGCCAGTCTGAAGGATTGCTTAAATCTCGGCATTCGGACGCTTGGAATGATCTGGGAGAGGGAACTGGGTGTTGTGATAACTGAGGAGATGTGGGAGGACATCTGGGAGAATGCAAGGAAAGTATCTGTTTGTTACCAGACAAGAGTGATGCAATTTAAGATACTGCATAGAAGGGGTGTAACGGTACATATATTCGTACCGGACCGTTTCGGTATAGGACTTTCAGAACGGTGCACATGTGCACCAATTGCAGTCTTTAACTTTATATATTGGGCTTATTGTGTGTGTGTAAGATACGTAAATTCCGAGTTTCCACACGGACATATTAAGGCGGACCAAATCTCTGCCTTGTGGCACTACAGCGCTGCACAGGCAGCCACTTTAGCCCAGCGTCTCGCTAACTAGTGACTTAAGCATCACGGACAGAGCTTTAAGACCGTCCCTTATTGTTAAAGTCTTCTGTTTGGGAACACTTCGGTTTCCAGTGAAATACAACAACGGACAAGTTGACAAGACGAAAGCATTGGGCCGACATTTCTTAGTAGTGATCAGGTATGTTTCTGGCAACACGTCAAACTTGCTAACTCACTAATGGTATCACACGAAGGAGAAGGTCACTGCAACAAAGGAGGAAAAAATAAAAAAACGCCTTTTGGCATTTAAACAAACTTTACTCTTCGGCAAAGGTTTTTTTTTTTTTTTTTTTTTTTTTAATCTGAGCAGGCCTTCCAGCTGGGATTGATAATACTCATTGATGGAATAAAAGAATAAGAATGCTGCACTGTAATCCATATTATTATTATTTTATTAGATTTTATTAGCTATATGTGGTATTGTTTTGAGAATATTTTATTTAGTGGAGAACTTGTTAGTAGTTTGTAGCAGTATTTTATTTCTTATTGTCATTTATTTTATATAATTTATTTTTTATGTGTAATTTGGAAGAATGTTTAAAAAACTGTAAACTAATTTAGATTTTAACTAAAGTTCATAATAAACCAGCAGCAATTTAATGTTTGCTCCCCTACTGTACCGAAAAGAAACCGAACCGTGACTTCAAAACCGAGGTACATACCGAACCGAGATTTCTGGGTTCTGTTACACCCCTACTGCATAGAGCACATGTTGGTCCAAATTGTCTCTCCAAATACAGAAAGGATGTCTCTCCATTTCGTCAGAGTAAAACAGAAATTGGCGATCTTACTCACTGTATCTTGTCCTGTGTAAAAATACAACAATATTGGAGTGGTGTTCTGTTTAAAATACAGAAGGTTCTGAGGAAGGAGTTTGAACTTGACCTGGTTTCCCTCTTTCTGGGTCTTCCCAGTGGTCGTGTAACTGATATATATCAGAAAAAAAAACTGTATAATGTTATGACATTCTGTGCCAGGAACAATATTCTTCAGCGCTCGATCTCAGATAAGGCCCCCTCAGTGGTGGGATAGGACAATAATGGAATTACATACCTCTGGACTTTCTCACCTGTCCTCTGCAGTCCAAAACTAATGCCATTGAAAGAATATGGAAACAATTTCTTGACTATATTAATGTAAATATTTCTGCTATACTGACAAGAGCATTTGTATAAAAAACTATTGTTTATTTCTGCTTTCTTTCCTTACTCAACTCCCATTAAATCCAAATTAGCTTTATTGGCATGAATGTATAGCAATTATATTTCACTTTATTCTGTATAATGTGCCTGTCACATTTACCTGGAATCTGGGTTTTTGGTTTTTGTGTTGTTATTCCAGCTTGTGGTTGCTTTGTCTGGTCCTGTCTTCTGTATGTTTGTTTATAAAAAAATTAATACAACAGAAAACTTAGAAAACTTTTTACTTAATATGTGTGTTTTAATATTTTTGTCTGTTTTATTCTTCCTTTGCATTTTCTTCTCCATTTATTTCCCCAAAGGTATTTATTTCTGTCTCCCCTTTTTACATTTTGTTATGCAAATGAGGAGTGGTTGTGTCTCAAGGGGTCAACTTCTCGCCTATTGGTGGACAAGCCAGACGGCAGAGGTTGACTCTACATGCACGCATCAACAATGCTTGCTCCCCACACAGTCACAAGAGATGGCTTCCTTTAGTGAACTGAGGTGTTTAGCAACTCTATTTGAAGACACTACTACCAGACATGTCTTCCTTATTTTTTTGTGTGGAGCCCCTGACCTACAGAGTTTTCAGTTAATATAAATATGGATCCAGGCTTCTAGAAATCACTATCAGAGCATATTTCTCGTTTTAACAAGCTTTATTTTGCATTATAAAAAGATATATTTCATGTTATTATGCCATATTTTCCTATTATTACTAGATAGCAAGTTATTTAGTTTTAACAATTTTTTTGTTATGACATGTCACTTTTTCTTTTTATGTCAAAAACCTTCTCCTTATTTCACAAATTTTCTTGTATCAGAAGCAACTACCACTACGCACTACCCACTGTACCACTCTAAAGATAAATAGGTTATACATGTTTTATGTAGCAAACTTTATAAAACTTGGCAACAAGGAAGTTTCTTGTAAAAAATAAATAATTTGGTATCTAGTAAGAACAAGAAAATATGTCATAATAACATAAAAAGATACCTAATTTTTACAAGATCCTTTTCACATTACAAAAACTGGAAGTAATTTTTGTCTTGGTGAAAGCAATACGCTACTGTAGTTAGAACATTTTCACCTACACTTTATTAAATTAGAATTTCAGCTGATATTGGTCAGGCATTGAATAAGCCTACATCTAAGTTAACTTGAAATGTATGTTTACTTTAGTTATTATTTCAACAACAAATTACTGGTTTTGTTTAAAAAATGTCAAAAGGTCTTCAATGTACAAAGTTCAAATGCTTAATTTTGTCAGATCAATGGACCCAAAGACCCACACCTATTCATTATAGGCTAACTTTCATATTTGAGAAAATGGAAGCAGAAAATGTTTGACAGTTTTTATCATCAACAAGTAATTTATTCTCAAAAGTACTACTGAATAATTTTCTCTCAACCAACAAATGAATTAATCATCTAATCATTCAGCTCTAGGCTGAAGAATAAGAGCTGGCTCTTACCGATGGTTGGCCCCAAACCGAACTCACTGATCATGGAGAAGCCATACAGCTGCAGGACAAAAACAAAGCAGACAGTTAAAACACTCACATTTTCAGTTACCATTCATAATTTAAATGTCTAAACAAATAAGCAGCTGCCTGGTGTTACGTTCACCTAAAAAAAATGATATCTTCGTCTCATTTGTCAACATATTGAGTTATTAGAAAAGATTAAAAATGGCATTAAATGTGCCCCATTTCTTAATGTGCAAAACTGTGGTGCCTTTTATATTATGATGTTGAAAATTTTCGTGTCTTTTAAATTGTTTTGTATTACATATTTAATTTATGTTTAATTGCGTTGCTTTGTACCTTGTGACAAACTGCCGAGGACTACAGATGGAAAATAGCCTTCGGACAAATTTTGCCATATTTACATGTGTTCATTGATGTGCACTGTCCCTTTAAAAAAAAAAGTTTCACTGACAACGAGTGTTGGGCGTAACACGTTACTGTAATCAGATTACTTTTGTCTATAACTTCAGCAATCACATTACAGTTACTAATAACAAAATCATCGCATTACCTAGCAAACTGGTTCTTGTACTATCTGCATAATGGGAGGAGAAAAAAATAAATCAAACGTCCCTTTTCGTGAGTGCAAAGACATCTTTCGAGGGGTGGAAGTATTGTATTAATTTTGTGAAAGGATAGCGATACCCTCTAGTGCACCTGTGGCGAGGTTCTTTAGCTTGGGCAGTCTTGTGCTGACTCTGATGAGGAACAGGTTGTCTGACAAACGATTTGAGAGACTCAGGTATAACCACTGCTTTGATAAGCATGTCCAGTAAGAGGGAAAAATCTACTTTAAAGAGGTGGTATTCTGCTTTTTGGCTTTCCCTCTCTCCTTTATTGAGTTATTTCTCTTTTTTGTGCATGTAACAGGTTTGCAAAGTGAAAAAGCCAAAAGGGAGTTCCCATCTCCCACAGAAAACTCTGCTCTGAACCGCTTGAAAACAGCTCGTTTGTAGTCCAGCCCTTCACTTCCTGTACTTGTGACGTCACAATGAAAACGCGTCATAAAGCTTGCCGAGTGGCTAGCGGGGTCAGGCACGCCCTCAAACCAAGCTAGGCTGAGCAGAGGCCCTTTGGCTCGACTCGCCTTTGTTTGGTTTTCCATTGTAGAAATGTTGTACCTGTACCTGCTTCCAGGTACTTTTTTTCGTATCACCTCCGTCGAGGTTCCAAGCGAGCTGAGGGATACTAAAATGTGACGTGAAAACAGACAGACTGCTGATTGGTCAGAGAGAATATTCACTATTCACTGCATCATCATTGCTGCACCAGACAGAGGCCAGCAACAGAAAGGTTTATATTTTACAGTTTGCTGCGGGGGAAGCCTGCGCCGACCCACGGGAGAGGAAAACACAGCCGGAAGGTTTTCATACCGCTTATCTGTCTTTACATTCTGAACGTTTTAACTTAAAAAAGAGAAAGCTGTGTGGATCGCTGGTGTGTGTGTCGCATTGAACATTACGTCGCGGCACCTGTGTGTGGTGTCGCTATGATGACAAGCTACGTACTCTGTATCTCTGGGTACTATCTGCAATGGAAAACAGAGCAGGGCCGAGCAGAGGCGAGTCTATCGATTTGCGCTATGGTAGCATTTTTCAGCAAGGCAGCATAGATCGACAAAACACCGGCAACATGTAGTCCTGATGGTAAGATGTGGAACAATAATGTTGTGTGGTTGTGGACTTGTGAGTAACTTCTACCATCTGCTAGGTTACGGTCGCAGTCTGAAGCGGCTTTGATTTGGATCACACTACCTTGTGTCTTACGACCCGCCCTTCTCTGCTTCTGATTGGCTAGTAGGCTTTACCTGGGAACTGCGCATGTGCAACTCCCAACAAAGATTTTGTACAAGTAAGATGCATCACTCTGTTGCTCAAGAGCGGAGCGTACAACACACAGGGTGAAAAGAGGAGCTGCAGCAATGAGCAGTATGAGAAAAATATGGTGTTTTTTGAAAATTAAACCATGTAAACCTGTTCTGGTACAACCCCTAAATAGGATTTTGAACCTGAAAATGAGCATAATACCACCTCTTTAAAGCCATAGTTTGGCAAGTGAGCTACAGTAAGTTTGTTGTGTGGGTTTGGTGTGTTAACTGCACAGTTCAAATTGCATTACATATGATAAGTTTTTCCTTTGAAGTCTCAGCATCATCTGTTATTGTGATGAGGGCCAGTGTCTTATTTTTTTATTGGTATTATTTTCAACAAATTAATATTTGCACTAGATGGTTGGAAGGACAACATATTTTAAGTTATGTAGTATTATAATGAAATTCATTATTTAAAAAATAAATGTTTCCAATGAAATAACCAATAAAAGTTTTAAGCATTATAGTACTGAACTCTAGCCTTGTTCTTCTCTTGACAAATGTTGGGCTGATGTTCACAACTCTGTTGTCAGCTTTGTAATATTAAAGACCATAAAAGAGAGATCATGCATATCTTCTCATTATAATAAGGATTTCGGTTGATCTGAGCATTTATCAGGTGTAACTTATTGTGCATTAAGCATGCAGTAATCCAAAAGTAATGTAACTAGTAGTGTATCTAGTTACTTTCAGTAGTGAGTAATCCAGTAAAGTAAGGCATTACTTTAAAAAAAAAGTAACTAGTAATGTGTAATATATTACCTTTTTTGAGTAACTACCCCAACACAGCTGCCAACAAACATTTTGCCTCAGTGAAATATGTGTTCACTGAGGCATCTTGCTGGATGCTGGACAGAGGCCGGGTAACTTTAAAAAAATCCTTGATCTATTTACATCTATTTGATGTCTGTCATTGCTACTTGGAGTGTATCCGTGCAGTGTAAACTTACTGTGGGAGCAGCCAGCAGCAACATGACTGCACAGGTGGTGGCCCTCTTCCCCAGTTTATCAGAAATCACTCCTGCCAAGATCCCCCCTGTGCATGCATGATGCAACACACAAACACACGCACGCGTGCGCACACACAAACACATTATTCATACAGTGCACAAAAGTAAGTAAATACTTACACTAAGTGAATGTGGGAAGAACATTCATGTAAACAAAGCACCTACCAACGATTCCTCCCACATCAAACAGGGTGGAGAGATCTGCAGCCTTCTTGGCATCTAGATGAGCTGAGACACACACACACTTAATTCAATTCTCTTTTTGGCAGTCTTTTGTCTGACATATGAATGGAGGTAACAAAACTGAGCGGGCTGCCTACTCTCTGTAAACAGCATAATAATGTGGCAGGCTAAGATACTGTATCAGCTTGGTCATCACATTGCAGATAATGTTAGAAAGCTGTGTAAAAATGCTGAATGAAAGGTCTGTACAACTGTACAAAAGGTCAGTCTCCACACTAGCCTAGTCTTCAGCCCCTTTCAGATGTGCTGTCCTTTACATTTATCTGGTGGCAATTTAACATGTTCTTTATTCTCTTTCAGTCTTTCAATTAGAGAGCATGACTTTTTGATTTCACATTCAGATATTGTAATGCTTTCGTCTAAACCCACTCAAACAGCCCCTGCTTGCTCTTACATCTGCTCTGAATCTGCTCAGACTGCTGGCACTCAGGTAAGTTGTTACTTGCACAGATTTTGAGCTTCAGGATGTATTACCTACACCAGTGCCTTACTTTTTACTATAATGGCTACATACTGTATAATATTAGCTGTACAGCACACCGGCCTAACATTGGGTTGTTGGAGGAGAAAACGATGTCACCTTTGTGACTATGTCGCTGCCAAAGTCAAGGACCTCCAGAAAGTGTTTATTTGAATGGTGATAGTACCTTCCTTCAAAATAAATTGATGATATCTTATTTGCAGTACGAGAATACATCCATGTTAATACTGGCTTTCAAGTGTTTTATATTACAGGAACACTGTTGCTAGGCAACAAACAACAGTTAGTTTTTGGGGATGGAAATGTACCAACAGCAAAAGCAACTAGTCAACACATGTAAAAACACCATAGACAGTATATTACTGGATGAAGCGACCCCACTGGTTTCAATGGAGAGTAGTAAAGTCAGTATTTTCCTATGAAATACTACTACAGGCTACTTCCTGTTGGCACCAGGTTCTAGTTTGCATGATCGCGCAGCATAAGCGTGGTTCAGGACGTAGAGCCACAGCAGAAACCCCATAATTCTGGTAGCTGCATAGCTACACTATGCATAGCTACACTATGCAGCACCAACAAAAAGTCTCTTGGCTCCATGTGTTTGTCTGATTCGGATCATCACAGTTTAATCAGCCAACCTACAAAGCGGAAGGAACAAATAAGGTTGTAGTTCTGTTTGGTTCTCACCTGCTTTGGTGATGTAGAGCGGCAACCAAAAGAGGAAGGTGTAGCTGACCAGCTTGGCAAACAGCAGACATAGAGAGAACTCTATCACTCCCTGGAGACAGACATTAATACAAGATTGTTGGTATAGTAGTTTTTCTGTGATTGAATTATACCTTCCTAGCTTAACTTTTAAAACTGGACTGATAAAATGATTCTGTTCTCTAGGTGCCCAGAAACACAACTCTTAAGAATGATAATGTTGCTCTGTTGCTGCAGTAGGGAATTCTTTTAAAAAGAACTTTCTGTCATATTTGCTAATCTGTCGATATATACCCTGACAGCAGTACAAGAGACAGATAATTTGTGGAAAAAAATCAGGTTCCTTTGGCTCCTCATACTTTCACTGTGATTTATTCACTGTGACAGAAACAAATCCCAAGTGCTCAAAGAAATATACTGTTGCAGTATAAAAGTAGTGGCATATCTGTGATGTCCACAGATTAGATCTCATTTACTCAGTGATGCTCAGAGGGATCAGTAGGACAAACAGAATAAGTTGTGCCCTGCAAGAATCAAGATGACTCTTTATTAGCTTGGACCTCAGACAAACATTTCCATTGACTTTCAACTGACTGGTATCCGTAGGGCTCCCATGAAGCTGATGGCAGACGGCTCAGATTCCCTCTTCACAACCACCGTGGGTTGCATGGGGACACACACGCTGTCCCTGGGCAACAACAGCTCTGTGTCGTAACTCTGAAGGAGAGAGACGAGCAAGGCAAAGGTCAGAGGCTGCAGATTTAACAGTTTTTCTGTCCCAGGCACCCGTTCACCTGCTAATTGCAAATTAAATCAAACCAGTAGCCAAGTCAGAGACTTTTATCAGTTGAGTTCATGCAGTAACTTCACTAAATTTGAGCAGTGACCTTTTGTTGTTGTTGTACCTAAATAGGTTTGTCACTGCAAAATCAGATTTAGAGTAATTTTTTTTGCATTAAGTTGTTGCCTTTACATCCAAAGGTCTTTGAGGGTGAACTGATAAATGGCAATCCATCTGTTGATGACAACCGTGGACTGTTCATTCATTGTAGACATTGACTAGTTAACTGTTTTAAAGAGGTGGTATTACACTCATTTTCAGGTTCCAAATCTTATTTAGGAGTTGTGCCAGAACAGGTTTACATGGTTTAATTTTCAAAAAACACCATATTTTCACCATATTTTATTTGTCATTCTTCACAGTGCTGCAGCTCCTCTTTTCACCCTGTGTTGAAGGCTTCGCTTTAGCTATGGAGTGATACATCTTGTCTCTAAATGATCTTTGTTGGGAGTTGCACATGCCCAGTTCCTAGTTAAGGACTACTAGCCAATCAGAAGCAGAGAAGGGCAGGTCAGTGAGAAGCCAGTAAACACGGCTTCTTTTCAGCTGTACATGTTCCCGTTACCAGCTTGGCAACATGGACTGGAGCAAGAGTTTCAGAGTGGTGAGTTATTAATCTGTAACAAAATTATCTTTCATCCATAAAGTTTTAACTGAGCTCTGTCTCTACATCACAGGAACAACTTTCTGTCCACTGACCGCCTGGAGGGTAGCTAGTGTTTGGCAGGGAGAGGAGGTGTGTGCTGCAGCTCACTGTTTTTCCACTGGTGTTTTTGAGGGGGTGTCAGAGTAGCTGCTTGGCGAGCCTTACATGAGGCGTATTTAGCTTTCGAAAGGGAAGCGGCTGGACTGCAAACGAGCTCTTTTCAGTTTAGAGCAGAGTTTTCTGTGGGAGATGGGAACTCCCTTTGGGCTGGACTTTGGGCTTTTTCACTTTGCAAACCTGTTACATGCACAAAAAAGAGATATAACTCAATAAAGGAGAGGGGAAAAGCCAAAAAGCAGAATACCACCTCTTTAAAGGTGGAAGGATTAAAGTAGGAGAGTAGGCCTCAGAGAACTGCATATTGATTTAAGTGGTGCTCCTAATTTTTGTGCTGGTGCTCCTAAAATATTCAGTTGAGAACACCAGTGCTGCTTGTGGAACTAGTTAGTCTAGATCCCTGAACGGCCCACTCTGGAGTCTGGAAAGAACAATTGCATGTGGTAAGCCCAGCCCACCCAACTATCGTTCCAATAAAGTTAAAGAAACTTTGAATACACATGTCCTGACTTTCCCGCACTTGCAGACTCATGGACTTAACCGCCATGTTCCCGCACAGGAAGTCCACGAGTACAGAGTGCTGTCTAAATCTAAAAGCATTAGGACTCAGCATAAGAATGCCTTTTCAGTTATCATCAAGCACCCCCAAAATGTGAATGCTGCTGAAGGAACCATGAAACACCTGGAAGCAATGAAGGAACTGACCTTCCTGTTTTGCACACTATCCTTGTAACAGTAGTATGCCTAAATGGATTACAATGACATGTTGGTTAATACATTGTTACTACATGGCAGGAAACTCCACCACCACCGACTCTCACACCGTTAACTATAATCGATTTACACAGGGCTACCAGTTCCCCAGTACAATCTAAAGCAGTCCATTCCTGGACTATTATTTGATTGTTCTTGGGGCTGTACCTACTGGTGATGAAAGTGCTTCTGAATGAATTTTCCCCTGAAAACACATGTTCTCAGTATGCTTCTCACTACATGTAATGGCTCATACATGAATAATATTTCATTTAAGATTTTCAGTATTTGTGGTTTTCTCAGTGCTCTTCTCACTGGTTTGAAGTGGGAGGGGCTCAGATGAAAAAAAGTTAATGTCAGACTCTTCTATGCATCAATCCGGATATAGAAACATCTGAATCAGAATCTGATAATGGTTGGTTGGTTGTCACTATCAATCAAATCTGATTTAACCAACACAGTCCAGATGAAGAAGCTAAAGAAGTAAATTCCTAATAAATAATACCTAAATCTCTTATCTTTTGTCTATTATGTAGTAATGAATATTTAATATTATAGCGGGAAAAAATCTGAATAAATCCAATTTTTCAGGGGAAACACAGATATACAGAGACAGGAGCATTGCATGTACAATACATTAAGTATTAACATACACACAGAGACAGTCACACACCTGGGTTTTGCTGTCCTTATACTGCAGATACACCTCAGTTTGTCCATTTATGCCATTCCAACTCTTTGTTGGAAACTGCTTGACAAGACAACAAATCGCATTATTAATATTCATACGTTCATGTTCATTTTTTCCAGGCGTTAAATCTGGTGTTATTCTATATCTTTCTTATTGCCAATTAATCCCATGACAGGACCTAAACCAACAGTGCGTTAGTCAGCAGGGTGATAAATAAGCAAAAAAACAACATAAATGTCATCAATTCTGTTCAGTTAAACTCCATTATTCCAAAAGACATTTCCTCAGTTTTACACAGAGCATGATTGGGATTTTTTTTAAATATTTTTGGGGCATTTTGTGCCTTTACTTGATAGAGCAGTGGATAGAGTGCGGACAGAGGGAGAGAGATGGGGGGCGACAGGCAGCAAAGGGCCGCAGGCTGAATTTGAATCCAGGCCAATACAGTAAGGACTAAGCCTTGTCCATGAGGCACATGCTCTACCAACTCGTCATCGTGACTTTTATGATTATTTACCCGTATGTTATTCAGAAATGTATCACTCAATCCAGCCTTATTCCACGATACAAAGTTGACCAGTTTTTGGCTAGACAACCTTCTAACAGATGGTTTAAGTTAGTCTCAATAATGGGCCTGCATGAAGTGCCAGTATAAGATAGAAAATAATTTTTTGGAACTTTGAATAATGCAAAGCTGCCATATAGGAGTCACAGAATTACAATATAGGGCTGGAAATGCAGTATAACAGGTCTCCTTTAAGGACGGATTCAAAGTGGATCCCTGTCATCTTGTCCTTTCATGGAGTGAAACTTTATTGAAATAACTGGGGCAATTGTCTTAAATTCACATCCCAGTAGATGTTAATACCTTTGGTGCATCAATTAGTAATTAATGTTTGAGAACCGATGACTGTTTTTTCAGCCCCCGTGCCCTGTATAGAAACATCTGTATAACTCATAATCCTATTATATTCCAAAGATCCAGCAATGGATGTAAATCCTGAGGCAGTAATGGATGCTGATAAAGATTACATGGTAATACATATAAAATACAAGCACACACAGTAATTAATAATCAAAATAACTACTACTACAAAAAGACAAACAAAGAAAAGGGTGTATATACTCACACTCTTGCCTTGACAAGAATTTCTAGCGTACGTGCTTTTCAGGTCATTTGGATCTGAAGAGGGAAAATATATAGGTTAGTTTGATCCTCTATTTACAGATGTGAAATCCTGCTAAGAGAAAAAAAACTGCCACAGAATGCAGGATTCCATAGCTAACTGCACTCAAAGCTAAATCCACTTCTTTTTTTATGCAAGTAAAATATGTTCTCTAGGAAGTCACAGACCTTTGTACCAACCATTTGTTTGGGAATTAGCAGCGTAAATGGAAACTCACTTTACTAAGGAAGAAAAGGGGTTTACTGTGTCCACTTTGAGAAAGTGCAGGAACTGCACAAGTAGCTAAATTTAAGTTAATAAACAAGCCAATCAGCAAAATAGTAAGATATTGTAGCCCCACGCACGCTCAATGAGGAAGAGGAAACAGACAACGCCCATAGCTGCAATGATGAGCCCCGGTACGATGAACGACAGGCCCCAGTTTGAGGAGACCCAGTAGCCGGCAATCAGGGAGCCCAAGATGTTTCCCACTGAGGTGTGAGAGTTCCACAGCCCCATGATGAGTCCACGCCTGGCAGGAAGATAAGATAGCAGCAACAAAGACATCAGGGTAGTGGAGGCAGAGAGTCCAGTTTGATTGTTATTGTGTTAAAATTGAGCTGTTTCATTAGATTAAATGAGTTTGTAAGAGAGAAATGCATCAAACCTTCGCTAAAGGCTTGTGCAGACTACACGACTTTCAGCAGCAGCAGATCGCTGTGCTGTTCAGACTACACAACCTGCCGTCTTGTGACGGGAGTCTTGAAGTCGTTGTGGCACAACACTACGTGACTGATCGGTGACAGGGGTCACACACTACACGAGCTGACGACTGTCACCCGACGCTGGTCTCCAAACCATGTTTTATTATGTTTTGTGAGGTGACCTTGAGTGTTCAGAAAGGCGCCTATAAATAAAATGTATTATTATTTTTATTATTATTAACTATAAAGACAAAGAATATGGGTGAAAGAATGGATTATCACATGCAGGTAGCAGGGATCGTCTGAGTTCCAACAACGCTCCATCTTTGGATTAGGTGGGAGTTAGACGGAACTTCCAAGATGGTGACAGATGGAGCCACCCACACTGAGCTTCAAAGCCACGCTCAGAAAGCTATGCTTAATGTCTCGGAGTCTATGGCCATGTTTTATACAGTCTATGTGATTTTTTATTACTGAATGAAAAAAAGGCGTTGAAGTTAAATCAGAAATGCTCATTAAATGTTCAGGGTGTAAGTTTTAGTGGCATCTTGTGGTGAGGGTAGCAAATTGCAACCGTCCCATTTTCCAAGTTGTTCTTCCGACATCAGTGTGTGTTCATGTGCTTTTAAGTCAGAATGTGGAATCAACATGGACACTGCTACAAAGATGTGTTGGATTAACATTATCAGAGCAAATAAACACACAGACATATAGTTCACTCTACATGGATAGCAAGTAAAAAAGATTCTGATTATTCCGACACAACATGAATGCACCATCAGTCAGTGCTCACCCCTCCCTTTCCGAGCGAGCAGGAGAAGCTACGGTGGCTGACACGCTCTGTCGTCTCTTGTGCTAAATATTATGCGTGGTCCTCCATTTGTCCAAATTTCTCTTCTTTTCTTACTTCTAATAAATCAGACTACTACTACTATTACTGTTACCTGTGGTGTATGTAGATAGAAATGGCTCATTCTAAGGTAATAAAAACATAACTGTTCTTTATGCAAGGTCTTTCACACCAATGAAAACATAGTTGGAAGGATATTATATCGCATTTCTGTCAATAGATCCTCTTAAAAATTACACACTGAACCTTTAAGCCCCTGACTCACTTTTAAGTAATGCTTCATCCAAAACCATAAACGTTCTTTACTACAGAAGCCAAATTGAAATCCATATTGTATTTTTTCCTCTGCTAAATTCAGTCTGAGAAGACCATACCTTCCTTTTCCAAACCAGTTCCCGATGCAGGTCACTAGACTGGGCCAGCCAGTGGTTTGGACCAAGCCGTTAGCTACCTGAAATCATAAAAGGATAAATGAGGACAGCATATTGTTTTATTTGAAGTGTTGTTCTTTTTACTGATAACTTACACTGCACTGTAACTTTTACTGTCCTGTTTTCTTTTTCTTTGTTTTTAGCTTTTTATTATTTTCCATTTAACTCTTTTAACCCTGATTGTAACACTGTAACTTTTATTATATTCTATTTTGCTTTTAAACTTTTACATATTTCCCTTCTGCTTTTATGTTTTATGTAAAACACTTTGAATTACCTTGTTGTTAAATTGTGTTATACAAATAAACTTGCCTTGCCTTGATTTTATATGTTACCATAATAATGGTTAATATGGTATAACACTTAATTATAGGCTATGATGTGTGTGTAGCATGAAGGGACTACAAATTTGTTTCGTTATGCAGCCTTGTGCTGTATAATGACTAATAAACAACCTTGTACCTTGTAACCTGACTATGTAGTATATGTGTACGTGTGTGTCTCTTGTGTGTTAACAACCATCTCAGATGCTGTCTATATTTGCAGTCGCAGAATAGGTTATTTATTAATTTTCTTATTTGACAATACTTACCACAGTGTCTTTAATAGGGTTGGATACCAGTACCAAAACCAGTACCCTTAAAGTGATACCGATACCATACAGATACCAACAGAGTACTTCATTTGATACCTTGCATAAAATCCCACCTGTTGAAGCCATAGTAGTTGATTGGTAGCCTATTATTATTTTTATTGTTGTTATGGACAAGCAAAGTTATCCATTCTATTTTGTCTTGTTTCAAATAACTGTTATATAAAAGTATTGTGAAAATTTATCAGATTGCTCTCATCCTATAATTAGCTAGTTCATCCGCACAGGTAGTATTATACGTGGAAAGACTACAGTTTGCAAAGTTTTTATATTTGAATGAGAGGAGTAAAATAGTTCAGTGACCAAATAAGCCGTGGGAAACAAATTTAAGGTAATTTTTTGTGTTGAAAGTAAACAAGGGACATTTATTTTGTTAACTAACAGCTGATGTGAATAGCCAATAAAATGTACAGAGAAGTGTTAAAGAATACCAGGAGATAAAGCCAACAGAAACCCAAGCTTGTGGTGATAAACTTGCAACAGTGACGAACATGCCTGAGACCGCAGCCGAAGGTGAGCAGCTGTTAAAATCACGCATGCAGGCACAAAAGGGAAGATATTGTGTGTTTGGATGCAAGCAAAAACATACAAATTGTAATTTTTTGCTGCAATCTGGTTACAAAAGTATTGACTGAAGTACTGGTTTGACTGGAGATGTTTCGATACAACTCCATACTGGGCTGTTTCAGTTGATACTATAAAAGGTATAAAGTAGCGATACCCATCCCTAGTCTTTAAGCAAGATATTTTATCCTACCAGCAATGACACAACAGCTAGCTAATCTGTGCCCTAAGCAGAGAGGTAAAGAGGATTTCCCTCATAGCAAATGAACCTGTGCCATGACCATGCTGTGACTACTGCAAGTTGGCACATTAATCCTTGTGGTCTCTGCTTTAACTTGTTGCCAAATGTGATATTTCATGATTTACTAATGCATTATGAGGGTCTCACCTGGACAAATATATAGAAGCCAAGGCTGTGGATGTTGTAGACATAACCCAGTCCAAACAGGCAGGTGAACAGGCCACTGGTCAGCATGCCCACTGTTAGGTACAGTCGAATGGGCAAACGCTCCCCAATGATGCCGCTGCATGGGCAGATAGTGGTGACATGATAATAACCACAACAACTTAGTCTCATCAGTTAAGTTGTTAAATATCTACCTACATATAAGCTTTGTTTCATAACCTCCACAGAGGAGATTAGGGGCCCTATACACATTCACTGCAGCAGGCTGTCGCTGCCAAGATAGAGGCAGTGTCTCTATTTAATATGAGACACGTTTACGCACAAGGCATAGCAGCGTAAGCAGTGTAGCTCAGACACTGATAAACCAAGAAGTTTTATACACGTCCACACTTCTGTCCATAATCACGCTTCCTCTCTCTCGCTCATCCACCAGAGCTCTCTCTCTCTCTCTCAGAGACTGCATTTTGATCAATTGGTGGTTTTTATAATGTGCCATTCATCCAACATTTAAAGCTATCAGTTGATATTTTGACTGGTTTCATTCATGTTACGACAAAACACACTTAATTAACTTAAGATGATTAATTAAGAGACTAAATACAACCCTTTGTGCTGTGCACCTGACTTCGCAACCTGATTATGCTAGCAAAAGTAAATCTGGACACACCCTACCTACATGCACTTGCGCATTTTTAAGTTTTTAAATATCTAAACCTGCTGAGGGAATTCAGTGAAAGTTTCACCACAGGACAAGGGACTCATTTACAGTGATGATCCACATCCAGTTCTTGTTATCTCACCTGAGGTACATTCCCACTGCATAGGCACAGAGGAAGGAGTAGTCCATGGCTCCCAGTAGCTGTTTGTAGTTCCTTTTATCTGAAAAATAAAGTGTTGTAAAGCTTATAGTCAGCTGTGTTTATAGGTCTCTATGCTGCCACGTCCTTCCGTGATCAAAGCTACAGAAAACAAGCTGTAAAAGCAGCTACGTGCTTTACAAACTCATTTTATAATGTTTTTAAGTGTGTAATTAATATTAGAATCTGACATGCTTGAAGGTGCTATGGGTACTGTATTACAAAGGTATCATGTTGAGTAATATCGAGATGGGTTTGTCACTCATCGAAATCCCCCCCCAACATGCTTAAAAGTCAAGAGTCAAGAAGATACAAACCAAAAGGCTTCCAGCTACAGTCCATGTCTGTGTGGAAAGATGGCAGGGAGGGCAGCTGGCTGCCACTGTCGCCGCTGCTAGAGGCAATGGTGGCTAGTTCAATTACAGACGAGCAGTTCTTATGGAGCTCGCTCTGTCGATACAAAACAACAAGGGCACCATTCAGTTGGCCAGAAAACACCATGTGTTACAGGCACAGATTGTGATATAAAATACACAGTATGTTCCCAAGATGTACATCTTTCATCTGACCATATGTTCTTTATCCATCGAAGTTTGACTTGCTACGTGAAATAAAATGAACAGGGACATTTGATGACATACACACATTTGAAACCACTAAACCAAACAGAAGGTTGACTGGCTTTTTATTTACACCAGTTCAATGATACAGTAAACAAGCAAACATGAGGCAACAACACATAAAAGCATCAGGACATTACATTGCCAACAATGTCTTTTGGAGAGAAAGAGAACCAAAGCTGTGTTCAAGAAGATACCAACCTAGTCTCTAAATCTGTATGTAGATGAACAATGAGTTATTTACCTTGACAATGCTAATGGGTTTCCTGGAAAGGTGGAAGCTGGTGTAAAGCAGGAAGGTGAGGATGAAGGTGAAAGCTCTGTACCTGCAGAGAAGAAACACAAGAGGGCAGCACTGAGACCTGAGGGTTATTTAACGGCCACATCTGAGTGAGAAAACGGCTGAAAGTAACACAATCTGTGACTATCTGCACAGTCTGAATCGTTTCAGTTTTTTTTTGCCCCACACTGATGCAGAAATATATTTTCCTGTGATAATTGTACTACATATTACTCAATACTGACATAAATCCATATCAGAAACATTAAAGGTTTTAAGGAAAGTAGCCTAATTAATGTCTGTTATTGTTATAATAATCATAACACAGCTGTGATCTGGAAATTGGATTCATTTTAAGATGCTACTATTATCATTATTATAATGTGCTGCCAATAGGATGATTGAATAAAATACTGATTATTAATAAGACAAGGTTTTGATGTTTATTTTGGATAAACTGTTATATTAATTTTCGTTTAGAATACACAAACATTTGTCATTAGATTAATCAACTGAGCCAACTAAGCCAATCAAGTGGTTTAACTGACATAAGGGTGTACTACGCGTGTGTGACTACTACTACGAATGATAGTCGTAGTAGAACCTGTGGGGAATTTTATTTTTAAACCGTATTTTAGGGCAAAGTCATCAAATATTTTCAGCTTTTTTATTAGATTTTACTGCTGATTCAATACATGCAGTTTTTATGTCCCAGTGACCATTTAAAGTGCAGTTATAAATCTCCCCCCGGCCTGGTCTTGCCCAGAGGAATTCCCAAGATGGCTGCCGACATGGCTTTAAGGACTTTGCAGATACCAAGGTGTGTGGCTGACATTACGCCTCTCCAGGTCCTATTATGTAACACGCACATCTAGAAATATGTATATGTATTAATCAGCCAGAATGACGCACTCTACAACTGAGTCAACCTCCCATTTCTGGCTGACGTTTAACACGTCAGATCAAATTGTTGGGAAATATTTAGGCACACAAAGTATAAGCTATTTCAGGTGTGGCTGAGGTCTAATTACACATTAAATATGTGATGAGAGTATTATCCTGCAGACATATTCCTTGTTAAAGGAACATGTCTGCACCTCCCGTCTAGACTAAAACAGTGAAAACGAAGACCTAAAATGGAGTTTCAAAAGTTTGAAAACGTTTTTCATTTTATAACTCCGGAGAGCGTTTTATTGCAGACGGTTAAAAACGGAGGACTTTAGAAACAATGACGCACACTCATTTTGGCTGTCTGATTGGGTCTCATAAGTCCTGCAAAGAAGAAACACTGTGCTACTGACAGAGTTTTTGACTTGTTATTTTTATTAAAATATTTTGTACCATGCAAATAACACTTACAGCCTACACTTTTACTGTGCATGTCACCGTATTTACTTTGTTTTACAACTCTGTTTTCCATCGCCACAGCCGTTTTTAAACTCCAGAGTTACATTCAGAAACAGTCCCAGCTCGTTATTGGTCCATGCAAAATAAAATCTGGTGCGGTTCTTTGTCTGCATTACTTTGTTCTTTCAGGAAATCACCGCCACGCACATGCCCAGTGTACCTGAACGGCCACTTGATATGCGTTTTCAGTCGTTTTAATGTAGATACAGATCAGTTCTGATACATATGGTGTGTACAGGTCAGGAGGTCTGCTGCACTGCTGCTGTAGCCTGCAGTCACAGTTGCACCACCACAGATATCGTAAAAGAGAACAGACGGACTCATTTGTGCTCCTGACAAAGCCTCATTTCATCATTCATCAATGTCAATGTTACACCCATCTACAGTTTAATCCAGGATATCCTGCACCTTGTATGTGTACTTTAATTTGCAATTCTTTTTTTTGCTTTAGCTCTCCCGTCATGTTTACACTCATTTGTGAAATGAACTGTTTGCCATCCTGATGTCTGAATGTGTGTGTGTTCAGTGGTAATGAGTAGATTGACGGTAATCATCGGCAGGCTGAAGAGCAAACAGCTGAAGCGGAGCCAGAAATCTGCCTCTCATCTGTTCTAAAGTACATCAAGATGGCTTTCCAGGCCCTTTAGCAGATACTGGAGAAGGACCAAGAAGCATTTTGAGAAGAGCAACTGCTGGATGGCATGCTGTGACTCTATTCCAGTGTACGTCAACAGCTAGACAGCTGGCAAGACACAGCCTCAGCTCCACCACACAGCATAGTGTGTGGTAAAGCTGCACATGACTAACTAAAGAGAAATCTCCTAATCACAATACAACCTACTGCACTTCATGACTGTTTTAGAACGAAAAACCTCAAGCAAAAGGGCCCTCAACAGTTCAAAAATCCTGAATGAATGAATGAAAGAATGGCATAATATGTAGAGCTGAACGTTGTTTATCCAATTGAAAATACATTTAGCAGTTTCACATTTTAATATGTTATTAAGTCACACAGACAATGGTGTGTTGTTCCGATTTTGACTTCCAACAATTAAACAAATAAATAAAAACAGCTTAATCGAATTAAAACATTATTGTGGCATGCTGTTTTGCAATGAGACCCCCCTAAAAAGCCCCAACTCTCTCTCTCCGCTGTGATGTTTACTTTTGAACTGAGATGACAGAGTTGTAACTGCTACAACTTGCTAGTTACCGAAAATACATGCATCCTTACATGCTTACTAATTACTTGTTCGTGATACTAACCATTCAATTCACAGACGGTCCGTTGTGAATGTATTTGTGGGACAGAGAGAGAGAGGGAGCGAGCAAAAGGAGGTGCTGAGTGAATATGTGCACACTGATTCTAATCTTGTTGTTGTACACTTTTTGTTCAATTCTAGCTCTGTGTTTTTTGTGTGAACAAATTGAGAAAGAAGTTATATTACCAGGCAAGGCAAAGACCCGTGTTAACATTGGTGAAGCCAATTGCCAACGTTGGACATTCGACAGGTAGGGGCTCTTAATTTCCAACGAATGGAAATTCACACAACTGCTACCTCCGAATCACTATGCTTCCTTCGAATATCTTGCTGTTCTTAGCCCCTGTTCCACAAAGCTGGCAAGGTGCTTGACCTAGTTCTTGTCTGAAACTGAGCCACCGAATGCCTAACAGTCACACCTCTACACATATCTGACCACTATGTCATTCAGTTCAAGGTATGCCTACAGGAACAGCACCATATGTCTCACATCGTCACAACCTTCTCAACCACTCCCACTCTCTTTGTCTCAGCGCTCTACCTCCCTTCAACACATTTTCCTCACTCGACGTCAATGATGCCGCACAATCGCTGTGCTCTACACTGAGCTCATGCCTGGATATAGGGCTGGGCAATAAAACAATAATGATAATTAACGCAATATAATTTTCCTTGTTATCAATATAATAAATGTTCAATATATCGTCAATAAATATTTGGTTTAATTCATTTGAATCCCGAACAAATTAGCACTTAATTTTTCTATTAAAATATTTATTTTGTTGAGGAAAAGGGACTGAAAAAAAGATTTATTAATCATCTTAATGTTATCATAATAGTTTTGAATGTTCCCCCTCAGATTTGTGAAGTAATCCACTGTTTGGCATCAAGTGTTTGGCCCATTCTGACCATTAAGAAAAGTTGAACCACATAATTAACCCTCTGGTTGCTTCAATTTTCAGTCAGGAGCAAAAATCAGCCATTAAACTTGAAAGAAATAGCAATTTGACATTTATCATGATAATTATCAATATCGAATGGTATGAAATGTTTCATCGTGATTGTTTTGGAGGGGGGAAAATTCTACAAGTTACTGCCTGACTTACACATTTACTGATTGTCAACAACTAAAACCTTATGCAAGCAGTTCATATCAGTTTCACACTGCTGGCAAATTGGCAGTCAGAAATGAAAACTGATACAAAATATCTAAGAGCGTGAATGATTAAACAGTAAGCTGAAATTCAGAGGAAATACCAATATGTAAACAGATGCCACCCACTTACACACACACGCACACACACTCACCACTGGTCCCTGTCAAAGGACACCAGCAAGCGGATCCCAGGAGGAACAGTGGCCATGTTTGGATTTAGGTTTGACAATCAGGGTGACAGGCAGCTGATGAGACCTCACGCTGAAGAGGCTGATGAGGTACATGCCGACATGGTGGTTCTGCCTAGAAATATCAGGAGCCTGAAAAGATGACGAGAGGGAGAGGGGTGAGAAAGGGGAAGTGGAGGAAATGATGAGAGGAGAATGGATGAAGGAGACTTGTAAATGGAGAAGTCCATCAGTGAGGGCATAAAAAGAGTGATAAAAAGTGCCATTTTTCAAAGCTGGTGTAATTTATGGTTTATTTCTCCTTTTGTTTCTACAGCTGAGCTTATTCCACATTCAGTCCGTGTCCGTCAGCGGTTTAAAGGCAGGCTTACATGTCAAAGTTTGACACAGTTGTTTTCAGAAGTCTTTTACTTTACTGAGGAGGTCTTGCAGTAGCTACACTACAGTCACCCATTCTGAATCAACACACAGGACAAATCTAAAATAACAGAGAGGAAAGCTCAACTATGAGAGGCAGAGCTATGTGCAGATCCAGTGCTGATAACCAGGAAAACGTGTAGTCATTCTGGTCAAAACTGTAGTGCTGAAATGATTAGATAATAAATCTATTAGTCAGTGGACAGAAAATTAGTCAGCAATTTAGTCTGGTATACGTGCATTTTCATCCTAGCGTGCTTCTCACGTCTCTTATTTGTCGTCTCCTCGCTCCTCGATTGAACCGGAAGTTGTTCCGCTCCGCCATCTTGAAAGCCGTCCCAAAGCTCTTATTTGCTCTCCGAGGAGCGAGGAGTGATCTCTGAGGAGCTATGAGCAAGGATACCCCAGTGCATCCTTGTCTTTGCCCAGTCTTTGGCTATATTTGATTTGTTTTATGATTCACCGTCTAGAGTTCATTGGAGGTCTGAACAACAAAAGCCCCACACACAACTTTCTTCATTTAGGCTATTAGAAAGATTTTATTGTTCTTTTCTTTTCTGTTTCTTTTCTCTCATCAACTTTTATTATGGAGACAATTTAAGTCAGAGAGAGTCAGAGAGTCTGTCAGCAAGAAACACGTTTTACATCATTTTTTTTTTTTTTTAAAGTGTCCAATTGCTATGCCAAAGGAAAATCCTCAGTGGCAAAATGATCAGAATTGGAAAAAAACAACCTTTCAAATCCTCTGAATGTGTTTTACTAGTCATTTATCAAACAACTGTTGAGCAAGCAGAACATAAACTTAAATACGACGTCTTTGACCTCCAGACACCTTTCCTCTCATTCACAGCGGCTGTATTTTACACATGCAGCTGGCGCTGGATTAATAAACCAGGTGCTGCGTTGGTTTGACCGCACGTGAACGCTCCGTTATGAAGCTCGCACTAATGACTTCCTGTTATAAGATAAAAGCCGTTTGTGCTTGAAGTGTGATGAGACAGCCTAAAGACGGGAGGTTGATCAGCTGGCTCTCTGGTGCGGTCAGAACAACCTGCGTCAGCTCAGGAAGCTCAACCTGCCTAAGGAGCTGCTGATCCACTTCTACACAGCCATCATCCAGTCTGTCCTCTGCACGTCCATCACTGTCTGGTTTGGATCTGCCACCAAAAAGGACAGGAGCAGACTACAACGGACAGTCAGGACTGCAGAAAAGATCATCGGTGCCAACCTGTCCTCCATTCAGGACTTACACATTTCCAGAGTCAGGAAACGGGCAGGAAACATCACTGTAGATCCATCTCACCCCGGACACAACCTGTTCCATCTCCTCCCCTCTGGTAGGCGCTACAGAGCACTGTACGCCAAAACCAACAGACACAGGAACAGTTTCTTCCCACAAGCCATCACTCTGATGAACAGCTGATTTCTGACTCACAGTGTCAGGAACAATTCCTGTGCAATATCCCAGTAACTCTAACTAATCAGCCACCTGTTTACTGGTTTCCACTTATTATTTATTTATTCACCATTCTCTATTTCAGTGCTGTTCATACTATGTCATATTGTAAATACTGTATACCAATACACCTACCTCAGGTCATAAGGTCATAGGTCTTATTTATTTTTTCCAGCATCCTTTGCACTATGCTCCATCACACCGTGTACATGTGTACATGTATGTGTACCTGTATATCATATCCACCTTCAACATGTACATAATGAGAATAATAGTTTACTCTTGCATCCTTTGCACTCTGATCACTGCACTATCTGTCAATATTTCTATATTGTTTTGTTCATAGTGTGAAAATCACCTATATACTATGTATAAATCAACTATTTTTTGTCTGAGTAAGCACAGCGTGAGCAATGTACAATACTGAGTCAAATTCCTCATATGTGTACACATACCTGGCAATAACGCGGATTCGGATTCTGAGACGCTCACCTGTTCCGTTCTCGCCTGCCTGCTAATCTCCGCAGGGAGATCGGGAACCTTTCAAGCAGCCGTGTGTATAGTGGCTCGTCAATCACTTTTCGTTAACCAACCAATCACAGCCTGGAGGAGGCACTACAGCAAACTTTAGAAATGTTTAACTCGTCGTTCTGCATGCAGTTTGTATTTCTGACAAGTCAGACAGAAACTGCTGTTTTGTCCAACTGGAATTAATATTATAGGCTACTAATGGTAAACTACAGTAGCCTCTAGTATTATCTGAAATTATAATGAATTTTACATACAACCTATCACTGCACATTAGCACTAATCAAACCTTAACCACAGTGGTATAGGCCAATATCAGAAAATTTTTTATTTGTTTTATTTGTGAACCAGCTAAATCTCTACTAATAAACTATCTGTAGGCAGATCATCCGAATAAAGTTTACATGTAAATATATTATTATACTAACATTATACTTTCTATTTAATGTTATATATGTTATATGTATTATATTTTCTTTATCACATGGTCCGAAATAACAAGAAAATGCATAGATTTCAGTCATTAGGTAAGTCATTGCCTTCTCTGAACGCTTACCCATCATGCTTACTGTCGTGCAGTCACCCCCCAAAGGCCCATTCTGAGCCAGGAAAAACCCCGATTAGTATCAGAACACGACTGACAGCTGATCCAGCTGTGATCAGCTGCCGCCGTCATCAGAAACGGACGTCGCTTCATGTGACGCTTCGGAGGAAAGGACATCACATGTCTCTAAAAACATATTTCCTCATTCTTTCTCTCCTGGCTTGGTTTCCTTGCGTCTCTCCATGAATCCCCGGTGGGCAGGACTAAGACACAAGGAAAAGACGCAAGTGAGAGAAATGTGGATGCGATTAAGAGACTTGAGATGCGCCCCTAGTTATATGTTTGAGCACATGCTGGTTCATGAAACATAGATGAGCCCTTATCCTTTGTTTTGATAAATCTAAATATGCTAGCTAGAGTACTCTACTGAAAACAGGATGCTGTGACAAACACCTTGTCAAGGTTTCTGACCATTCTCTGCCTTGTGTCTATATGCATCCTTAACTCAAGATGATGACATATGATTATTATATATTAATGTATATTGTCTGCTACATAGCAGAAGGGAGTTAAAATTCAAATTCAATTTGACTTTTAACCTGCTGTATTGTGACAAATAAATTTACCTTGTACCTTGTATGTAATTAGCATCACCCTGCTTAAAAACTGAAAAACTACTACTAAAGGTCACTTGAAGGTATTCTCTGTATACATTTTTTTTAATTCTGTTTTGAAGGCATTCGTGGATTTTTCTGATCTTACAAATGCACAGGATGACATGTTATTTTCAGTGTTGGGCAGTAGTACTAGTTCAATAGCAGCAAGGTGTGTGGTTTTTACTTGTAACGCGTTACTGTAATAATATTAATTTTCCCAGTAACTAAGTAGTGTAACTAATTACTTTTCTAAAACAGTAATATTATTACTAGTTACTAATGCAAGTAACGCTGCGTTACCCGTTACTGAACGCGCCATCCTTGACATAAATCCACGACCGTGCGGAAGGTTAGCGGGACCGGACTTTGTTGTTCATGTCCGCTGTTAGCCAAACACTAAAGGAAGAACGGAGAACGAGGCAGAGAGGCGTTCTTTCCACAGCTGTAAGGAGCTACTGCCATTATTGTGTCACAGTCTGATTGAAAGAACATTGTCGTCTAGTGTAAACTCTGTGCGACCAGCAAAAAGCTTTCAACTGCGAACAATTCTACATCTGAGTTATTGAAGCATCTGCAGAAGCAGCACATCAACATGAAACTGACAGAAAGAAACTCCTGCAGCCACTGATGCTTGGACTCGTCGGTAGAGAGTGGCGTTAAGGTAACGCTTTGTAACTACTGCTCTTATAATAGGCTACATGTGCAGAAAAACAGCCGTTTAAAAGTCGGGATTTACTTGCTTTATTTTTTTATTTCAGCCTCTGGTGTTAACAAGCATTAGGCCTAGGCTATATGCTTTGTGAAAACCATATTCCTTGCTGCTATTGAACATGATGTTAGTTAAAAAGTTGGGAAAGACTGCTTTGTTTGGGGGTGAAGGGGGTGGTAGGGAAAGAAGTGTTTCCCAGAACTAGCCTATAATTTGGATAATTATCAATGCTGATCACCACTTACTGATTTTCCAAACTTTTACTAGGCGAATTTAAATTAACTTTTGATTAAGGAGCTGTATTGAGGAGCATATATTCGTGCAACACCTCCTGGCTCGACTCGCTCCCTCTTTCTCTCCCTCTCTCTCCCTCTCTCTCCCTCTCTCTCATGAACACCGCTGCATAAACCTTTCCAACGTTAAAATCACCCACCCCCACCCCCGCTGTCATTCTGTGAATTCTGGAAAGTAATATAGTAACGTAACTAGTAACGTTACTAGTTACTTTTATCACCCAGTAATAAGTAAAGTAATAGTATTACTTTTTTAAGTAACTAGTATTATATTACAATTTCTGAGTAACTTTCCCAACACTGGTTATTTTCTTAAATGCTTTTCCATTATTAAACTAATCAAAGTAACTGCGTCAGCACTATCTGCTTCCCCCCCAAAACTACACTACTAAATGGGTTTCATTTGTGTTTGTTGTTTTTTTTTGGCCACAAAAATGCAGCAAGTTGTTTACTGTCATTACACACATTCCACCAGGAAGCAGCCCCAAACCACCGAAGAGCCTAAACTTACTGAGCAGCTAAACTGGAGCACCTGTTGAGGGTAACATGCCTTGCTCCATAGTACAGCAGTAGGCCTAGCTGTTGGGGGAAAAGAGCATGTTTTTCATATACTTTCACTACCCAGATTTTACAAAGTGGTTGGATCCAAACTAATGTCTTTCACTTAAGTCACAAAGCGTCATCTCTAACTTCCATGCTATTGCGTGTCCCCCTTACCTGCCCACAGTGAAAGACATGTGGCCTCACACAAGCTGAGCATCTGTTGCTCTGCACATCCATTTGCCTTTGAGCAGCAGCACATCTCTGGAATACCACATACTTTACAGAGGGAAACATGATGGGCCAAGACTGCATTAGCTGGCCTTCATCAAAACACCTCTGTCTGCTGCAGTAGAAACCAAGTGACAGCCAGGAAATCTATGCATTTCAGTCCTGAGACCTAGATCAGTAGACTTTTATAATCACTGCTCCTATATACAGTTGCAAACCTCATGTGACAGAAATAGCTTCCTGGTTTTGCCACTGAAGTTTGTCTGATCGTAACCTGAGACCGATTCTGTGAAGGTGCAGCTGTAACCTCACCAAACCAGTGGCTCCTGCTGCATCATGGTCAGTTTCTAACGTGAGTTACCAGCAAAAATGTCCACACCAAACCAAAGCTAATAAAAACAGAGCAACAGACCAGACAGTAATAATGCGCTTTAAATCCTTCTTTTTATCCAAAATGACCACAGTGTTTGCTGAGGCTGAGAAGATCATCTGAAACTTGAGACGTGTAGTAACTTAACGTTACCTAATGCTGTTGTGTGAACTGTTTGGACTTTTAAACAACATTTTCTCTTTTATTCCCTCAAATAACGTTAGCTATATCAAACGTACTGTTTGATCAGTCGAGCAGTAACGTTAACCATTACTGAAAAGAACCCCCCAGTGTTCGGTAATGTACCGGCAAAGTCAAAGAGAGTAGGTTATCCACACAGAAACCTTAAGCGTTAACTACATTTCCCCTTAAGCTGGAAACACTCCGGTGGTTAAATCGCAGGCTAGGGGCGAGCTTCCTTTTCATTTAACAACAGCTAGCTAGACCACAGCGCGGCTGGATCAGACGTTACCCGATTCGCCAAAAACACTCCATTCCTGCGGATGAGCTTACCTCGTACGGAAAAGTCGACGGCTTTGTGTCCGTTTCTGCTTTTAGCTGAACGACACATCCACTTCCTTGATTTGTGAAAGCTAGCGACTGTCACCTCAAAGCCACTCACACACAGCTGGGCCGGAGCGGCGCGCGCTCCTCTCCGCTGCTCTGACGTCACCCCCGGCTCCCGCTGCAGTTCAGACAGCTGACTGATCTTTGACCTGGGCCGCTCAACGTGGTCCACTGTCGGATATCTCCACTATTACTGCACAGCGAGCAGAGAGTCAGCAGAATTTTGTGCAACCCTTCAGTCATTCAGAATATTCATAATGATTTCGGCTTCCTTCCTTTAGCCTATAGCACCACTCAGACTCACATCAGAATCAGAAACAGGTTTTTTTGTCAAACAGATTTACACATACATGGAAATTGTTGGTACTTCGGTGCTTAACAATAAACATATAAGGTAGAATATGTAAGAAAGATAAAGCAAGTACTGCAGGTTAAGAATCATACATATACAATGTAAAACTGACGGCTGGTGTGGTGCCCCAGTGGATACTGTGACCTCAAAGCAAGAAGTTCTTGGGTTCAAACCTTTGTTGTCCCAGGCCTGTTGTGTGGCCTTTGCCTGTTGTGTGGAGTTTGTGTGGGGTCTCGCTGGGTGGTAAAGATGTGCAGGTAGGTTCATTGGAGACTCAAAATTGCCCTTAGAGTGATTGTAAATGTGTATGGTGGTTTGTGTCTATGTGTCAGCCCTGTGATGAACTGGCAACCGTCCAGGGTGTACCCCACCTCTTGTCCAGTGTTAGTTGGGATTGGCTTCAGTCCCGCTGCAATGGATGGATAAAACTGATATAAGTAAGTAAAGTAAAATATTTAAAAATATCTGAAATTCACAACCATCTCCACTGTCTTAAGAGCTCCAGGTACTTTGTACCTTGTATGTAATGTAATTAGCAGCACCCTGCCTAAAAACTGAAAAACTACTACGGGTCACATGAAGGTATTCTCTGTATACATTTTTTAAAATTATGTTTTAATATCAGTGAATTTTTCTCATCTTACAAATGCACATAATGACATGTTATTTTCTTAAAATGCTTTTCCATTATTAAACTAATCAAGCTGTTGGGGGAAGAGAGCATGTTTTTCATATACTTTCACTCTGTAAAGCATGTGGTATTCCAGATCCAAACTAATGTCTTTCACCTAAGTCTGAACTACACGCCAGTGGGCAAACATTTCTATACAAGATTTCTGTCTGATAGTGCTGTAGCTAAATTTAAGGATGCGATTCCATCAGCTCTAAATTCATTATCAAGTCACAAAGTAACGGAGGACTCCTATGCTAATTTCAGTCCCTCCCAAATCGATCATCTTGTTGATAGTGCTGCAGGCTCGCTGCGAGTGACACTCGACTCTGTGGCCCCTCTAAAAAAGAACATTAAAAAACAAAGACGGTTAGCTCCATGGTATAATACTGAAACTCGCAAATTAAAGCAAATATCTCGTTTAATTTGGCAAGATAGTCTTAAAACTTAAAGGAAGGCCCTCCGTAATGCCAGAGCAGCGTACTACTCGTCATTAATAGAGGAAAATAGGAACAACCCCAGGTTTCTTTTCAGCACTGTAGCCAGGCTGACAGAGAGTCACAGCTCTATTGAGCCAAGTATTCCCATAGCTCTCAGTAGTTACGACTTCATGAGCTTCTTTAATGATAAAATTCTAGCTATTAAGAGACAAAATTCACCAAGACCTGCCCTCAACTGGCACCAACTTATCTCTAAACTCAGGAACCTTAGAAACAGCTGTAGAACCAGATATATGTTTAGACTGTTTTGCTTCCCTCGATCTTTACCAACTAACTTCAATAATTTCTTCATCTAAACCATCAACCTGCCTCTTAGACCCCATCCCGACTAGGCTGCTTAAAGAAGTTTTACCCTTAGTCAGCACTTCTCTACTAGATATTATCAATCTATCGTCATCAACAGGCTATGTACCACAGTACTTTAAAGTAGCTGGAAATAAACCTCTTCTGAAAAAGCCCAAACTTGATCCAGATGTTTTAGCCAACTATAGACCAAGAGATGTCCAACTGCAGACCTCCACTCTCAGTTTTTTACATCCCCACAGGATGTAACATGATGCGTTCTCGGTTGTTTCACTACTCCACACATCGCGACAGCGGTTGGTGACAGGTTAGCATTATCCAAAACATTAAGTAAAGTCTGAATGCATTGCTCTTGGTATATGTTCGCTGTCAACAGCTACCACTGTCAATATTGTACATCTAAATTACACAAATTACAGAATGTTACACGTGTGTAAGTTAGGTTATATTTCGTTCTACCTAGGTAATGTTATGCGGTATGAAGCTTCTGTGTGTTCGTTTTTGTAAAGCATTTTGCAAGGGTATAGGTTTGCATTTGTCTTAACATGTTGACAACACTCAGGTTAGTTATTTGTCCAAAAGAAGTTTGACCATTTAGAGACCATTTAGACTGTTTCGGTTTAGCTTTTCACAATTTACGTTAAACAGTGTGCAAAGACTTTGTTGGCTGTATGAATTGATCTTGGTTAAATTGAAGTTTATGTACTACGACAGTGTTTCTCAACCCTTTCCTGAAGAAAGTAATCCCCATTCCTGCATGATTTAATCTCTCCCTGCTTAAACACAGCTGATTGAAGCAGCTTCAGGATTCATAACGAGTTGATAGTTTGAATCAGCTGTTTTGGAGCAGTGAGATATTTAACACACACGGTTATTTAAACAGTTATCCAAATAAAGATACTACTCCTTACCCCAGCCAGAGTTGGCATATCCTAATTTGCGTGATTTACAGTGGATAGAAAAAGTCTACACACCCCTGTTAAAATAAATAAAGTTTCTTATGATGTAAAATAATGAGACAAAGATAAATCATGTCAGAACTTTTTCCACCCTTAATGTGACCTATAATGTGAACAATTCAATTGAAAAACAAATTGAAATCTTTGAGGGGGAAAAATTTAAAATTAAAACCTTCAAATAACCTGGTTGCAAAAGTGTGCACACCCTTAGACTAATACTTTGTTGAAGCACCTTTTTATTTTATTACAGCAGTCAGTCTTTTTGGGTAGGAGTCTATTAGCGTGGCACATCTTGACGTGGCAATATTTGCCCACTCTTTTTTATTTTATTTTTATTTTTTAACCTGTCCTGCCCAGCAGCCTGATATAGAGTATAATGACCTGGATAACATATTGTGCCAGACAGATATTACTTTAACAAGAGAGTATTAAAATACTCCTTTGTTTGTTTTATTATTTATTTAATTATGTATTGATTTGTCACCGGGCCGGACAGGGGGGCAGACACGGGGATGGGGGGGCACAAACAGACAGCACAGAGAAAGGACAAGACCTGTAAGAGAAGGGGGATGGAAGGTGGGGAAGCAACGAAAACCTGCAATAGAACAGAGAGGGGGGCTTGGGGAGGAGAAAAACAACAACAAATACAAACAAAAACAAACAATAAAAATAATAATAATAGTAAAAGACAACCAGCCGAACAGCAGCAATAAACAGCTGACATATTAAGACAACTAAGAGAACAATGAAAACAAGAAACAGTCACACACACTAAATAAGCAACACAGCACAGCCACGAGAGCTGGAATAATAATTAATTTAAATAAGTAACTGAAAGAAAGGCATCAGGAATAATTCTACCAGGGACAACCTAAATTTGTTTGTGTCTGTGTGTGTCTGTGTGCGTGTGGGTGAATGTGTCTGTATGTGTGTGTACATGTGTGTGCACATAAGCCTGTTAAAGAATGTAGTTGTTAGTGAGAGTGGGACGCCACGACTGTAACAAGCAGGCAAGAACCCCAGTAGCCAATAGGGGTGGGAGAAAGAAAAAGAATAAATCAAATCAAAATAAAAACACAAAAAAACAAAGACTCCTAGATGCACTGCGATGCAAACGCAGAAGACCCCGACCCAAATGCCAGTTGACAACGTAATGCCGACGGAACACAAAAAGCGTAACCCGCGGAAGAGCAGCGCCCGGACTGACCGCGGCGCGCACACAACATAGACCAGTGCTCCCCCCCCACCCAGCACCCCACCGCCGCGCAGCAAACAACCAAAATGCCCAAATGCCACGCAATCATCAACACCAATGCACAAGTGACGAGCCCAACGCACACCCTGCTCGAGCACGGCGACACCCAATGCCCAGCAGCCCCCCGCGAATCCCGTGTGCGAGGTCGGGCAAACGAGAGAGCAAACGGAACAACACGACAGCGAAAGCCAGCGGAGAGAAACACCAGCAGCAAGTCCCAGCCCGGCAGCAACCTCGCCGCGCAGGTCACCGTGCACCCGCCAATAAAAGTCCGCCGTCCCCCCAACCGCCGGAAAAAAACTAAGGCCGCTGGTGCCAGCCGACATCCCCCATGCCCAGTGCGCCCCCTGGCCGCCATGCAACACCAGCCAAACCAGCAACAAGGCAAAATCAACTAGCTCAGCTGCATGCCACCAACAACCCACCCACCCGTCAAGGGCAGAGAACTCCAGGCACAAACCCAGAACAAACCGGAGCGCAGCCCTGCCCCGCACCCACACTGCACATCCCGAAAAAATAACTATATACCTCAGTATCCAGAGGGGTCCAACAACTGGCCGAAATGGGGAAGCACGGATCCGAGGCCAACGAAGCAAAACAGGGACGCAAACAGGTCCCTCCAAGCCAACGAGGAGATGCCTCCCCCGGACTCCAATGCACAAACTAAACGCCCAGCAGCCATCCAGAGACCCTGCCCAGGGAAAAAGCATAATGCATCAAGATGCATCGACAATCGCCCCACAATCCAATCGCAATCGGATCAACCCGCGCTGAGACCCCCCACCCCCAGAAGCCAGGACACCCTGCGACCCCCCAAAGCGCAAAGGACCCCAGACCGCATGTCCCGGGGGAAGCTGTACCCCGCCCAAAGGAAGAATAGCAGAAAGCCGTGCCAGGAAGCTCCCTGCCGCCAGGGAGCGATAACATGGGAGAACCAGGCCAACGGTCCCCCAGCCCAGCCAGAGGCATCCCTCCCTACAGTGCAGGCAGTGACAGCAGCCCCCGAGGCTGATCTCATCCCCGGACAGGGGGACAACCCCCCCCAATCAAGCACCCCCAAGGAGGAGCACCAAAACCTACCCCTACAACACCGGCCATGCACCCCAGAGACTCCCGAATGCCCCCACCGTGAGAGAGCTGGCAGGGGGAAGCAGCGGGAGCCTCACCTCTGCTGAAGAGGGCCCAGGCGAGGAGAGGAGACAACGGGCCCCCAGGCCCAGGGACACGCCACCCGCCCAGAAATGAGCCACAAGCCACAAGCCCGAGTCCCCGGAACCCTAGGTCAAGGGCGGGCCCCCACGCCAGGGGAGCCCCGACCCCCCCCAGTCCACCCCAGATCAGGCAAGGCCGTCACCAACCCCACAGCACCCCCGACGCCCAGGGCTCCAGGGGTAGGACACGAGGCCAATGAGAATCTCCTCCACTCCTTCAACCCCTCTGCCTGCCTCTGTAAATGTATTGTTTTGTGTTGGATGCATGTCATGGATTGTGAAGTGTTGTATCGTGAAGTAAAGATAAGGTGTGTGGTAACTAAGGTGCAACTAAAATTGGAGGGTAGTTGTGACACAGGCACCCCACAACTGTCAGGTAGTGGAGCCTCCCATGGTGCCCCTCCCACCCCCCAAGCCATCTGTGTCTAATGTGTAATTAAAATTGAGGGGCAGGCAGTGAGGGAGGAAGAAGTGCGAGACCGCAATAAAGCAGCCCCACCCCCCAAACGCCCTGCAGGCTGCCCGCCCCCCAGAGTCCTAAGGGTGTATGTTGTGAGACATGACCAAAGGGGGAAAGGTGAAGGAGGTCATAGGGAGGCTAGAAGACCAGATTCCTGACTGGCCCCATCATTCATTCAGTCCCGTCCCCCACCCCCCTAAGCAGGAGGACGCCAGGTCCCTCCAGCCCCAGGGCTTATAGCAAGAGCACCCCAAAGTCAGCGACAACCCCGCCCATCCCCAGGACGGGCCCAGGGGGGTCCACAGCCCCCCCAGCGCGCAGACCCACCCCAGACCCAGAGGCCCCAAAGCCCCGTGCCCCAGACCCCCACACACTCCCGAGGCAGGTCAGTGCAGCCCCAACCCAAAGTCCAACAATCCCCCGTCCTCGCCGGGGCCCCTCCGGCAGCCCCACTGCCACCCCCCCACCTCACCGTTCCCCAACAATCAGGAGCACTCCGAGCACCACCAGGCCATCGGAGCTGGCACAACCCCCCCCCCCCTACAAGGGAGCAGGTCCGGAGCAGCAAGGACCCCGCCCAAGGACAGAACGGCCCACCCCCAGGAGGCAATGCCACTCAGGCCAGGTCAGGCCAGAAGACCCCCACCCCCTTCCCTTCCCTTCCTAGCAGCGAAGCATCCCACACACAAATCCCCACCGTCCCCAAAGAAAAGAGACAGCAATCACCCCGCGACAGCAGCAACAGCCCCTCAGCCCTAGGGAGTCAGCAGATGCACCTAGCCCCTAGGACTCAACACGACCACAATCCAGAGGGCCGCCACGCGACTGCGAAGCAACCATCGACACACCCCAAAGCACAATCCCTCCATACACAGGATCCCGGCACAACCACCAAGCATCCAGTTCGGGCACTAAAATCCAGAGGAGACACCCCCAACCAGCTCAAAAAGGACCAGCCCGCACCCCCAACCCACCCCGTCAACCCCTTCTTCCCGGTCCCCCACCCCTCCAACAACCAGTCGCCAGACCCCTCAGAGAACCGAAATGCAATTATCAGGATGCACAGCATGCACACAGGACAGGCCCACAGGACAGACACCAGCCCAGTCCAGGCCAGCACCCGATGCCCCCAACCCCCGACAAGCACGCAAGCCAATAATGACCTACAGATGAGCCAATCAACACTACCCCGCTACCAATCTAACTAGCGGCACACAACAGCCAAGTAATGCGCTGCACAGGAGAGATGCCAGCCGGCGCAAACCGCCCCCATCCCACCCGCAGCCAGAGAGACCACAGACCCCACCCACGGCTACACCGTGACCCACACTGCACGTTCACCACCGGACCGAAACCCACCACAAGCACCCCCCCCCACCAACCTCCACCGCCATGCCCGCCGCCTGCCCCCTCCCCCCAACCCGGACCCACACACAGGACACACAGAGAGGCAGCCAAGCACAGAGCGCCACAACATCCGCACAGCGCGCGAGTCAAAATCACCACCCTCGCACCGATACCAACAACCGCGCGACACCCAAGCAGAGTGGCTACCCACCCCGCAGCAACGGCACGCCGAATACAGGGCACCCTAGGCATCCCGAGCGCCGCACCACCGCCCCCCCGCCAACACCATGCCATCAACCAACATTTTAAAAAAAAAAAATTGAAAAAGTCCCCCACACCCGCACCGCAATGCATCTAAGAATCAACCCACCCCCAGACACACCTACCGGCCGTACGGGACCCTGACCAGCAAGGCAGTACACACCCACCCCCATTAAGTGATAAAGTTGATCAAGGGGGACCAGAGAGATTGGAATTGTGTCAATTTGTTTTCTTTTACAGCAGACATTTTCTCCATGCTAATGTGATCTATAAGGTGATTCCGATATTGGGTGATACTTTGGGTGATATATTCTTTTTGGCCTTCCAGTTCATGAGGATAGTTTTCTTGGCGATGCATAAGGCATGAAGCATGTATGATGTGTCAACCTCTATACTAATGTCACTTAGGTCCCCCAGCATGCAGAGTGATGGGGAAACTGGGACGGGGTAACTTAGCCATATCGATAGGTCTTCACATATCTTCTGCCAGAACTTTTGAACAGGTGTACATTGCCACATAGCATGCATGTAACTATCAGATATGTTACCTGAGCAGTTCCGGCAGATGTTTGACTGCATAAGACCCATTCTGAACATCCTTTGTCCAGTATAATGTGTTCTATGGAGAGTTTTATACTGTATAAGTTGTAGATTGGGATTTGTAGTCATTCTAAAGGTATTTAAACATATCTGCATCCAAAAGTTTTGGTCTGGACTAATGGATAGATCTGTCTCCCACTTTAAGAATGGGAGAGAGATTGAACTATCTGTTTTTAACAGTAACATGTATACTTTTGATTTGACTTTTGAACAGTTTTGGAGGCGAGAGTTTAAGAAAGTCTGTTATCGTTGGAGGTAAATCTAAGTCCATTATTTTATCCTTAAATCTAGCCTGAATTATGGAGACCCAGACCCAGATATTTTGATAAGTTCCCACCAAGCTGCCAAGGAAGTGCTTATCTTAAACGTTTTTAATGCTGGTATGACGTTTGATGTATGTTGTATGAACTGATGAATGGCATATCGGAAATTTTAATTTCCTTACAGAATGTTTGTTCTATGTCTATCCATGAGTGGTCCAGGGGGCTCTGATTGATCCATTTTGAGATATATTGTAGTCTATTGGACAGGAAGTAATGATAAAAATTTGGCAGTTCTAAACCACCACAGTCTTTTGCTTTTTGCATAGTTTTTAGACTGATTCGTGGGGGTTTATTTTTCCACAAAAATTTTGAGATGTTTGAGTCCAGTGATTTAAACCAGACAGCAGAGGGTTTGGTGGGTAACATTGAAAACAGGTAATTGATTTTAGGTAGGACCATCATTTTTATGGTGGAGACTTCCCATGAGTGATATAGGTAATGATGTCCACCGTACAAGGTCATCCTCTATTGATTTAAGTAAAGGCGTGTAGTTTAGCCATGTCAGTTCTGACAGCCTGGAGGAAATATTGACACCCAGATATTTAATATTCCCAGACTTTAGCGGTGTGGTAGATATACTCTGGAAATCACACTTTACAGGTAAAACTATGGATTTACTCCAGTTAATGGAGTAGTCCGAGTGTGATTGTCTCAGAAAGAGAAGTTTGTGAGTTTAGGAGGAAAAGTAATACATCATCTGCATAAAGGCTTATGTTGTGGTGTATATTTTCTGTTTGAATTCCTTTATTATTATTTTGTCTGATCGCAGCTGCTAGCGGTTCTATAAAAATAGCAAATAGCGAGGGAGAGAGTGGGCAACCCTGCCTGGTACCCCTCTGGAGACTAAAGCATGGAGAAGTATGATCATTTGTTTTGACAGAAGCTCTTGGGGAACTGTATAAGATTTTAATCCAATCTATGAAAGAGTTTCCAAATCCAAATTTATATAAAGTAGCGAATAGAAATTTCCAATTTACTCTGTCAAATGCTTTCTCTGCATCTAAAGAAACAACTGTAGTTTCCAGGTTATGAATAGTGGCATAGTCTATTACGTTAAGTAGCCTGCGTGTATTGTTGGTGGAGTGCCTGCCCTTAATAAATCCTGTTTGGTCAGAGTGTATTATACCAGGAGTGACCTTCTCTAGCCTTCTTGCTAGGGTTTTGCAGATGATTTTAAGATCTGCGTTAATAAGTGATATTGGGCGATAACTGGACGGGAGTTATATTATATTTGCCCACTCTTCTTTGCAAAAGTGCTCCAAATCTGTCAGATTGGCGAGGACATTGCCTGTGCACAGCCGTCTTCAGATCACCCCACAGATGTTCAATTGGATTCAGGTCTGGGCTCTGGCTGGGCCATTCCAGAACATTAATCTTCCTCTGGTGAAGCCATGCTTTTGTGGATTCGGATGTGTGCTTTGGGTCGTTGTCGTGCTGAAAGGTGAACTTCCTCTTCATCTTCAGCTTTCTAACCGACGCCTGAAGGTTTTGTGCCAAAATTGCCTGGTATTTGGAACTGTTCATAATTCCCTCCACCCTGACTAAGGCCCTGGTTCCAGCTGAAGAAAAACAGCCCCAAAGCATGATGCTGCCACCACCATGCTTCACTGTGGGTATGCTGTTCCTTGGGTGATGTGCAGTGTTGTTTTTGCGCCAAACATACCTTTTGGAATTATAGCCAAAAACTTCTACCTTGGTTTCATCAGACCATAACACATTTTCCCACATGCTTTTGGGGGACTTGATGTTTGTTTTTGCAAACTTCAGCCGTACTTGGATGTTTTTCTTTGTAAGAAAAGGCTTCCGTCTTGCCCGCCTTAACCCATAGCCCATTCATATGAAGAATACGGGAGATAGTTGTCACATGTACCACACAGACAATACTTTCCAGAAATTCCTGCAGTTCCTTTATTATTGCTGTAGGCCTCTTGGAAGTCTCCCTGACCAGTTTTCTTCTCGTCTTTCCATCAATTTTGGAGGGACGTCCAGTTCTTGGTAACGTCACAGCTGTGCCATATTTTCTCCACTTGATGATGACTGTCTTCACTGTGTTCCAAGGTATATCTAATGCTTTGGAAATTCTTTTGTACCCATCTCCTGACTTATATCTTTCAACAATGAGATCTCTATGATGCTTTGAAAGCTCTCTGCGGACCATGGCTTTTGCTCGGAGATGCAACTAAGAAAATATCAGAAAAATCCTACTAGAACAGCTGAACTTTATTTGTGATTAATCAGAGTCACTTTAAATGATGGCAGGGGTGTAATGACTTCTAGTTAACCTGAGTTTGAATGTGATTGGTTAATTCTGAACACAGCCACATCCCCAGTTATAAGAGGGTGTGCACACTTATGCAACCAGGTTATTGTAAGGTTATTATTTTTCATTTTTCCCTCTCAGTTTGTTTTTCTATTGAATTGTTCACATTATGGGTCACATTATAGGTGGAAAAGGTTCTGACACGATTTATCTTTGACTCATTATCTTACATCATAAGAACCTGGCATTTTAACAGGGGTGTGTAGATTTTTTCTATCCACTGTAGATGTACAAATATTGATAGTGGTACATATTTTGATGGAACATGCCAAGACCCATGCATTTAGACTTTTTAAAAAATGTTTTGGATAATGCAAATCAGTCACTGCTGCCAACTCCTTTTCTAACTGTGTAATCTCTGTGTGTATAGTGAATAAGTATTATTACAGTAGGCTATTGTCTCCATTCATTTTTAAAAAGTGGATATTTACAAAATTCTCAATACAGGTATACATGTTGTATTGCATGTGTGTTCATTTTTACGGATTGTACAGTTTGATAGTCCACATAGTCCAGCAGGGTTCTAGTTACGGTCCAGAAGGAGGGCCTGAGCTCTTATTGAAGCAGTAAAATCATGCATCTGTGGGGGTCAGTAATTCATTTACTAACAACCATTATTTTTAATCACAAATGAACATTATATTAATAAGATAAACACACTAAAATAAACACGTCTTCCAAATGAACTATGCTGCTCACCGCATGAATGTCATTACGGCATGATTAATAATAATTAATATGATACCATAAAGGGCGGGTTAGTGTCTCTCCTTTAACAGTAGTCTTTGTTGGTTTATTTCAGGATTTTAAAACTTAAACTGCAGTATCACACACATCTGGGGCAAGTAGTGGGCTGCTGTGTGAAAGAGAAAGTGTTGACAACGTAATGAACAATGGGTCTCTGTCCAGGCTTCTATTATTTATGTATTAACCCTGCCGGTAACGTCCGTTATACTACAGACTCCCACGAAGCTCAAATTGTAGTCCTCTTAAATTCAGCTAATTGCAGTAAAATGCCATAGTATATTACTCTTCAAAGGAAAATTATGAATAAGAAGTGTGTGTGTGTGTTTCTTTTAAGATGACTGGAAGAGAGGCTAAGTTACACTCTTATCAACAACGATGTTTTTCTGTGAATGGATGTGGCTAGCTGTCTGGACGGAAGTAACGTCATATTTTGACAATAGCTAAATAAATAATGCCTGTAAAAAAAGATACTGTTACTAGTTGAATGATATACAGTGGGCTTTGTTGCTAGTAGAATAGGCTCAAATCAATATGCTATATTTAAGAAATTAGCCTGCTAGTTTCCCGTTACAATGTTGAGTAAATAATTAAATATAAATCAACGACAAAAACCTCCCCCTATGTCTACGTGATTAAACTTTATCATTTTTGAATGTGTTTCCTGTCAAATCGCACATTTTGTAGTTTTTGCGTGTATTTCCTGTCCTGACTGGCCTGACAGAGGAGGTCTGCAGTTGGATCCTCCTGTATAGACCTATATCTAACCTTCCATTTCTCTCTAAGATCCTGGAGAAAGCAGTCGCCAAACAGCTGTGTGACTTTCTACAGAGCAATAGTTTATTTGAGGATTTTCAGTCAGGATTTAGAGTTCATCATAGCACAGAGACAGCATTGGTGAAAATTACTAACGACCTCCTTATTGCATCAGACAAAGGACTTGTCTCTGACAAAAACTCTGCAAATTCAGATAAGAATTCAGAGTACGGGCCAGGTGCTCGGTACACTATAACGAAGAGAATTGGTTGCAGTGATCCAAGTTTCCAACTTGGGTGTGAAAGACCAAGAACAAGGCTTTCAAATGAGTTATAATTTAGTTTAGGTTTAGAGCTGATTAGTAGGCTAGAGTCAAAGATAGCTGCAACTCCACCTCCTCGGCCTGTGCCTCGAGGAATGTGAGTATTAATATGACTGGGAGGGGTGGATTCATTTAGGCTAACATATTCTCCATCAGCCAGGTTTCAGTAAGACAAAATAAATCAGTATCATAATCTGATATTAGTTCATTTACTAGTACACCTTTAGAAGAGAGAGATCTGATGTCCACATTTAATTTTCCTATGAGGTTGCACTATTGCTCTTGTGGTTTTAATTTTTATGAGGTTTTTATGTACAGCTCCTCTTCTGTTTACCTTTGATTTAAATAATTTCGATGGTCGGGGGGCAGACACCGTCACTATAGGATTTTCACTAAGTAACTCCTGAAATGGAGGAGCAGAGAAGTGTGTTAGACTGCGACTCTGCGTAGGGTCCTATTACAGAGACTGTAACATTTCATTGGCATTAAAGGAACCGCTCTAAGCTGGTTTAAGTCCTATTTATCAGATCGATTTCAGTTTGTACATGTTAACGATGAGTCCTCCATGCACGCCAAAGTTAGTCATGGAGTTCCTCAAGGATCTGTCCTCGGACCAATCCTGTTCACTTTATATACGCTTCCTTTAGGCAATGTTATCAGGAAATATACCATAAACTTTCATTGTTATGCAGATGATACTCAATCAAGTCAGATGAAACTAATCAGTTAGCTAAACTTCAAATGTGCCTTCAGGATGTTAAAACCTGGATGACCTGTAATGTACTAATGTTGGGCCCAAGCACCTCCGTGACGCATTATCTAAAGATATAGTTTCCCTTGATGGCATCGCCCTGGCCTCCAGCACCACTGTGAGGAATCTTGGAGTTATTTTTGATCAGGACATGTCGTTTAAGTCTCAAGGACTGCCTTTTTTCACCTGCGTAATATTGCGAAAATCAGGAACATCCTGTCTAAAAATGTTGCAGAAAAACTAGTCCATGCATTTGTTACTTCTAGGCTGGATTACTGCAATTCCTTATTATCAGGCTGCTCGAAAAAGTCCATTAAGACTCTTCAGCTGATCCAGAATGCTGCAGCACGTGTTCTGACACGAACCAGGAAAAGAGATCATATTTCTCCTGTTTTAGCTTCTCTGCATTGGCTTCCAGTAAAATCCAGAATAGAATTTAAAATCATTCTTCTTACCTACAAAGCTCTTAATGGTCAGGCACCATCTTATCTTAAAGAGCTCATAGTACCTTACTACCCCATCAGAGCACTGCGCTCCCAGAATGCAGGGTTACATGTGGTTCCTAGAGTCTCCAAAAGTAGACTAGGAGCCAGAGCGTTCAGCTATCAAGCTCCTCTCCTGTGGAACCAGGTTCCAGTTTGGGTTCAGGAGGCAGACACCATCTCCACATTTAAGAGTAGGCTTAAGACTTTCCTCTTTGATAAAGCTTATAGTTAGGGCTGGCTCTGGTGAGTCCTGAACCATCCCTTAGTTATGCTGCTATAGGCCTAGACTGCTGGGGGATTTCCCATGATGCACTGAACTCCTCTCTCCTCTACTTTCTCTCCCTCTGTATGCAACCTCATCACATTAATGCATTATACCATTATTCATTCAGTCTATAGCAACATTACCTTTACTGTCTGCTCCCCCCTACCCCCCATCCCTCTTTCCCTCTTTATGGCTCTCTCTCTCTCTCTCTCTCTCTCTCTCTCTCTCTCTCTCAGATGGCCGCCCACCTTTAGTCATGGTTCTGCTCGAGGTTTCAGACTCTTAAAAGGAAGTTTTTCCTTGTGTGACGGCCCCAGTTTTGGGCCCTCTCTTGTTGTTTGTATCTTGCTGTGTTTTGTCCCTTTAATCCAGGTAATTGGATTGATATTATAACACTTAATATTTAATTTAGAACATTCTTCACTTGACTAACTATATTTCTTATTTATACATTTTTGTTGAAACAATATTATTGGGATATAACTTTGCTATGCAAGATTAAAGTAATGACATGAACCACACCTGATTTGCGGAACGTAATTTGCCTTATACATACAGTACAACCATAACCTAATATTTTCACATTGTTTGGCATTTTTACCGTTTTCCTGAATGACCTTTTGCAGAGAAGAGGACTTTCAGAGATTGCTGACTGTAACTAGCTATCTACTCACATAAGAACATATTTCTACATCCGTTCACATGTAGAACAAGTTCTACTATGTGATAGTATGTATTTCTATGAATTTAAATGCATGCAAATATACTTTACTTTGCCCTTTAGTTTATGTTTACCATTTACAATATGTTCTTCCCTGGGAGCTGCCATTGTTGCGTGACGTCATTCCAGCGCTTCTCCTGAAGTCGGGGTAGATATTGGACTAATCCCAATGTCCCCCCTCAACCCTAAGCCCTGAACCCTCACACTTTACTGTAGTCTCTTGGAAAGTGATTGAGTGCAAGAGGCTGTGAGGGCTCACAATGCTGTAAACAGGAACGGGACAGCCCTTTATCACTTTATCACGTTATCAATTTTTTCGCCCAATTTTTCAGTTTTTTATTTGTTAAAAAAGTTTGAAATATCCAATAAATTTCGATCCACTTCATGATTGTGTCCCACTTGTTGTTGGTTCTTCACGAAAAATTACAGTTTTATATCTTTATGTTTGAAGCCTGCAATGTGGCAAAAGGTCGAAAAGTTCAAGGGGGCCGAATACTTTCGCAAGGCACTGTATTCCCATCCCAGCACCGACACTCCATAGAAACAGTTACATAAACAGTAAATATCCAAGCATTCAACTACAGGCAGTGTGTACATCAGAGATGATCTTCCTTGATGTGTACACTGGTTGGCCAGGGTCTGTGCACGATGCCAGGGTCTATCAAAACAGCCCATTCCCTTTATATGTAAATGCTCCGTATTTGTATAGCGCCTTTCTAGTCTTTTCAACCACTCAAAGTGCTTTTACACTACATCTGCATTAACCATTCACACACATTCATACACTGGCGGAACAGCCGCCAGGGGCAATTCGCGGTTCACTATCTTGCCCAAGGACACTTCGACATGCAGCTTGGGGGAGCCGGGATTGAACTGCCGACCTTCCGATTAACGTCCAACCTGCTCTACCCTCTGATGAAGATCCTAAGTGTAAAGACAAATAGATCAAACCAGGTAGTCTCAAAATATGAGTTATCAAGGCAACACTTTCCTCCAACAAGTAGGCCTACATTTTGCCATTTCTATATGGATTCAAACATGTCTGCATACTGTAAATGAGAGTTGTGTGCAAACAAAGCTACTTCCAACATCCAGTACCCCAAGCTTAGTTACCAGAGACACAAAAGCCATCTTTAATATAAAGTTGTTAACAACACTAACTGCCACTTTTTATACAACATGATTTGTGATAGGACTGTGGGTGATTGTGATCAATGAATTATTAAATAAGAACCTCACTATTACTATCCAATGTATCTTAGAAATCCATGTAGATGTGTGCTGTTGTGCTACTTAATATAACATATCACATGACATGGGAAAGTTCACCGGCAAATGAGGACACAATGTGGACTGGATCCACACTGGGATCATCCGCCAAGTGGTCCTCCATTGGAGTGAAAAAGACCCAGCTTCTGGCACCACTCAGTCTTCTTTTTGTTGTCCAGTATAGTTTTGTATCTAAGAATGGAAACCCAGGCATAGTAAATGTATTCGAGGTGCTCTACTCAAATGCTGACAGAGAAACTGTATAGATCCCCAAGGGTTGTGACATTGTTGCTGTAGCAGTTCACATAAATCACAAAACACTTATCTTTACACAATAGATGAGGTAAGTCTAGATGCACCATATTTCCAAGTCTAGATACATACAACTACTATTGGATGAAATAAGTACAGTAGAAGTAAAATTGGCCCTGGCTCTAACTGTGCAAATTATATATAATATGTTCATTGTACATTTCTACTCATACTAGTACCACAACCAACCTGTTTTAGCTGCCTGAACTTATTGTCACAAGCATCTGCTCCGAAATCATAGCCTTTGATTAGCATTCCAGCAGCTACTTTCCTCCACACTTCCACTTTCTTTAAAATGGGAGACTGGAAGTCTTCAGTAATTTCCTTACGAGACTAATTAGAAGCAAGGTTGCTTCATGCGTCCAAGGCTTTGCATCTGTAGCACAGATGTACATTTTAGTCACAGAATAAATATCAATGCTGAAATTGTGTTCAAAAATTCAACTTAAAAGCTACATTTAGGAAATTGCTGGAGACAACTATGACTGAAAAACGTGTAGGCCTAGTGGAGTTTGAGCATGCTCCAAAGGGATTGCTTACACACAAAGGGGAGAACACACATTTTAATAATGGAGCTGATTATATGAACAGGTATACTATAATGTTGCTTTAAAATAGAGACAATGAGTGTTAGAAGGAATCAACACATACAATGGCCTACATTAAGATTAAAAACTTACTAGCTTATTCTGTTAAAAACGTGACTATGAAATACTTACAACAAACATGTCTTCTAATATCTTCAGTTGATGTGAATAAGTAACATCTGCCGCATTTATAGAGCACATTTAACACTACACCACACCAAGAAATGCAATTCAAGTTCTATACTAATAAAAATATAACATCCACTGTTATTCATAATTTACTCTTATTAATTCACTCTTCATTAGTGTTAAAACTTTTCATTGACTCCTGCAAATGCTAAAATTCAATAATATTTACTCACCGTAAGTGTTATTCTTGCAAAACACCTTGTTGAAATAAAAATCTAAATAACTACTTTCTAGTGTTTCACAATTTTCTACTTTAGCATGTTGAGCTTACATTTAAAACAAGGAAAACTTTTAATGTTTGCAGGGGGAAAAAAAACAACAACCACCATGTAACCATCCATGTAATCCATACAATTTATTAAAAATAAAAACATCTACCCTCAAGGGTGTTTCAGTGTGACAGCTCCTTTAGCACTCACTATTAAACTGCACATTCATTTTAAATACTGAAATTGTTGTTAAAAGACATGGTACATGTAAAATCTCTCTTAATAATGAAAATGTTTGTTTAAAGTACATTGCAGGGGAGAATTGTAGCCCATAACAAACGTCATTATCATGCCATCATTTGGAATCTACCAATCAACTCTAACCAAAATCTACCAAATAAGCCCTGAGAGAGTTGTGATGCCAAAGTGTGCCTGCTCCTGTTTGTGTTGAATGTGTCTCACAAGATTTTAGAGTGAGAATTGTCTTTGAGATTTCAGCTTCCCGTTAAAAACAGAATGTCTCCTGGAAGCCATCTACTGCACTGATTAAAAACTTTCTGAACCTACAAGTCATTTCAACACAAAAATAAGTGAAAATGGGGCCCAGGTTTCAAAATACTGAGATCATCCTTTAACAAGAACAAGAACAACAACTGTTGCTGTGAGGAGCCAGTCAGAGCTATCTTCGCCTTGATGATACGACCTCCACCAGGTTTCTTGGTCAGTGCAGACTCAATTAACTATGAAAGGAGTAGAAGACAAGACAATATTCAGTAATAATAAATAATCACGAACAACTTACAGTAAATTCAATTACAGAAATAGCTACCAATCAAAAAACTGTGCACAGGAGGCTCTCACAATAAATCTCATCCAGGATGACTAGATCATCCGAGCCACAAGATGAAACTTACAGTGCTGACTTGGTTACATCATCAAGCAGTGGCCTGGTGGACTGGGAAGAGCTGGAAGAGGTTGTCCCCTTGGAATCTAAGTGTAGTTCAGGAGAGAGAGGGAGGAGAGAAGAAATAAATACCATTTGTTGGTTTTTCACAACTAAAGTGTAACTGGGTCTTAGTCATAATCCATGGACTATGGTGAAAGAAATGGGAATCAAGTTTACCGTTGTCAGATCTGATAGTAAATACACCAGCGTTGGGTTGCTGTGCTACTTCTTCAGAGACGTAGACCAGCTGGGATGGAGAACTCGATGAAAGCTTAGGGAAAAAACACAAACTGAGTCATCCCACATGAAATGCTCAAGATAACCAAAGGCTATACCCCGAAACACCCTCAGTGATACCTTTTGACCGTGACACTAATCAACTGGTCACGACAAATCACTGGTAAAAACATGATATTGCCATATAACTCACAATTAGCGTTGGAATTATTATATTAGAACTTCATATTTAAATTTCACTGAATAAACTATTAAATATATCACTATGTGAAAGAAACTGGGGTCTGTAACAAAACAAATATGGACTTCTTAAATCTCAAGAACAAGATTTGTAGGCCAGAGCATTTCATGATGCAGTTTTCTGTTATCAAAAAAAAATAAAGGGGGGGTGACCGCGACATGAACCGAACCGTGGCTCAAAAATCGAGGTCTGAACCGATCCGTGGATTTGGTGTATCGTTACACCCTGTGTGTGTGTGTGTGTGTGTATATATACTGTATAATATTTAACTTATTACCATTACCACAACAGACACAGTTACTGCTCTCTGACGTACTGACTTCAAACCAGCGTTCACAACCGCAGCCTGTAACACTTCATTAGTCTGTAAACTATTAGTCGTCATTAACATTACGATTATTATCATTAACACTACTGTATATATCTGTACCATTATTCATTCAATCCATAGCAACATCACCTTTACTGACTGTACCTCTGTGTGGATATTGTGTAGGCTACTTCCTCCCCTTTCTCTCTCTCTCTCCTTCCAACCCTCTCTCTTTCTCTCTGTTCCTCTCTCTTGCTAACTGGTGATAGTCCCAGATGTGTCACAGGTGTGGCTTCAGGATCCACTGACTGCAAACGTCCCAAAAACTTTGTTTATCTCCGTAATGTATCGTTCTATAGATACAGGTGAAACTCGAAAAATTGGCATATCATGCAAGAGTTCATTTATTTCAGTAATTCAGCTTAAAAGGTGAAACTAATATATTCTATAGACTCATTACATGCAAAGTGAGATATTTCAAGCCTTTATTTGATATAATTTCGATGATTATTGCATACAGCTTATGAAAACCCCAAATTCTAAATCTCAGAAAATTAGAATATTACATGAAATCAATAAAATAAAGGATTAAATGTCAGCCCTCTGAAAAGTATAATCATGCATATGTACTCAGTACTTGGTTTGGGCCCCTTTTGCATTTACTGCCTCAATGCGGTGTAGCATGGATGCTATCAACCTGTGGCACTGCTGAGGTGTTATGGAAGACCAGGATGCTTAGCGGCCTTCAGCTCTTCTGCATTGTTCGCTCTCATGTCTTTCATCTTTCTCTTGGCTTAAGCTGTAGCCCCGGGCCAGTTTAAGACCGCGTTTTGGTGCCATCACTAATAACATTAGCTTTCTTATTCATCATGTTTCAAGTTACATCAGTTTTAAATGACACTCTTGAGACATATGAGGTCTGCATTAAAGCACAAGCTAGACCGGAAAACGTTAGCTGTATTTAATGTTATGCTCCGGAATTTTTGGGTTTTGAGAAACTTGGAACCTGATCCTATAGAAAGCTAAAGTCATTAAGTTATGTTAAGGACCTGCTGCTGGAGCATCAGTTGTTATGTTGCATTAAATTATTTTTTAAATTGAAATATAGTTTAGCACGTTGGATTAAGTTAAGGCTTTTTACTTTTGCTCATCCATTTAATGGCACATTGGAGCTAACATTAGCCATCAACTCTTTCACGTTAGCCCTTCAGAATTCTGTGTTTTAAAACATACAACCGAGCAGAGTAGGTGGACATCAATATTCTACATTGCTGCTTCTATTGAAATGCAAAACAATGAATTAATAAGTCATTTAGACACACTTACCACAGACTTTTGACGAGGAAAATGGGCAGTAAAAAATCCGGTTGGTTGAAGGTTGAAATCAGTGAGAAGGAGTTGGGCGGCCTTCCCAGAGTAAAAAAAAAAGTCTTTTAACTACGAAAAACTACACCAACAGTGGAAGAATCTTACTCTAGCTGTTGTTGTATTAACCATGGAAGAATCCATGTAGGTCGACACTGCATATCTTTTTTTTTTCTTCTTCTTTAGGGTTTAATGGCGGTTGGCAAACCAGTTTAACGGTGCATTACCCCCACAAGCTGGACTGGAGTGTGGAACGAGAGATTAGGCAGGAAATAAATGAAATAAACAAAACAAAAAAAAAAAACCCAAAGAAAAAAAAAAACCAAACAAACATAAACATAAATTAAATTCTTTTTCCTAACTCAGTTTCTTTAAGAAACTTAATTATATGACAATATATCTGGCCTGCTGTTTTCCCCAAGAGACCCGCCAATGAGATATCATGATGTTTTGCCTTCCGTAATGACTGAAAGAGGCGTTCCCTCCTGCATATCTTTTACTAAAGGAATCTACTATGTAGCTGGCTTGTGTCAAATAGATGAATCACTTGCTTCTGTCTGGTTTGCATGCGGCCCCCAGCTAACCAATCATGCTTCAGACTGATGTTGGCACCACCCACTCTATTAGCATACAGGCGCAGGGAAAAATAAATGTGGAAATGTGGAAATACAGGCATAAAGAAATGTGGAAATAAATAAATATATAAATGTATAAATAAATAAATAAATATAAATACATGTAGAAATACAGAAATAAATGCATGTAGAAATGCATAAATAAATACAGAAATTTTAATTACCAAAATATATTTAATTTTAATTTATTTCTGCATTTATATATTTATTAATTCATTTATAGATATGTCATTTTTCGTCCCTCATAATTCTTGCATCTTTGGGGTTCATTTTTATCAATTACAATACCTATGTAAGTAAGCTTTTCACAGGAATATTAGCAATTAACTCAACATTTTTAAGGTTTAATCGGAGACCAGAGGCTTTACTGAAGACTTCTATTATGTGGTAACCCCATACAGTCTATGTGTAACCCCCGTGTTTTACGTCATACCGCTATGAACTGTGGGCAATTCCCTCAGTCAAAGTCTGCAGAAATGCGGACTTACGTAAAGGGTCTAAAAAGTCTCAAAATGTCCGCGAGAGAGCCCTCGCGCACTTGACGATTTGAAAGTGGGACAGCCCTAAGCCCTCACGGACTTCCCGGGAACGCGCCTCAAAGTCTGTGAGTCTGTGAGGGGGGACATTGGGATTGGGCCATTTTTTCTCCGAGTTCACGAGTAGGAAATCCGACTTAAGGTGGCGTTCCAGGGTAGTTTTTCTAGTTGTAAGTCGGAAATTTCCCTGTTCCGAGTTGCCTGGAACGCAGCATGAGAAAGGCCCCCAGTGTGTATGAGTTCTGGGTACGTCATCAGATCGCGCCGCACGGAGGAAACGTGGGAAGAATAGAAAGGAGTGCAAAGCAGGGGACAGTTGAGAGACTCCACGTGAATCAGTGTGAACATGGCGTCGATTCAAGAGCCAGAGGTCCAGTTCGCACAGCGATTAGCCTCCAACGAGAAGCCCATTCGAACCAAGGCCATAAAGAAACTGAGGAAATACATAAATGTCAGGTCTCAGAAAGCGACAGGTAAGCTAACCTGCCAGCTAACGTCAGCTCTGACAGAGCTTGCTAACACAGCTCAAATACTAAACTAGCATTAATTTTCCTTGAAAATCTGTGGAACTGTTAACGTTAGTGTGAACTATACATTAATGACTATAAGAGACTGGTGGTAGTAATAATAAAGGACGCGGTGCTAGGTTGACACATGTGGCTGTTGTTTTAAAAAATGGTAGCCAGTGCACACGTGTGGAGGAAGTTAGCTTTTTGATCAAAAAGCTATCCAGTGTTACAGCTAACCATCAGTTAACTGTAATAAAGCCACGATCACCAGGACATTAACCATGTTGAGACGTTATTGTTGCAATAATGTAAAGTTATGATTAAACAAGCAGTCTCTAAGGTCAGTAACTGAAAACTATGTCCACTGTAAAAAGATAGTATCAATTGGTTATCTGTCTGGGCCTGAAAAGATAATGACTTATTGATTACTGCTGCAGTCCACAGTTTTAGTATTCAGCTAACTTATCTCCTTGATTAAGGAAATGTTTCACAGATCTTCTTATGTCCTCTGTACAGGTGGGTTCACAGGTGATGAGCTGCTCAAGCTATGGAAGGGTTTGTTCTACTGCCTGTGGATGCAGGACAAACCGCAGCTCCAGGTATGCTTTGTTAATGTTTGCAAATATGATGGCAATTTCAGATCTAGGTCTAGTGTTGGATTAAGCATCAAGTCACTTCTTGCTAGGGTGGATCTAGTGTCTGTAGGACTTTGGTCTGAATAAAAAGCAGCAACACACAAGGTTAAACACAATAGGAGACAATGCAAATCTTGTTCTGCCTTCTGAAACTTACTATAATAAATGAATCACTTAATTCCCACCAGTAATAATAATAATCCTTTTAATAAATCAGAAAACATGTCGGATCAGTCTGTAAAGAGATGTTTTCCCTCACAGTGCAGGGAACAACTAGTGTGTGTGTGTACAAAACCAAAAAAATACAGCCACACCCATGATGGGCATTCATTAAAGCTTCAATGGCAAAATAAGTTTTACAAACCAACAGTGATTTCTGATATGCTCTGATAAGCCAATGAAAGAACAAAGAATACACTTCTTTCTTGATATAAACACTTCAGACTCATTGCTGTTCTCCAGCAGTGACTGAATGAAGCCATTACAGACGCTTGTGTTTTATCATGGACCTTAGTTTAAAAGCTCCAAAGTTGTCCCTCTAACAGATGAAGTCAGCAGTGTTTGTATTGTAAAGTTATGTCTGAAAAGGGCTGCAGAGGCTTCACAAGTGGGAAGAGTCAGCTTCAGTTATCTGGTGTGTGTGTATATATAGCCAAAAATGCTGCAAATCGTTACAAATTCTGAGAATTCCAAGGTGATGTCTTCAGATGTCTTTTTCTTTTCAGTCCAAAACCCCAAAATACTCAATTTGAAACAAATAAATACTGAAAATCTGCACATTGGAGAGGCTGGACCAGCCATTTTTGCTTTAACCCTTGAATAATTGTATTCATTAGTTGATTATCAAGGTTGTTGCCACTAGGGCTGGGCAATAAAGCAGTAACTATTATTAGACTTAAAACTCAGGGGGGACAGGGCCTTTTCTGTGGTTGGACCTAAACTCTGGAACGCTCTGCCCCTCCATGTCCGAACAGCCCCTACAGTTGAGTGTTTTAAGTCTCGTCTAAAGACACATTTTTATTCTTTGGCTTTTAACTCCGCGTGAGTTGTGTGGTCCTCTGATGTCTTTTATTGTTTTACTGTATTTTAGTATTTAAACCTGATGCTCTTATTTTGGTTTTACAAAATTTAATTTTAATTGTTTTGTATGTTTGAGTCTTCTGTGCAGCACTTTGGTAACTTTGTGTTTTGTAAAATGTGAAATAAAGCGGATTGGATTATCGCAGTATAATTTCCTCCATAGATGCTTTTATCCAAAGCAACTTACATTTGAGGAACAACATGCAATCATTAACAGAGCATAAAATACAGCATGAGATCTACAACTGACAACACATTAATAAAAGCAGCAATAAATACTAGTAAGTGCTAATGGCACGTATCGCATCAATGGGGTAAAAATACCTAGGGAAAGAAGTTAGTTAACAAAGTGCAATCAATACAAGATAACTGTAGGGGATAGAAGAAGAAGAGCACAGGAAGTGCATGTTAGAGGTTAGGAGTTAGAGGTGTTATAAGAGGAAGTGTTCTTGGAAGAGATGAGTTTTCAAGAGCTTCTTGAAGTTAGAGAGGGACGCCCCTGCTCTGATGGCGTGTGGTAGCTCGTTACATCATCGTGGTGTCACAGATGAGAATAGGCGGGACTGGGATTGCTTTGTGTAAAGGGATGGCAGAGTCAGGCGGCGTTCGTGGGAGGAGCGTAGCGGCCGAGAAGGAACGTAAGTTTGTATTATGGAATTTAGGTAGATGGATGCAGACCCAGTAGTCACTCTGTATGCAAGCATTAGTGACTTGAATTTGATTCTGGAGGCCACGGGGAGCCAGTGGAGGTCACGGAGCAATGGAGTGACAGTCCTTTTGGTCTGCGATCTGAACCATTTGTAGGGGTTTCACTGCACAAGCTGGAAGACCTGCTCGGAGGGCATTGCAATAGTCGAGGCGAGAGATAACCATGGCCGGTTGGAGTGATGGTTGCGGAGTCAATTTGTAGTTTGATGTTATGGTGGATAGATTGCTTGGCTGGAATGACCAAGAGTTCAGTCTTAAAGAGGTTTAGTTGAAGTTGGCATCCTTCATCCGTGCAGATATGTCTGATAGACAGTCCGTGATCCGCGCCGAGATGGTGGGGTCATTTGGCGGGAAGGATAGGTAGAGTTTTGTATCGTCTGCGTAGCAGTGGTAAAAGAAGCCGTGTGAGCGAATGATCGGCCCCAGTGAGGTGGTGTAAATTGAGAAGAGAAAGGGCCCTAGCACTGAGACTTGGGGCACCCCTGTGGAGAGGCAGTGGGAGGAGGATAATTGTCCTTGCCACAAAACATTGTAGGAACGCCCAGAGAGGAAGTACTCGAATCACAGGAGTGCTTTACCCAAGATTCCCATTGCTGAGAGAGCGGATAGCGGGATCCTGTGGTTGACTGTGTCAAAGGCAGCTGATAGGTCAAGCAGGATAAGAACCGAGGATTGGGCTGCAGCTTTAGTTGACCTTAGGGCTTCTGTTACAGACAGAAGAGCCGTTTCAGTAGAGTGGGCACTCTTTTTTTTTTTTTTTTTAAACCTGTCCTGACCAGCAGCCTGGTATAGAGTATGATGACCTGGATACCATATTGTGCCAGACAGATTTTACTTTAACAGGAGAGTATTAATATACTCCTGTTTTATTATTTATTAAATTATGTATTGATTTGTCACCAGGCTGGACAGGGGGGCAGACACGGGGATGGGGGGGGCACAAACAGACAGCACAGAGAAAGGACAAGACCTGTAGGAGAAGGGGGATGGAAGGTGGGGACAACAGGGAAAAGCTGTGGGAAACACCAATTGCAGAAAGCAACGAAACCTGCCATAGAACAGAGAGGGGGGCTTGGGGAGGAGAAAAACAAACAAAAACAAACAATAAAAACAATAATAATAGTAAAGGACAACCAGCCGAACAGCAGCAATAAACAGCTGACATAGTAAGACGACTAAGAGAAAAATGAAAACAAGAAACAGTCACACACACTAAATAAGCAACACAGCACAGCCACGAGAGCTGGAATAATAATTAATTTACATAAGTAACTGAAAGAAAAGCATCAGGAATAATTCTACCAGGGACAACCTACATTTGTTTGTGTCTGTGTGTGTCTGTGTGTGAGACTGTGTGTGTACATGTGTGTGCGCATAAGCCTGTTAAAGAATGTAGTTGTTAGTGAGAGTGCGACGCCACGACTGTGCCACACCTACCCCAGCAACAGGCAGGCAAGAACCCCAGTAGCCAATAGGGGTGGGAGAAGAAAAAAAATATATCAAAAAACAAAGATGCATCGTAATGTAAACGCGCCTGCCAACCGCCGGGAAAAATTAAGGCGCCAGCTGACATCCCCCATGCACAGCATGCCCCCTGGCCGCCGTGCAACACAAGCCAAGCCAGCAACGAGGCAAAATCAACCAGCTCAGCTGCATGCCCCCACCCATCAGGGGCCGAGAACTCCAGGCACAAACCCAGAACAAACTGGAGCACAGCCCTTACCCGCACCCACACTGCACATCCCGAAAACTACCTGCAAACTGCATCCGGATCAACCCGCGCAGCGCCCAGAGACCCCCACCCCCAGAAGCCAGGGCACCCCGCAACCCCCTAAAGTGCAAAGGACCCCAGACCGCATGTCCCGGGGGAAGCTGTACCCCGCCCCAAGGAAGAACAGCAGAAAGCCGTGCCGGGAAGCTGGGAGCGATAACGCAGGAGAACCAGGCCAACGGTCCTCCAGCCCAGCCAGAGGCCATGAATGGGCACTCTTAAAACCAAACTAATATGAATCTTGGACGTCATTCCGTGGGAGGAATTCTGAGACCTGTTTGAAGACTGCCTGTTTGATAGTTTTGGATAAAAATGGTAGAAGAGAAACTGGCCGGTAGTTCTCAACTTGAGTTGGGACGAGTGAGGGCTTTTTAAATCAAGGGTGTAACCCTAGTATGGGTGCAACAACTAATCGACATAGTTGACAAAAATTTATTATTAAATTTGTTGCCAACGAATTTAATAATCGATTCGTTCATGACGTCTTCGGGCCGTAGCGACACAGTCAGCTTAAATTATCCACTGTTTGGCCTCAAGGGTTTGTACTGACCATAAAGAAAAGTTTGAGACCTCAATTGACGTCTGACGTCTGGTTTCTTCAACTTTCCCTCAGGAGCAAAAATCAGCCTTTAAACTTGAAATTATTATTTAAAATGTATAATTATAATAATAATAATAATAATTTGTTTTGCTTTGATAACGCATTTGCCCAGTCCTAGTTGCCAGTTAATTTTTTGTTGATTGAGTAATGGATGTAATTAGTGCTGTACATAACGATTATTTTTCAAGTCGATTAATCTCAAGGCTAATTTTGTTTATTCTACAGAAAAAAAGTTGCCAATTACTAGATTAACATACCAATTTATCCAAAATAAATATCAAAAACATGTCTAATCATTAATATTTTATTAAATCATCCTGATGAAGCACATTAGAATAATAACAATAGCAGCATAACTTAAAATTAATCAAATTTCCTCTTCACTGTAATAATAACAATAACATACATTAATTAGGCTACTTTACTTAAAACTGTAAATGTTTCTGACATGGATTTATTTCAATATTGAGTAATGCAGTATGATAATCAAATGTATTTCTGCATCAGTATGGGGCAAAAAAAAACAGCTGAAAGGATTCACAGACTATACAGTTATTGTTGTCTGTACTGTTAGTTTCAGCTGTTTTCTCGCTCATTCGTGGCCGGTAAATAAACACAAAATATGAAAAGGCCTAACATTAGATGACACGTAGTGTAATGTTACATTACCATGACAGCAACATGAAGGTGATAAAGAAATATTTACCTTTTAAATAATACGTTTTAACAAATGGTAATGTCCTCGTGTGGAGACAGAAAGTAAACATGATTTGCGGTGCTGCTGTCAGGGATACTTTCGCTTCACTTGTTTCATGCTGCTTCATGTGTTCGTGGACAACAGTTGTGCTACAGTGAAGCTATTTCAATTCACAGAGCTCATAGAGCAGCACCTTGTTGAGTGTCTGTCTAAAATACTCCCAAACTTAAGACTGTCGAAGGCGCGGTCTTGTAGCTGGAGCTTGTCCGGGGGAATCCCACTAACACTGGATGCAGCGACGCTTCGACGCACGTAACGGGAGTCGAAGTATTTACGTAATCGATTACATCGATGAATCGCCCCAGCCCTAGATGTTATGAGCATTGCCAAAAATGATTGTGCTAAATGTTTTTTCTAAAATAGAAATATCAGCTCAAAGATTGTTGAAGTTTCATATGGGTGCTTACAACATCTTGATGGAGAACGATAAACTCCTCAAATCCCCAATCAGAAGAAATCGAATGTTTGTCTGTCCAGAAAACCTTAAATGTGATCATGTTAAGTGAACCACCCCTCTCCTGCCTGGTTTGATGTTCATGGAGTCTTCACTTTTCTTTCATAGGGGGATCTATCAAACCAAATATCCAGCCTGATCCACAGCTTCCACGATATTGACGGTCGTAAGTTGTCCATGTGTGATTTAATAAGAGCAGGTAAATCGGACCATGGCACATGCTGTATGTTTCACGATGATGACGATGTGCTGTTCCCTGCAGAGTTTTTGTTCTTGGAGAGCTTCCTGCAGACTTTCAAAAGAGAGTGGACAGGTATTGACAGGCTGCGGATGGACAAGTTCTTCCAGGTAAGTAGGGCTGGGTGATATGGACCAAAACGTTATATCCCAGTACTGTTGGGCAGAATTCTGCTATAAAATATATATATCAGTATTTTCTGCTAGGTGGGCTGGGGGGTCAGCAGGCAGGTTTTTACTATTTATAGTAAACTAGCTTGTTTTTTATTTCACTGTTTTAATTACACTTCATTCTCCATCTTAAGTGTCACTCACTGCCTCCTTCACTTCTCTTCGCACTCAGACCTAACGTACCTCTGCTGCAAACACGTCAGCGTGCCCACTTCTTTCCATCTCTCCTTCCCTGCATGTCTGATCCGTTGACTTTCTCCATTGTTAGTAGGCTACGTTAAAGTGAAAGAAACAGAACTTGTCTTCTGGACTTTTCCTCTGGTGATTCCCTTCACAGCAGCAGCTGAGCTGCATGTTGAGGAGGCGCGTTGACGAGGTAGCCTATCAAAACAAAACCAACGTGGTAGCTAACGAATAACATCTGACTGGTGTGTTTGTCTCTTTACCTGGTCCGCTCTTGTGAAATATCCACCGTGTTGTGACATGTAACGTAATATCTCTTTCTCTGATAAATGCTGCAATGTATCACCTAACATGGACCAAGTGAATGTGTGGGAAACACTGACTCAACCGTTGTTTATTTCTTTTTACAAGCCAGGTCTTCAGCAGTAGACCAGCACTGTGTCTCCCTCCATGTTAGTTAGTAGTTTGTGAGTAGACGGCTGCGTGCAGACACAGAGGGAGAGGCGGGGCTGCGTGGTGAGGGAGAGAGACGAGCAAACACTGGCACGACTTTACGGAAACACATTAACTCAAAACTATAGAGGGATAAACGATATTGTCTTATTTTATATCTCTTTAAATTATGTCGGTTCTGTGTCTTACTGGTCATGGTGGAAGTTAGCTGAGCAGACACATACGGGGAGAGCGACCCCCTGCTACAGTAACACTGTCATTCTGTGACTTCATTATAAACCTTTCCATATGATGCCATAAGGATACTTCTAACAACATATGCTGTTTTTTAAAATGATACTAGTGTTGTCACGATACTGGAATTTCTAACTTCGATAACACCTTGAAAAATATTGACGTTCGATGCCATTTTCGATACTACGGACTGCACTTATAAAGTGCCTTTCTAGTTGGTGACCACTCAGATTGCGTTACACAACATGTCACATTTGCCCGTATTGAATACACTCATGGCCATGCAACGTACCAACTGCAAAATAAGATTTGACAGAGACATTATTAATGTTGTGCTTTTCATGTGCACTCTCAAAATGCCTGCTTTGAAGAGAGTCTACTGCTGGCTCAGAATTTGAACCAGTATACAACACTTTGGTGTCTAAGGTGCATCTCAAAAAATCAGAATATTGTGGAAAAGTTTGTTGTAAGCAGCTGAAGCAGATATTTTTTTTTTTAGATGCCCCTGTAACTCACCAACCCTAACGTCGAGATCACATTGCTCGAGATCACATTACTCCTATTTGCTCCATGTTCATTTTAAGTCCTGCAAAGAGACGTTCACATTTGGTAGCTAGCTGAGAGTCCATCTGAGAACTCAGAACAACAAAAATTAAGCAGTCTGGCTCATAACCTGGTATCAACACCTGATGAGGTAAATGAGTGAAAGCAAAGAGGGCAAAAAAGCCTTGCTATGCTTAACTGATGTTACGGGCCTAGTCTGAATTGTTTTGACTCTGTGCCACTGACAGTAATGACAGGTTCCCTGAGTCAGCCTGTTTGATTTTTTTGAAGACTGTATATAAATGAAGCAAATGCAAAAAATGAGGTGTGATTTTACTTGATCACTGATTGCATCAACACTGATTTCCAGAAAGACTTGAGTGGTGAACTTCTTGAAGGTATGATTCTATTAATTGCTTGCAAAATCCAAATGATTATTTTCCTCTGTTAACAGCTGGTTCGCTTCATGTTCAGACAAATCTTTGAGTTGCTGAAAAGAAAAAAGTGGGAGAGCAGGTAATGCATTAAAACTTGTCTACAAAAGCTTTTTGGTCAAGTTCCTGTCATGTAATTTAAAAATGAAAGCGGTCGCTGTGTCTCCTCAGTGTGGTTGCCAGATTTCTGGAGCTGCTGACCGCACAGCTCTTGCAGTGTGGTAGCGGAGCGCCCAGCGGGCTGCAGTTCCACATCCTGGACCTTTACATGACTGAACTAGCAGCTGTAGGTTCAGCAGAGGTACAGTTGCAGTTCAATTTAATTCTTGGTTTGTTATTTTTCCAGTATAACTTAAACTAATTTATCAATCTGTTTTACTGATCCCTTAATTAATTAATCCTCCAATTTTCCAGCACTTTTTTATGAGGAAATACACGTGTATTTTTCTTTTCTTTTCACAGCTCACTGCTGACCAAAACTTGACATTCATTTATCCATTCTGCAAAACAGCAGCCAAAACAAAGGAGTAAGTCCATATCATCTCAGCTTTTTCTGCTTGATTTATTGTGATTTAGTTGTTGTCTCTTAAACTGGACGCAATATTACAAAAATGACCTAGCAATAAAAATGAAAAATGGCACTGTCATGTATCCAGGTCATAGTTATCCAAGGAATATCAGTGAGGATTTATTGGAAAAGGGTCCGTGTTGACTGTTTGTTCAGGTCTGAACCAGCACAGATGCATGAACCTGAAGCAGCTTGTTTCGTCTTAATTCTGATGCTAACCCAGTGTTTCCCATACGTTCATTTGTTTGTGGCAGCCCGCCACTGACCGCCACACACTGATCTTCAATTTATTTTTTACTAGGCCTATTTAAAATCGTATTTGAGCTGCAGGCAGCGCGTATTCGCGCAGCACTTCCTCTCACTCGTCTCTCTCATCCGTCCCTCGATCTCTCGCTCTCTCTCCCTCGTTAACACAGCTGCACAAATCTGTCCAACAACGCTTTTAATGTCGGAGACCCAGCTATCAAAAGTTATTAGAAAGCATGTAAGGAGCCTAGCTAATAAGGAGAGCTAAGTTAATGTTGAAATACAGCTGGGATTTCGAGGCTAGCATGCTGTATCTGCGCCACAGTTACACTGTCATTCTGAGGGAAACACTGTAACCGTTGGCCTGACTACTTCCCATCTGCTAATCCTGACGTCTGTTGCTTCTTTTGATGTCTGTCTTAACAGTGTGACTCTCTTCAGAGCCATCTGCAACAGCATCTTTAGCACTATTATTGACCAGGCTCCCTTCGCTATTGAAGATTTGATGAAGGAGGTGACAGCAACTCTGGACTCGGACTCAGACTCAGGACAGGCTTCTGAAGTGGGCGACGAAGAAGACCAACTAAAAGAGAAAGGGAGTGAACCAGTCTGCAAGAAAAGAACAAGAAAGCAGATTAACGGTACAGAAATTATAATCTGGACAGGATTTGCTTTTATTAGAACATAAATCATTTATGATTTTCGATTAATCATTTGTGCAAATGACTGTACTAATTGTTGTTAGTATACGTTTCCTTGAAAGAGGGTTGTATCTCTCTCAGTGAAAACATACTAAACACAGCACATAGTCCCACTGACAGCTGTGCTATATTTGGAGCTTTACAAACACTATAGCCATGTGGTTTACCATGGCACTGACAGCTGCTAGCCGAGCTACAACACAGGTTCACCAGGGACTCTCTCAAAGGGGCATGTGCTTCAGTGAGTGCTGCCCTGTCTGTCCAGCACAGGCATAGAGAGCCTGTCAGTAGCTACTAGTGGCTGCAAGCTGTGACTACCAGCATGCATGTTGCTATCCATGGGGCAGATTTAACTCAGGGGTTCAATTCAATTTTATTTATATAGCGCCAAATCACAACAACAGTTATCTCACAGCGCTTTTCATAAAAGAGCAGGTCTAGACCGTACTCTATGATGCTATTTACAGAAGCCCAACAGTTCCCACCAAGAGCAAGCACTAGGCGACAGAGGCAAGGAAAAACTTCCTTTTAAGAGGCAGAAACCTCGAGCAGAACCATGGCTCAGGGTGGGCGGCCATCTGCCTCGACCGGTTGGGGTGAGAAAGAGAGAGAGAGAGAGAGAGAGAGAGAGTGAAAGAGAGAGAGAGAGAGAGTGAAAGAGAGAGAGAGAGTGAAAGAGAGAGAGAGAGAGAGTGAAAGAGAGAGAGAGTGAAAGAGAGAGAGAGTGAAAGAGAGTGAGAGAGAGTGAAAGAGAGTGAGAGAGAGTGAAAGAGAGTGAAAGAGAGTGAGAGAGAGTGAGAGAGAGTGAGAGAGAGTGAAAGAGAGTGAAAGAGAGTGAAAGAGAGAGAGAGTGAAAGAGAGAGAGAGTGAAAGAGAGAGAGAGAGGGATGTAAGGAGAGAGAGAGAGAGAGGGGAGGGAGGCAGCCTACACAATATACACACAGAGGTACAGACAGTGAAGGTGATGTTGCTATAAACTAAATGAAAAATGGTACAGATATTTATAATAGTGTTAATGGTAACCATCGTAATGTTAATGATTATAATAACAATAATAACAATAAGACTAACAACAATAGTCGTTGCAGTAGAGGGTGTCGAGCAGGAACACGGGGGCAGCAGGCGACCCGCAGCCACAGATCCAGACTCCACAGCTCCAGAGCCAGAAAACCTGCAGGAAGTGATAGGAGAGAGGAGAGGGACGAGAAAGCACAAGACTACCAGAAAGGGGAGAAGTTGTGTTAGTAACATGCAATAATGGGATGAGGTTGCATACAGAGGGAGAGAAAGTAGAGGAGAGAGGAGCTCAGTGCATCATGGGAAATCCCCCGGCAGTCTAGGCCTATAGCAGCATAACTAAGGGATGGTTCAGGACTCACCTGAGCCAGCCCTAACTATAAGCTTTATCAAAGAGGAAAGTCTTAAGCCTACTCTTAAATGTGGAGATGGTGTCTGCCTCCTGAACCCAAACTGGAACCTGGTTCCACAGGAGAGGAGCTTGATAGCTGAACGCTCTGGCTCCTAGTCTACTTTTGGAGACTCTAGGAACCACGAGTAACCCTGCATTCTGGGAGCGCAGTGCTCTGGTGGGGTAGTAAGGTACTATGAGCTCTTTAAGATAAGATGGTGCCTGACCATTAAGAGCTTTGTAGGTAAGAAGAATGATTTTAAATTCTATTCTGGATTTTACTGGAAGCCAATGCAAAGAAGCTAAAACAGGAGAAATGTGATCTCTTTTCCTGGTTCCTGTCAGAACACGTGCTGCAGCATTCTGGATCAGCTGAAGAGTCTTAATGGACTTTTTCGAGCAGCCTGATAATAAGGAATTGCAGTAATCCAGCCTAGAAGTAACAAATGCATGGACTAGTTTTTCTGCATCATTTTTAGACAGGATGTTCCTGATTTTCGCAATATTACGTAGGTGAAAAAAGGCGGTCCTTGAAATTTGCTTAATGTGGGACTTAAACGACATGTCCTGATCAAAGATAACTCCAAGATTCCTCACAGTGGTGCTGGAGGCCAGGGCGATGCCATCCAGGGAAACTATATCTTTAGATAATGCGTCACGGAGGTGCTTAGGCCCCAGAACAATAACTTCAGTTTTATCTGAGTAAAAAATGAGAAAATTACAGGTCATCCAGGTTTTAACATCCTGAAGGCACATTTGAAGTTTAGCTAACTGATGAGTTTCATCTGGCTTGATCGATAGATATAACTGAGTATCATCTGCATAACAATGAAAGCTTATGGAATGTTTCCTGATAATATTGCCTAAAATCATTAACATTACGATGGTTACCATTAACACTATTATAACTATCCATGGGGCAGATTTAACTCAGGGGTTCAGGAGTCCACTTATCAGAAGGTCGTTGGTTCCTTTCCTTAGCTCCCCCAGTCTGCTATTTGAAAGGTCCTTGGGCGAAATACTGAACCCCGAATTGAATGTGTATTTCTTATACTGATGGCATGTGTGTGTTAATGGGTGAATGTGACGTAATGTAAATGCACAAAAGACTAGAAAGGTGCTATGCAAGACCATTCACCGTCCATGCTACACTGTGTGGTGTCCCAGCGTGGTCGCACACTACACCTCATACATATTTAGTCTACCCCACGTTGATGTAACAATAATATGATTAGTCACAGTCTGTTTATTTGTGCATTGCTTTTATTTACTGAGACACAGTAAACAGTGTTGACTGTGTTGTTCATACATATGTTGTGAAATTAAGTCAGATTCATGATGGTCTGTCTGTGGAGGGAGTATCACACCATGTAATGTGCTTGACATCATATTAAGAGGAGATGTTTTAATATTTTTAACAAAGATTAAATTTGGATTATTTGTTTTTAGCCAATAAATCAAATGGAGAAGAGGGGGGTTGTTGTGATGATGATGATGAGCTTCTTCACTTGGAAGACTCAGAGGTGCCATGTGATGATGATATCGGACCAGTCCTCCAGGTAAATGTTTTTTTTTTTTCTTTCTTTTTGGATTGAATGGTCAAACAGTTCCTTCATATAACTCCCTCCATGAACTTAGAGCCCAGACCCACAGTTCTGCACGTTATAGCCTGTTAACAATAATGCTGCACTTTAACTGAACTAGGGCTGCACGATTTGGAGAAAAGGTCATATTGCAAACTGCAATTCAATTATAATTGAACAAATGGTACTATTAGTCTACTTGCTTAATTATCAAGGAATGCATGAAATACTGACATTTTGAAATGTGTATTTCTCAACTTGAACAAAGAAACAATATTTATAACAATAACTAGTAAAACAGAGGAGGTGAACAGAAGCAGCAAATATTGTCACACTGGCATCGGCTCAGTGTACATCTGTCTAATGAAGAGTGTCTATCCACAACCAGGAACTGTACACGAGTGTATTAAATAAAGAACACATAACAATAATATATTAAATACTACATTCATTAGAATTTCATATAATAGTATACTTTTTTTGTCACTAGTTGAATATTGTAGCCAGTTAGAGTGGTTTCATTTTTGTGGGTTGTTTTTTAAAATTGAATCCTTGTGAAAGCAAAAGGCTCTACATTGGTCTGTAATTTGTTAATGCTAAGTACTAACTTGTCAATAATCATGTTGTTCAACATTTAATAATTTGCTGTAGCATGTCAAACAATTTTTAATGTCCCGCTCCACCCAGCCTGTGATTGGTTGGTTGACAAAAGGTGACAAGCAAGTCGGCTTTATAAAAAAAGTGACATGCTGAAAACAAAAGGCACCGATACAGCTAACGTTAAATGGCCAGCGAGCCAAAGCTTCCTTATCTTTTCCCTGTTTTCTGCTGTCTTACTGCTTCAGCTGCTGCCGACGTCGCTCTGTCGCAGAGCGACCGGAGCATCAAGAGAAATGGTAGTACTCCGGTGAAGAGTCTGACTATGTTGACGCTTAGTATGGGGGGCGGGGAGGGGCTTACGGTAGGTTGTTGTCTGAAAAGTCACTCGCAGACTGCTCATAAAACATTTTTGTCACGTAGGCTTTTCTGTGAGAGCCCGGGTGGGCGGAGATAATGAGCAGACTGCAGCACACACAGTGACTCACTCACTTGTTGTTTTTTTGTTGTGTGTCACACTTAAATTGGTCTCTGTACCCAGGGATCTAAAATCGTGGGACACACAACAAAAAACACTGATTCAATTAAATTTTCTTTATATAGCGCCAAATCACAACAGTTATCTCACAGCGCTTTTCATAAAAGAGCAGGTCTAGAGCGTACTCTATGATGTTATTTACAGGGGGGGAGAGAGAGAGAGAGAGAGAATTAATAGTAAATAATTAGTTAATGATTATAATAACAATAGTTGTTGCAGCAGATGGTGTCGTTCACGGGGGCAGCAGGTGACTCGCAACCACAGATCCAGACTCCAGAGCCAGAAAACCTGCAGGAAGTGATAGGAGAGAGGAGAGGGACGAGAAAGCACAAGACTACCAGAAAGGGGAGAAGTTGTGTTAGTAACATGCAATAATGGGATGAGGTTGCATACAGAGGGAGAGAAAGTAGAGGAGAGAGGAGCTCAGTGCATCATGGGAAATCCCCCGGCAGTCTAGGCCTATAGCAGCATAACTAAGGGATGGTTCAGGACTCACCTGAGCCAGCCCTAACTATAAGCTTTATCAAAGAGGAAAGTCTTAAGCCTACTCTTAAATGTGGAGATGGTGTCTGCCTCCTGAACCCAAACTGGAACCTGGTTCCACAGGAGAGGAGCTTGATAGCTGAACGCTCTGGCTCCTAGTCTACTTTTGGAGACTCTAGGAACCACAAGTAACCCTGCATTCTGGGAGCGCAGTGTTCTGGTGGGGTAGTAAGGTACTATGAGCTCTTTAAGATAAGATGGTGCCTGACCATTAAGAGCTTTGTAGGTAAGAAGAATGATTTTAAATTCTATTCTGGATTTTACTGGAAGCCAATGCAGAGAAGCTAAAACAGGAGAAATGTGGGCTGTTTCTCAATCTGCATTCTTGTCTGTTCTTGTGAAACGTCATCAGTCGCAGCCAAAGTACTGTTCCAGTTCAAAAGTCCGCATCAAGCCTAAGTACAGTCAAATATATATAGTAGTTTTTAAGAGTTTTTAATGTCGGAATATAGTTGTTTAAACTACAAACATTTGGTTGATTTCTCAAGACAGAGCTGATTTAAAAAAACGTTTTCAGAGATGTGAGGTCCCGCCCGCTAGCGGTCCGGGCGTCATCAAGTCCGCTGCTGTTCCAATTGCTGAATGACTGACTGCGTGCTCCCGTTCCTGGAAGTTTGTACTCCCGAGCCGAACTTGCCAAGTCCGAGCTTTAAAGTACAGAAGTCCGAACTTGGCGAACTCTGTAATAAGAAACCGCCATGATCTCTTTTCCTGGTTCCTGTCAGAACACGTGCTGCAGCATTCTGGATCAGCTGAAGAGTCTTAATGGACTTTTTCGAGCAGCCTGATAATAAGGAATTGCAGTAATCCAGCCTAGAAGTAACAAATGCATGGACTAGTTTTTCTGCATCATTTTCAGACAGGATGTTCCTGATTTTCGCAATATTACGTAGGTGAAAAAAGGCGGTCCTTGAAATTTGCTTAATGTGGGACTTAAACGACATGTCCTGATCAAAGAGAACCCCAATATTCCTCACAGTGGTGCTGGAGGCCAGGGCGATGCCATCAAGGGAAACTATATCTTTAGATAATGCGTCACAGAGGTGCTTAGGTGCTTAGATATAGGTCTATAGTTGGCTAAAACATCCGGATCAAGTTTGGGCTTTTTCAGAAGAGGTTTAATTACAGCTACTTTAAAGTACTGTGGTACATAGCCTGTTGATAAAGATAGATTGATCATATCTAGTATAGAAGTGCTGACTAAGGGTAAAACATCTTTAAGCAACCTAGTCGGGATGGGGTCTAAGAGGCAGGTTGATGGTTTAGATGAAGAAATTATTGAAGTTAGTTGGTAAAGATTGAGGGAAGCAAAACAGTCTAAACATATATCTGGTTCTACAGCTGTTTCTAAGGTTCCTGAGTTAAGAGATAAGTCGGTGCCAGTTGAGGGCAGGTCTTGGTGAATTTTGTCTCTAATAGCTAGAATTTTATCATTAAAGAAGCTCATGAAGTCGTAACTACTGAGAGTTATGGGAATACTTGGCTCAATAGAGCTGTGACTCTCTGTCAGCCTGGCTACAGTGCTGAAAAGAAACCTGGGGTTGTTCCTATTTTCCTCTATTAATGACGAGTAGTACGCTGCTCTGGCATTACGGAGGGCCTTCCTATAAGTTTTAAGACTATCTTGCCAAATTAAACGAGAATTTTCCACTTTGGTGGAACACCAATTCCTCTCAAGTTTCCGCGATATTTGCTTTAATTTGCGAGTTTCAGTATTATACCATGGAGCTAACCGTCTTTGTTTTAGTATTTTCTTTTTTAGAGGGGCTACAGAGTCGAGTGTCATTCGCAGCGAGCCTGCAGCACTATCAACAAGATGATCGATTTGGGAGGGACTGAAATTAGCATAGGAGTCCTCCGTTACTTTGTGATTTGATAATGAATTTAGAGCTGATGGAATTGCATCCTTAAATTTAGCTACAGCACTATCAGACAGACATCTTGTATAGAAATTTTTGCCTAATGGCGTGCACCGAAAATGAATCATCCAAAAACTGCAAAATAGCACTTTCGGGGTTTTACTGAACAATTGCGTATCAAATTGGGTCGGACTTGATGAGTTTAGCGCAAGTATACACACGTGACAGCGGTTTTCAAAAAAGTGTCTGTACAGTATGGACTATTTTGACTATTTAATTTATGCAATGGTGAAAAAAATGAGAATGTACTTGTTTGGTATTCGGCAATTTTTTTCATTATATTTGGTTTCAGCTTTGGCCAAGAATTTTTATTTCTGTGCATCCCTAGCTGAGAGTCTAGCTCCGCACCTGCTTCTAATTATTACTTATATGGTCTCACCTAGGCTTTAATGTATTTTTAATTTCATGTTTTTCACCTGTTCATGTATTTTCTATGTCTGTATTTTATACATTTTTACATGTACTTAACTGCTGGTTTTATTGTAAAGTGTCTTTGAGTGTCCTGAAAAGCACTATAGAAATAAAATTTATTATTATTATAGAGAAAATCAATGTGAATATAGGGCTGGGCGATATGGCCTAAAAATAAAATCTCCGATTTTATTTACTTTAATTCAATTTACGATTTTTTCCGATTTCCCCCCCTACTTAAGGAAAGCAATAAGGTTTGTTGGTCAGTGCGGCTTTGTTCATCGCGGAGAGACTGGCATTTTTCATATTCGGCTGGATGTCTCTGTTTCAGGTGTTGGAATAGGTTTGTGGTGCTGCTGCCTTTCACTGCGATAGGCTTTAGGCAAATGTTGCAGCGTGGTGTCTGTTGTTCCACATCTGTCGCAGCAAACCCATACCAGTTCCAAACAACAGATGACTTTATTCCTTTCTTGGGAACAAACTTCCCGCTCTCACCGGTAGCCATTTTGTCGCTTGCTGTTGCTGTTTAGTGTATGATGTTGTCGCTATGGGAAACGAACACTACGGAAACCCCGGGGAGCCAAAAATGTGCTATTACACAAAAACTCGATTTACTTATTTTTTAAATCGCCCGCAACAAAAAATTCGAATTAATTCATTCAATCGATTTTTCGCCCAGGCCTATGTGAATACGTATGGTATGATTTTAAAAATGGCTGGCAGTAATGCAAATGTGCAAAAGCTTTAAGGAATTTGCTGCAGGAAGTGTAGCAGCTGACTAAGGGATGATTACTGTGCCATTCGTTGTCAGTTTCTTTGGTTTCTAAGAAATAATTGGAACAAATGTATTTCATTTTCACTTATCAGTTTGGCTAAAATAGTTTAATGTTAATGAATTAGTTTTCTTTCTAATGAGGTGTGTGTGTGTGTGTGTGTGTGTGTGTGTGTGTGTGTGTATAGTTTGACTATGCGGCCCTGGCAGCCAAGCTGTTCGAGTTAGCCAGTCGGAGCAGCACACCCAGTCACAACAGACAGAGACTCTACAAAATCATCAAAGTGTGAGTAGATGCTCCAACACTATACTGTGTGTGTGAAGTGAACAGGCTTTATATAGCAAGCTGCTTTAATGAGGGAATACCCCTACCATTGAAAAGCCTGTGTGTCATGTTTGTTATTTACCATTGTTTGCAAAGTTTACCTTTTTGGGATTTAAGATTAAAGGTCTGTTTAATTTAAGGATAGTTGTGCTATTTTAGGCCCGGCTCCATGCAGTTCAAGTAATCTTATATCAGATCAAGCTATATTTGATCTGATATAAGAGTACTGTTTTGTTTTTTTTTCTCCAGATGAAAGCATGCATTATGAGGGAAGTTATTGTTTATCTAGTACATTCAATCTCCAGAATAATAGGATATTAATTACATTAACTGTGCTGTTAATCAGAATCAGCCTTATTGACAATATTTTGAGGATAAGCTCATTGTCACCCAAAGAAAGCTATTGATTTTTTTTTTTTTTTTCGTTAAATCCTGCATGCATGTGGTATTTATTCATTCTGCCCCATGAATGATCTCTGTGAATTGAAACTAATCATTTTTCATACTTCTCTCTCACCCTGTTTTGTGTATGGCAGACTACGTGACCTCAGTGAAGGTAGGAGCTGATGAACGATGATCATAATGTCTTTCTTCACACTTGGTTTCATATTTATGAAAACTGGATAATTGTTCTTTGACCTTGTCCTTTTTCACTCTGCCTGCTTGGATTTCCTCTCAGGCATCTTTCCTCAGGATGAGTATCCAGAGGAGGTGTCCACTGATGAGGATGATGAAATGTTTGGCAGCAGGAAGAGGATAAAGAGAAGCGATGGTCACCTGGAGAAGGATGTTGAGACGCCAGCAGCCAAGAAAAGTAAAGGTATGTGATGTTGGCACATTAACCTCCTGTCCATGCAGGCAGGAGGTTTTATTTCAGCTCCTGAAACAGTGAGTCGTTGCCACGTTTTTTTTTTTGTTTGTTTGTTTTTTCATTTATGGTTGTGAACTGAGTGTTCACACCCCCAAAATCAGTCAGTCTAGGGGAAACACAGCTTAGTCCCTATATTGCGAGGTGGCAGGCTATGTAGCAGTTCACAGCTGGATTCTCATGTGATCTATTACCATGAAATCATTTTACATATACTGTTACACCAGATCACCCATCCCTTCTTGTTAAGAACAGTTTATTGAAGTTGAACTGAAATTTGAATTCTCCTCACTTTTTGTGCAAGGAATTATAGACCACGATGAAAGGGAATCTAATGCATATATATTTTGTAAATGCATCATCTCCTACAAATGTCAAGATTCAAGATTTCTTTGTTATTCCACAGTACACTATAGTACGAAATAACATGCAGAGTTCACAGCTTAAAAATATAGCACAGAAACAAACACCGTAGAAATACGAGATATTGGCTATATAAAATAAAAATGCTTATATGGGTGTGTGCAGCATGTAGAGTGATAAATATACAATGTTTAAAAAAGTGGGAGAATAAATATACATATTTAAAATAGTGCAGTTGAAGAATAAGGTGCAAACAGATAATTATGTACATGTAGTGTTTCACATTGATTAGTCTGTTTTATTGGGGTTTAGTGTTCAATAGTCTGGCAGCAGAGGGGAAGAAGCTGTTTTTGAACCATGCAGTCCAGGTTCTCAGACTGTGGTACCTCCTGCCAGAGGGGAGGGGGGGAAAGGGTCTGTGGCCAGGGTGAGCAGGGTCTTTGATGATGCCCTTTGCTTTTGATGGGCAGAGCAGTCCCAATAGTCCGCTCAGCTATCCTCACCACAGTTACAGTTCCCAAACCACAGAGAAATGTTGCTGGTCAGAACACTCTCAATGGAGCCCCTGTAGAAAGTGGTCGGGATGGATGGACTGAGTTGGGCCCTCTTCAAAAATGTTAATAGGCTACAATTTGTTGATTTTGATGTTCCTTTTTTATCAAGCTTACACAGTGCTTGTTCTGTAGTTGTGTGTCCCTAGTGGGCACTAGGCACTATATTATTTACACAGTTTTTCAGTTGGACTGCCCCTAAACGTCCATTATGTTAGTCGAATCAATGCACTTCCTTCTAGAGACAGAGAGAGGCGGGGCAAGCCCAGGTGTGGGGAGAAGAGAATTCCGAGGCAGTGCAAAGCATACTTAAAAACAATAAGAACAAGTTTGTGGTCATTAAAACCTGCTTTCACAGGGTGGTATGATGTGAAAATTGTCAGCCATCGTCGATGGACAATGGCATCATCTATCGGTCCAACCCTAATGTTAACTGCGGTGTTGTCGGAGAGCGCCTCGGGAGCGCGCACAGAGCTGCATCTGACCCGGTGTCTTCACATTAAAAGCAGAATAGTGGCTGATGCAAGCAGAGAAAACAGGCGTGTGCTTCATTTGTAAGTGAGGTTAGAGCCCATTGACAATAAGGCAGTGAAAATTTGATTTACTAAGAAGTCATTTTTATTGAAAAACTACAAATAGCCCCTTTATATGAAACTGTCCTCACTAAAAAAAACCAGTGTGTTTGTATAAGAGAGAGCGTGTGTGCTGATGAGAAGATCAACTCCCAACTCTTTAATTCAGTTTAGTTTTATAGATCCAATTTATCATTGCACCTTTCATATAGAGCAGGTCTAGACCGTACTTTCTGTAATATTATTTAGTCATATTAGTAATGTTGGGTTTAGTCCACTATTAGGAGACAGCCCTAATTAGGGCAGATCACTTTTTTTAACAAGGCATTGAAATGTGAATCTTGAAGTTAAGTGTTTAAAATGAGATTTAAGGTGAGAACAGAAATTTTAATGAATGTGAGAACAGCATTCTCTTGTCAGACTCTGAACTTCTCTGCAGAATAATGTACGTGCAAACACACAAATGTGTTTATTAACAATAATCAAACTAGGCTCAGGGACTAGGCCAACATATAGGACCTTGAATATTTCAATACTAAAAACTGTTCTGACTGGATACTTTTTACTTGACAAGGATCTGTTGGATTTACTACAAAGTACTCCACTGATTTTAACCAGTCAGAATGTCTGTAATTGGAGACTATAAAAACGTTACCAGCTTAGACCAGTCAGCATAGAGGTCTGGGTGGACCTGCCACTTAAAATCAGTCTGTTACAGCATAGAGTATGATGTGGCTATGTAATTAGATTATATGGCTATTGCTGATAATTTTTGCCTGTGCCCTGCATATATATTTATATAACAAGTATTCTCTCAAGTTTAAGAAACTATTAATTGTATGTCATTACATGTAGGGCTCTTGATTCATAGAAAACTCAATTAAGTGTTTTTTTTCATCAGTTAAGGAGAAATTTATACATTTTTACAGTTGTTGGAAATAAAGTGATGAGTTTCAGAGACACTTCCAACACCAAATGTGAAGAATACTTCCTGTCCAGGGATATTTATCCTTCCTAGACCTACAGAGATTCACTTAAGTGTCCAAATAAGGTTATTGTTCACCCCTTTATAAACATGTGAAGAGTCTGTTGGTGTCATTCAAGCCGCATGCAACCTTTTCTCCATAGAGTCAGCCTGTCTGTAATGGAAAAAATAATACAAGAGATTGAGATAATCTCAACCTTGGGTTACCTAACAAAAGGATAACAGTGCATCATTATCAAAGCAGCTGTGTCAGTCAGTCGACCAAAAGCAGGCACAGAAGAGAGACAAGGTCAGCCTACAGTCTTGTAGGGACCTTTGGCTTCCTTTAGCTCTGCAATTGACCCTATCATGACTTGGGGAAACCTGTGTCATAGTACCCCTAAATTCCCTAAACAGTGACCAACTAGAGTTGTCGTCATAATTAGAAATTACAACATATTACTAGCTGGTAAATGTCCCATATCTTGTCTGTTTAAATGTCTACATTTTGTCTTGTGAAAGCTTTCTTTTAATGATGAAACATTTTTTGTGTGAGAAACTGATCTGTGTCTCTGCTAATTCAGGCAAGAAAAATGAGGCATCCACACCCAACAAGCAAAACAAGGACCTGGGAAAAGATGACAATGAATCAGCTGACCTAACTGCAAAGAAAAAGAGGAAGAAGAAGAAAAAAAAAGCAGGGCATGGCGGAAGTGCAGGTAGTGAGGAAAATGAGGAGCAGATTGTGGCTCAAAGTTCAATTGAAGAGACTGAAGGATGTCTGGAATATTCTCAAGGTTTAGGAAAGGATGCGCAGATGCAAAGCTCATCCCCATTTGTAAAAGTCACAGAGAAAGCAACTCCAGAGAGTCAGTCAGAAACTCTGCTCCTCAAGAAACAGCTTTCAGTTTCCGTCACAGAGGAAACCAGCCTACCTACTCCCTGCACAACTGACAACAAGGACCCATCTGAAAAATTATCAAAGAAGAATTTAACAGGGGGGACTTGTGAGTTCACAGAGGCAGCCGGGGAGCAGAAGACTCCTGTTAGAATAGAGCCGAAGATGTCCTCTGAATCCAGTGCGCCAGTCTCAGGACAGAAGAAAAAAAAGAAGGGCCTGAAGGCTAAGTTACAAACAGATGGGCAGGCAGTCATGACTGAATCGCAGCTTAATGCAGAAACAGAGATTACACCAGTAAGTAGTGAGCAGTCAGCAGAAAGAAACATGACAGCACCTGAGACTAATGCTACAACCCCTGCCAAGAAGAAAAAGAAGGGCCTGAAGGCTAAGAAAAATCTTGAGGAGGTTGGTGGTGAATCACAGGTTAATGGTGTAAGCACAGAATCAGATTTCCCCTCAGTATCTTGTGAGGATTCAGCAGATGTCCCAACCATCAGACTTGAGCTGACTGATTCTACAATTCCAGTTAACAAGAGAAAGAAAAAGAACCTCAAGGCTGACGTAGCACAAAAGATTGTGGCTGCCGCACAGCTGGAGGTAGAGGAAAGATACACTGACGCTGAAATCACATCAGCTGTTGAGGAAGCATCACAGGATATCACCGCAGTGCCACTTAAAAAGAGGACAAAGAAAAGGGGTAAGCAGGAGGATACAACACTCATAAAGTTAGCTGCTGCAGATGAAACTACTGTAACCCCACTGAAGATGACAAGAAAAAAGACTCAAAAAGATTCTAAGATTACAGTTGAAGATGAAGGAGCAGCTGTGGAAACCCCTCAGGTGGGAGATGCTGAGAAACTGCTGTTTGAAAGCACCGTCACAACACCAGCAAAGAAGAAGAAAAAGACTCAGAAGCCGACACCAGCCCAGGTGGATGACATCAAAGATCAGCCGCATGGAAGTGTAGATGCAGAGCTCCCACTAGATGGAATGGAGGTGTTCTCTTCCTCAAAGAAACTGGCCAAGAAGAAGAAGAGGAAGGTCCCTGTGATGTTTGAGTTTGAGGCCGATGAGCTGGAGGCAGCTGCACAAGAGACTGCATCTATCAATGGCCATGCAGAAGAGACTGTGGCCAAGAAGGCAAAACTTTGCACTGTGAGTATTTAATAAGGTTAAATAATTCAGATGAGATTAGACAATATCAGGCTTTCTGAAAGCACTGAGAAATAATTAACTTCTAAACTGATTTTCCATTTCAGGATGTTTTAGAGCCGTCCACACCTCTGAGCACTAAAAAGTCAAAAAAGAAGGCGAAGACTTCCTCAGGGTCACCTTCTGACTTTATTACCTTTCAGAGCAGTGCCGCTGTCCCCACACCCCTCTTTTGCAAAACCAAGGGAAGCTCCAGCACCCCGCTGTCCAGCAAGAAGGTAAAAGTGATGGACGTTGGTTCACACACATTACAACAAAGCTCTGTGATGTGTATCCCAAGATAAGTCTTAGAGGTTGCTAAATGACTAACAGTATAATAATAATTAGGCTACATCAAATTATATTCTCTTTTGTTACCTCTGCAGACCACCAAATATTCATACTCTACATTTTAAAGGCAAAGAGCCAAAAATTTGGGAGCCATTGCACTAGATGTCAAAAAAATTAATCTTGAAAAAATCTTGGTGGAAGGTTCTGTTTCATTCACCAGGACTGCCTGACTGGAAATCCATGTCTCTGGCAGTCATACACAATTCATAGAACTGTAATTTACATATGTTACTCCCATTTGGATTGGTTGTAGTTTACGGAGTTGAATGAAGCCGTTGGGGAAGATCTACATCCTTCATAGTACTCGGGCACATCCGTGTGCTGGTGCTCTCCATTGCATCTGCTGCCTAACTTTACCTAGTAGTTAAAACATGGATGGCGCTCCGCCACCATATTGGGTCGCAGTTATGTGAGTGAAACGAGCCGTTGCACTGCCGGTGGTGACTGTGATATTGATTATAACTAACACTCATGAGATGGATGACTTTCACCAAAATTTCTTATTTGTGTGAAGTGTAAGCATGATGTGAGCAGATCAGGGCCCTGTACTACCATGCAGGTTCAATATACCAGGATATCTGTTCATTGTCTGGCTTCACTAAACCGTATTATCGCAATCACACTAAAGTGCAGTTTATACTTCTGCGTTTAATCGACGGCATAGCCTCTGCGTAGCCCCCTACCCTATGCTGTAGCCGACGCGGACTGTTAAGAACTGTGATTGGTCGGCTGGGTAGCAATGCCTCCGAGCCGAAAGGAAGTGCCCGTGCTTTGTAGTAACTTTTACTATCAGCCAAAACGGCGGCTGTAACACGGTGGATCAATATATTTGAGTGTCACAACCCGAGCGAAATGACTCGTTTCACTATCAGAATGTGATCCATTCCAAAACATTTGAAAAGGCTACACCAGCCGCACATATACAATTTTACCCCCATTCATGTTAGTGGAGCGCTAAACCGGAAGTTATCCTGCTCGGCCGGCAAAAGTCAATACAGTGGATGCTGTAGCGCTACTGCCGACTAGCGTTTGGGGGGTAAAATTTGGGGGTAATTGCAGAATGACGGACACACCTATGCACAAGTATAAATGCATAGCTACGCACGTAGACCGTACACAGAGTATAAATCAAGCTTGATGTGTAAATGTCTCACATTTATACATTAATTAATGCCTACATTTATTTTTTTCAGTACTTCATGATTAACCTGCACTGTGAAAAGTGGATAGGTTGCCATGGCAACTTACGCTGCATCTCTAAACTGCTCTGAGCAAGTTATGTTTGTGGTTAACTCGAGGTTACCCTGTATATGTGGGCTACACACCACATCTGGACCCAGTGTTAATGAGATCAATTAACACATCACTTGATCAAATATGTTTAGATTTCGTCCCGACTTGTTTCATTGCTGTTACAGCTGAAATGATGTTCTTAATGCAATAGCATTACATTTATACAGGTAGCCCTGCAGCCTCGGTGATTTGGGGCCAGTTTCTGACATGTAAGACCACCTGTATAGGCTAATTTAGTGAATTATCCTATATGTCCAAAGCCGGGTAGGGGTTAATAATCTGAGAAAAACTTTTGATACAAGAAACATATTTGTGCACTAATTATTAATACAATTGATATTTTCACTAATAAGGACACGACTATAATATTAAATTAAAGGCAAGAAGTCAGTGTTACAGTTGCCCCCGGTCTCCCCTACTCCCCTGGCTGGTTTTATTACAATGGACCAAATATACAGTGGGGAGAACAAGTATTTGATACATTGCTGATTTTGCAAGTTTTCCTACTTACAAAGCATGTAGAGGTCTGTAGTTTTTATCATAGGTACACTTCAACTGTGAGAGACAAAAATCCAGAAAATCACAATGTATGAGTTTTAAATAATTAATTTGCATTTTATTGCATGACATAAGTATTTGAAAAATCAAAAGCAGAAATTAATATTTGGTACAGAAACCTTTGTTTGCAATTACAGAGGTCAAACGTTTCCTGTAGTTCTTGACCAGGTTTGCGCCCACTGCAGCAGGGATTTTGGGCCACTCCTCCATACAGACCTTCTCCAGATCCTTCAGGTTTCGGGGCTGTCGCTGGGCAATACGGGCTTTCAGCTCCCTCCAAAGATTTTCTATTGGGTTCAGGTCTGGAGACTGGCTAGGCCACTCCAGGACCTTGAGATGCTTCTTACGGAGCCACTCCTTAGTTGCCCTGGCTGTGTGTTTCGGGTCGTTGTCATGCTGGAAGACCCAGCCACGACCCATCCTCTATGCTCTTACTGAGGGAAGGAGGTTGTTCGGCAAGATCTCGCGATACATGGCGCCATCCATCCTCCCCTCATTATGGTGCAGTCGTCCATCTCCAAAGAATGTTTCCACCTCCATGCGCCACGGTTGGAATGTTGTTCTTGGGGTTGTACTCATCCATCTTCTTCCTCCAAACACGGCAAGTGGAGTTTAGAACATAAAGCTCTATTTTTCTCTCATCAGACCAAATTACCTTCTCCCATTCCTCCTCTGGATCATCCAGATGGTCACAAACTTCAGATGGGCCTGGACATGCACTGGCTTGAGCAGGGGGACCTTGCGTGTGCTGCAGGATTTTAATCCATGACGGCGTAGTGTGTTACTAATCGTTTTCTTTGAGACTGTGGTCCCAGCTCTCTTCAGGTCATTGACCAGGTCCTGCCGTGTAGTTCTGGGCTGATCCCTCACCTTCCTCATGATCATTGATGCCCCACGAGGTGAGATCTTGCATGCAGCCCCAGAACGAGGGAGATTGACCGTCATCTTGAACTTCTTCCATTTTCTAATAATTGCGCCAACAGTTGTTGCCTTCTCACCAAGCTGCTTGCTTGTTGTCCTGTAGGCCATCCCAGCCTTGTGCAGGTCTACAATTTTATCCCTGATGTCCTTACACAGCTCTCTGGTCTCAGCCATTGTGGAGAGGTTGGAGTCTGTTTGAGTGTGTGGACAGGTGTCTTTTATACAGGTAACGAGTTTAAACAGGTGCAGTTAATACAGGTAATGAGTGGAGAACAGGAGGGCTTCTTAAAGGAGAACTAACAGGTCTGTGAGAGCCGGAATTCTTACTGGTTGTTAGGTGATCAGATAATTGTCATAAAATAAAATGCAAATTAATTACTTAAAAATCATACATTGTGATTTTCTGGTTTTTTGTTAGATTCCGTCTCTCACAGTTGAAGTGTACCTATGATAAAAATTACAGACCTCTACATGCTTTGTAAGTAGGAACCTGCAAAATCAGCAGTGTATCAAATACTTGTTCTCCCCACTGTATATATAATAGTCCACAGTGCACTTCCAACAAGCCTCCCTGGCTTTGTTGGCAGCCACGGTGTTAGATTTTGCCGTGATTGTTTATTTACATTCACATCCTGACACTATCATGAGGTATTCTTCTGGGGAAAATGCAGAGCTTGCATTCAAAAAACTCTGCCTGCGTGGCTGAACCTGCCCCTTTTTTTTAAGTGAACGCGCACCAGCCCCTATGAAGTTAACACGACTCGATTAACTAACTATTTTATTCACTGCCGTAGTACCATTTAACAGTCAGTTTATCAACCCTAAGTTAGCTTGACAATCCCGAGTTAAATCTGAGTAGGTAAACTCCCTTCACAATACAGGTTACAGGTTTCTCATGGCCTAAGGACAATTTTGGGTTATTTGAATGGAAATATGTTCCTTTTTTTTACTGTCTAAATATTGACTTGATATGTTTTGGTGTGTTAATGATGGAATGTAAGTGTAGAATCTGTGAAGAACTAAGTGAAAATGATAATTTGTTTTCTGATGGTAATTATGTACTGTATGCACCACTGTGACTTCTTTTCTGTGTTTGTATTTCACAGAAGATTCAAACTCCCAAATCAGAATCCAAGAAGGTGACCTTCGGTCTCAAGAATAATAAGACCGCTGGTAAGAAATTGGATGTAATTTGATATAAGATGGCTGTCAATTTGTTTGAACTTTTAGGAAGCATATTATTAAAATAGCATCACTTGTTTTAGTGTTCAGAGTAGATTGTGTCTGACGGGATCAAAATGCACAGTATGTTATTACTGCTCACATCATAACAAAAGACTTAGTTTGATGACGTAAGCGTGGGTTCTTGGGAGTTGTTCTCTTCACACCATTGCCGCTAAGACAGTTGTGTAATACCCCTAGAGTATAAAGTCCCCCGTTTCTTCACTTGCTCTTTCTTACATTCCACAGACTGGTTGCACTCTGTATGTTTGTCTGACCCTTTGCAAAGAATAAAACCCTGAAAGACATCTGGATTAAATTCTTTATTTCAGAGGACACACTAAAGGACAAATTTTCATTTCACAACAAAAGTCATAGATGTAAACTATCAGACTAACTCTGGAGCCTGTAGGACCTATAGGTCCTACAGGAGTATTTGTAGCATGAACGCATAGTACACCGACCATGTTCTAGTAATAATGGCATTAGTAGGAACAAAAGAGCAATTAGTTAATTGATTACTCGACTTTCAACAGAAAGTGAATCCCATTGTAATCAACAATTTAGATTAATCTGTAGTTGTGTTTTTTTTTAAATTCCTAAAAATTGTTCTTCTTGTTCTACTTCAGTTTTTTCAACCGTTAGATTGTGGGTGAGAATATAAAACATAATATTAGAAGTCATTGTTGGAGTGTTTGGTTTGCTCAGTTGGTAAACTGCTGGATTTGCAGATTGTTTTCAATCTTACCCATATTTTTTTCTCTCCAACAAATGGATTCTGCAGCGACAATTTCTCATATTCATATGTTTGATCCACATCCATCAACCTACAGACGCCTTTTCATTTCCCCAGTCTCTGCTAGCAGAGGACATTTAGGGGAATCACGTTTTCTGACGGCTCTTTCAGAGGTGTGTCATGCAGGCTATAGGTTTTTTTTTTTCTACTCAGTTTACTTTCCACACTCAGATTTTATCCTGCCGGTCCGGGGATTGAACCAGCGACCTCCCGGTCACAAGCTCGCTTCTCTAACCTTTGTGTCACCACTGCCCTAGTTTTTGTGTTTTTTATTAGAAATTAAGTAGCAGCATTCTGACAGAGCTGCATGTGTCTTATTTAGAAACACCTGAGAAAGTCGAGTGGTAGTCCCACCTACTACAGATGCTGACGTGGGTCTTTAATAGTGGTTTTGAGAAATATTCCACCACAAGGTCCATTTAGTAGCTATTCATGTCTGATTAACCTCAGCTTTTAAGCCCATATGGACAAGAAGTCCTTTAAGTACTCTGGAAAAGGAAAATTACTATCGCAGATTTTCTTCCCATATTTGGAGTTTAAACAACTATATTCCTGCAAAAACGTCTATATGTGACACACGAACAGCAGTATTATAAGTTACAGTTGTGAGTTTTCTCCTCCGACATTTCCGAAATGCATTCTGGGATATCTGGCTATCTGACGTCCACACAAGTCACCACCGATGCAGGCTCGGTAAAACGGGTGGAGCGAGAACACATCCGGGTATTTGACTGTACTTGGCTTGATACAGACTTTTGAACTGAAACAGTACTTTGGCTGCGACTTACGTTTCACAAGAACACAAGTACAGACAAGAACGCAGATTGAGAAACAGCCAAAGTCTTTAATGTAATGCTGTCATTACTGTCTTAACAGTTGTTGCTGATGAAGATTATGTAACGGTGCTGCTTGTACCTTATTTATTATTTTTTTTCTTTCATTTTTCCATGTCATGCTGCAGAGTTTAGGAAGACTGATCGCAGCCTGCTGGTTAGTCCAGACGGGTCGTCACGAGTGCCCTTTGACCCGAAACAGAAACCCAGGTTTGGGGTCTTAAAGTCTCCACCTTCTGCCAGCATCAAAACAACCCCCAACGGCCACAGGAAGACCAATTCAAATACTCCAAAGAGTGCACCTAAACGGCGACCTTCTGCGGCAGACTTCTTCTAACATCCCACACTGACAGACGCAGATGTAATGCTCTCTGTGAACTCTTTAATAGACTGATTTAAAGCAAATCCTGTTTTGGAGACATGTATAGAAGAATTTTTATGTTTATCTGATATCAGTGTTACATTATGCCTATTTGAGTGACTTGATGTTTTAATAAAGTTACTTATTCTAGTTTTTCCCAGTCACAAATTTTTAGTTTGTGTGTGAAACTTGGTATATTGACTGTACTTGTATAGCACCTTTCTAGTCTTTCGATCACTTGAATCACTTTAAACTGTCACATTTACCCACATTCATACACTGATGTTAGAGCCTTCAGGAGCAATTTGGGGTTCATTCTTTGTCTTGCCCAAGGACACTTCAGACTTCTGATCAGTGGACGACTTTCTGAGGAGAGCATAAACAAAATGGCAACAACAAAACAAAAGTAAGGCAGCATTCACACCAATTTTATAATGTTGAACTATATCTATGAGATTACGTTTGTAGTTCCCTTTAAGCTACTGACAAAGCAAATTTTATATAAAAAAAATTATAAAGTGATATACACTAAATGGGTGGATAAATAAGTCAGAAATAAAACTGTTAAGCATGGTGGAGTGCAGGACAGGGAAAGTATAATCCTTGCCTTACCTTACTGCACTGGTCTTTCTGTTGTGCATTTTTCCTCTCCACCACAGTATGGAACACCAGCTAGCTCACAAACACGTGACTTCTGACACACAGACAACCACAGCCATGGATGGCCCAAAGATTTCACCCACCATCACCACCAATTTCCCGCCGGTGCAGGTGCTACTTTCATTCCCTGTGTGACACTAAAGTTTCTGTAGTGTCAGCTTCTGTTAAGCTTAAGGCCATTGTACAACATGTCAAGATACAGCGTAACGTGCGAAGTTGATGCTTCCTCTGCAGACTGGTTTAATCCAGCATGTCATGTGACCAAGTCATGACATGTAATTGCAGCCTTTGCAAATAGAAAATCGGGGGTTACGTAACCCAGATTCTATGATTCTCAGCCCTATAAGGCTATCGCTATTGGGTTTACCCCCTTCGCGCGTCTGCACGGCACTGACAATTTAAGTCTACGCCCACCCAACAGCGTGGACCTCTCCTACATCCGACCTTGTATATGTACAACGGTGAGTCCCGGCCTTTCTTCAGCCCTGAGAACCAAGGTCCAGTGAGGCCCTCAACTTAGAGGGCTGTGCCTATAGGCCATAGGCTTTGACCTCTAAGGCTACCGCTATTGGGTTAGAGGCAAAGCAGGATGAGTCAACGCCTCACTGGCCCATACAGTACCACCAAGCACAACTCACCTGCCCAGAGCCATAATGAGCCACCCAGTCACTCGCTGCCCGCAGCATCGGTGCTCGTGTGCATGCCGGCACCGATGACGCAACACGGGAGGCCGAGGGCCGACCCATGCATAAGTCGGGAAACTGGGCGGGGGGCCGTGCAGACAGACGAGGTCACAACAGCAACCGCATCAGCTGCGCACAAGGCAGGGCCAAGTAAGCCGCGGTGCCCCCCCCCCCCCACGCCATCCCATGGGAGAGGGCCCTCCGCACACTCACAAGGAGAATCACTCAGCCAAAACACTCAGTACTGAGTGAGTCTGAGAGAGACGTGAGACATCCCGCAGGTAGAAATGGACGAAAGAGCATACAGCAGCCAGGGAGGCCACAGGGGGTGCGTGAAGGCAGACATGCAATCTGAAAGTGTCAGATTCAATGTACTAATGGATTCCTATGGCTCTCTCCAAAGCTGAAAGACCACCTATAGCACAGAGCTTTCCTATCCAGGACAACAGTAAACACGGTCATAGAAGCTATTGGATGTCATCAAAGAAACGTTGAGGTTAGAGGCATGTATTCGATTCAAATCGATACAACACAATACATAACTTCTAAAGACCAGTGTTAAGTGATAATTTGCTATGTGATGGATGTGAAGATACATGGAGAATGATTTTACTTCATCGTCTACAGGTCAGGAGACGATGAGAAAATGGAACTTTTTGAATGTGAAGTTGAATGTGTGAGGAATTCCTCAGACGGCGCCGCTAACATACACAAGGAATATAGAGGATTTTCAGCACTCCTGTCAGCTCATTCACCGACGCAGGTACACATATGGTGTTATGACCATGTACTGAATTTTGTAATAATGGACAGTACTGGTGGCATTCCATCGAACACATCACTTTGTTACGACATTGCGGTTTTCCTGCGAGATCAAAGGATGAACGCATGGGAGGATTTGAGGTACAGGCTGCTGTCACCAATTGGCGAATCCTGATTGTGGGCTAAAGATGCTGCGCTGACAGAAGCGTTTGGGAAGTTTGGGGATCCAGAGGGATATCTTTACATTGATCTTGTTGTAACACTCAAAGCCCTGAGCGAAAAAGATAACATGAAGCCGACGGTGAGTGCAAAGGCTGATGCTTATGCAGAGGCTCTGCTGAAATACCAAACCATTTTTACTGCTCAGACGCATCTACACATCTTCCAACTAACAACTCCACTTTCCAAGTATTTGCAAACGAGTGGAATGGATTTGCTCTTGATCCATCGCTTTGTCACAAGCACACATGACAATATGAAAAATATGCAAGGGATTTTAAGGGGGTACACTGCTTGATCCCCAAAACTTCAATGACTTGAAATGTAACGATTACCTGCTGGTGCACTCAGTGCCCTGAGCGCCAAACTGATCAGGCACGATAGCAGAGCAACTTCCGAGGCCTTAAAGGCTGAACTACTTAACCTGGCTACGCGCTGGGACAAGTTGAAGGTGTCTGTGCATGAAGAGTATCTGACCAAGATTAGTACTGAGGATGGAAATGACGAGCAGACCCCAGCCCAGAATGGGATGTTGGGAACAAAACTTGCCAATCTTGCAGAAAGTGTCCCGTCTGTTATTATGTTCTACAACGGTATATCCTGAGCAAAGCTTTTCCATGTTTTTATGATTAACATTTTATTGATTTTTCAAAACATTTAAACACACACACATTCCTTCCGAAAAATAAAGCAATACTCTTACAACAAAATAGAATGAAAGGAGGACGTGGCACGCCCATAGACAAAAACTAAATACATTTAGAAAATAATAGAGAAAATAAAATAAATAAATAAAATAATAATAATAAAATAAAATAAAGCAGTGATGCACCTAGCCCTTGAGTTACAGCCTTGCCTAAATGTAGGTACCGTATTCTATCCAAAAGTATCCATCAATCATGTTTAAAGCTTTTCCATGTTAAAATTCCTCAAGAATCGATTAAGGAGCACAGTATCACAGGAGCACCTTGAAGCCTTTATGCAAAGAGGACACTCTGGTTACTTTGGACACGCATTGCATCATTGAAAGGGTCGCACAGAAGAGCGCGCTGATGTAACAGCTGCTGATTTAATAATGTATAATAATTAATAATAGTTATTAATCGAGGTTTGGGAATAAATGTTTTGTCCTTACAAAGAAACCATGTTCCACTGTTACTTGGAGTGTGAGAGCCTGGTAATGTTTCTGTAGCTGGAGGGTTTATTCAGAAAGGTAGGAGAGGTTTCTCCAAGAAAAAAATTAATTCTTAGAAAAAAGAAAGCTGGTTATTTATATAAGCAGGAGAGAAAAATTGATTCAGTAGACATTGATGTAAGATTACTGTTTATTAGGATGGTGAAAGCCAGAATGATTATTGATTTTAATTATGACAAAGAAATGAAGGATATAGATGAGTTCAGCATAATCTGGGTTTATGGTGATGTTCTGTGAGTCTGAACATGGTCATGGTTTTCCTAATTGTTTGTTGGGTATGTTAGTATCTCTCTCTCTCTCTCTCTCGCTCTCGCTCTCGCTCTCGCTCTCTCTCTCTCTCTCTCTCTCTGTCAACCTACAGTTCCCAAAGACACTAAGCTTCCCCAGCATAGTCTCCACAGCATCTCTGCAGGTGTATGGCTCCACTCACTGTCCACTCGGATTTCAGATGGAAATGCGGATGTGCAGAGACACCGCAGTACTGTTCGGCATTCTGATTTCATTCTTATATCAAATGCAACACTTGAAAGATGTCCATTCAAGATTTCTTTTACGTGTTCTTCAAATGTTTATTTTATCAGAAAAAAAATAGCAATGAAAAGATGAAAACTGAGGTAAGTAGCCTAGTTACTCTGCGTGCACATTTAGCCTACAGATTGTAAACAGTCTCTTTATTAATAATAGCCTACTCTCTAACAGTAGCATTGTTATATTGCGTTAGTAGAGTGAGTTTTTGGGCTTCTGCTTTATCTCTGACATATTCATCTGGTCTTGTGTGTGCGCTCCTCTACAGTTCATTTATAGTTCTGTGCTTATGTCATCATTATAAAGCTGGATCTGTTTCTCTGTATGAGTGTGGCTGCGCTCTGCAAATGGTGAGTTTAAAGCGAGAATTATGATGCTTACTGCTTACTATAGCCCGCTCGATTTATTATCTCATCAATCAGCCCGAATGGAACATGTTTTTATTGCAGATATTTATTGAAATTCATCTTGAATGTGTCTCTGTTTGATGCTTTCTCGCACAGGGCCAGGTGCAGAATGTTGCCAGAGCGTTTCTCTCTGGTGACTGCTCTCCTTGTCCTCTCTGTGGCGTTACCAGCTGTGTGCTGTGAGTATTATCATCCTGTGAGCTGCTTGTTATTTCTTGTAGGACTAGGGCTAATTATTCTTAGTATGGTGTACAGATGGTCCCTTGCGTTGAGGTGTCTGCAATCACATTTATTTTGCCCACCCACATCCTAAATAATCATTATTCAAAATGCCAAAAGTGTTACCAGTGTTTAGTCAGTAAGACACTCGTGCTTCCCTGATAACATTCAAAATAAAGTATTCAGATTGTTTACTTGAAATTACCAACACCATAATGTAAAAATACTCAATTACAAATCATGTAATCATGAGTTTTCCAGCAGCCACTAGTACACGTACTAGTAGCTGGCTGCCCTGTCTGCATCACTATAGGCTAGTTAATAAATCGCTTCACATTTGCTTTTTACTGTTACATCCTTTCTTGCAGGCTAAATCAACACTTTGACATAATACCAGTGGTACACAGGATAGTAATATGGGTTGCGTTAGTTGGTGAATTAATGTGGAAAGCGATACAACTTTACGCCGGATAACATTAGCAACTGCTCGGCGTAAGCCAAAGAGCTAACGTGACTCTTTCCGTGTTTTTCCAGCTTTTGTCATGTTCACTGTGTTTTTACTTGACATCATCTTAACCTGTTTGGTCTGATTGGGTTCAGCACATAAACCTTTACTGTTGTTTTGTATCCTTACATGGAGCCTGTGTTTTGCTGAGAGCCGGTTGTTTTATGGTGTTAGTGGACTGCATGCCGTTAACTGCCGTGTTGTTGCTGTAGTCAGAGAGGCTCTGGAGCATGCACAGGGCTGAATCGGACCCGGTGTCCTCACATTTCTAGCAGAACAGTGGCTGATGCAAGCAACAGAGAAAACAGGCATCTGCTTCATTTCTAAGTGAGTTTTGAGCCCATTGATAATAAGGCAATGAAAATGTATTAATAAGTAATTTCATAGAGGGTGGCGCGGTGGTGCAGTGGTTAGCGGGTTCAAACCCCGCTTGCCCCGGCCTTTCTGTGTGGAGTTTGCATGTTCTCACCGTGTCTGTGTGGGTTCTCTCCAGGTGCTCTGGCTTCCTCCCACCATCCAAAGACATACAGACTAGGTTAATTGGTGGCTCTAAGCGGTTGACGATGGATGGATGAATTTTATTGAAAAAACTTACATATAGTCCCTTTAAGTAAGATTTAAATCTAAATTGTCCCCTTTATTGCATTCTGTATATAAGGAATCTCTGCAGGATGGCTCTCTTCCTCCCACTTTACGACAAGCCTCTATAAATCTGCTTTTAATAAAGACAGATCCGAATCTCTGCAGCTCTTACAAACCCCTCTCCTTGATAAATGTGGATGCTAAGATTCTTGCTAATTCTTCCTATCATAGTTTCAGAAGAACAAACTGGATTTATAAAGGTGCATCAGCTATTTTACAATGTCCGTACCCTAAACATGATCTATTCCAAACACTCCACCATAACCCCTGAAGTGGTGATCTCAGTCGACGCTGAAAAAGCGTTCGACAGGGTTGAATGGGACTACCTGCTTGCTGTATTACATAAATTTGGATTGGGTTACATTTACATTATTTCTTGGATACGCTTTCTTTACACATCCCCACAAGCTAGTATCTCCACCAATGGTATTCAGTCAATGTATTTTGCGCATGCGTTGGTGTCTAGATAAGAGTCAGGTTTAAGACGGAGCTCGGTCTTAAACATGACTCTTATCTAGTTTTAATACACACTTTTACGTTACATTTTTTATATCCTTTTTATTTAACTTAAGTTTTTAACTTTTAAGTTTTACATGAGGTTAAGGATTTTTTTCATCCGACATGGATTTTAAGATGACCGTAAAAACGCTATCAACGGTACTGATCTAACGACTCCGGTGACTGCTAGCCAAGATAGAGAGATAAGTTTTCAAGAGCTTCTTGAAGTTAGAGAGGGACGCCCCTGCTCTGATGGCGTGTAGTAGCTCATTCCACCATCGTGGTGTCACAGATGAGAATAGCCGGGACTGGGTTTGCTTTGTGTGAAGGGATGGCAGAGCCAGGCGGCGTTCGTTGGAGGAGCGTAGCGGCCAAGAAGGAACGTAAGTTTGTATTATGGAATTTAGGTAGATGGGTGCAGACCCAGTAGTTACTCTGTATGCAAGCATTAGTGACTTGAATTTGATTATGGAGGCCACGGGGAGCCAGTGGAGGTCACTGAGTAATGGAGTGACATGAGATCTTTTGGGCTGATCAAAAACCAGATGCGCTGCTGCGTTCTGAACCATTTGTAAGGGTTTCACCGCACAAGCTGGAAGACCTGCTAGGAGGGCATTGCAATAGTCGATGCGAGAGATAAGCATGGCCTGTACCAGAAGCTGGGTGGCGTACTGAGTGAGGTAGGGCCTGAGCTTCCTTATGTTGTATAGAGCAAAGCGGCATGAACGAGAGACAGCAGCAACATGGTCTGAAAAGGACAGCTAGTCATCAATCATACACCCAAGTTTCTCACCACCTTGGCCGGAGTGATGGTTGAGGAGTCGATTTGTAGTTGTGGTGGATAGATTGCTTGGCTGGAATGACCAAGAGTTCGGTCTTAGAGAGTTTTAGTTGAAGGTGGCACGCCTTCATCCATGCAGACATGTCCGATAGACAGTCCGTGATCTGTGCCGAGACAGTGGGATCGTCTGGCGGGAAGGATATGTAGAGTTGCGTGTCGTCTGTGTAGCAGTGGTAAGAGAAGCTGTGCGAGCGAATGATCGGCCCCAGTGAGGTGGTGTAAATTGAGAGGAGAAGGGGCCCAAGCACTGAGCCTTGGGGCACCCCTGTGGAGAGGCAGTGGGAGGAGGATAATTGTCCTTGCCACAAAACATTGTAGGAATGCCCCGAGAGGTAGGATTCAAACCACAGGAGTGCTTTACTCGAGATGCCCATTGCTGAGAGAGCGGATAGCGGGATCCTGTGGTTGACTGTGTCAAAGGCAGCTGATAGGTCAAGCAGGATAAGAACCGAGGATTGGGCTGCAGCTTTAGCTGACCTTAGGGCTTCTGTTACAGACAGAAGAGCCGTTTCAGTAGAGTGGGCACTCAAACCAGACTGGTATGGATCTAGGAGGTCATTCCGTGAGAGGAATTCTGAGACCTCTTTGAATACTGCCTGTTCAATAGTTTTGGATAAAAAAGGTAGAAGAGACTGGTCGATAGTTCTCAACTTGAGTTGGGTCAAGTGAGGGCTTTTGGGGCTTTTTTTTACTTTTTAAAGCAGTGTGGAAAGTCAGTTTTTATGTCTGGTCCCATTCCCACAGTTGGTCGTAGTGCTGGCCGCTTCAGAAGACTCTTTGGCCTCCACCATTGGCTCCAGTCCAAGAATGGCAAAGAATGTCTCTTTTTAAGACAGATGGACTTCACCCAAACAAACGGGGCTGAGAAATGTTAGCTGCTCACATACAGCATGTAGTGCGGTCCTCCACACATGACTTACGTGAATGACTTATGATTCATGCAGCACACCTGGACACACCACCAGTCACTGAACAGATCTCTGCTTCACTGCCACAAACAACTGCCTTCACCTGCTGGCATGTAAAGCCGTCTGCTTCCAGCGCTGTTCCAAAGACTTCTCTTCCTCTCATCATCACGCATAGACCAGTAAACCGAAATGTGCACATCCCACACAGCAATCATAGTAATCTTTTAAGGATTAGGACAACTGCACCAGCTCCAGCACCCAAAAAAAAACTCATTTAAAATGTCTCTCTTCAATGTGAGATCACTTTCAAGTAAGACTTTTATCTTAAATGATTTTATCTTGATGTAGTGTAAAAGCGCTTTGAGTGGTCGAAAAGACTAGAAAGGCACTATACAAGTACAGAGCATTTACATTTACATCTTGTCTGCAAATCTAGATTTTAACTGAATCCAGGTTGCAAATGAATGACTATAGCCAGATAGCTGAACTGTGTCCGCCTCAATATGATTGTTTTAGTCAACCGAGGGTCAGTGGTCGTGGTGGTGGGCTGGTGAGCGTGTATAGGAAAATATTTAAATGTCATCAAGTACGCTGTGATGAATTTAACTCCTTTGAAATTCTCACTCTTAAAGTTGGAGGGCTGCAACCTATCATATTTGTTATAATTTATCACCCCCCAAAACCGCCTGGAGGATTTTTATCAGAACTTCCTGAATTTGTATGTACTCAATTATGACAGAGTTGTTCTTTGTGGCAATTTTAATATTCATGTTGATGACCCCACCAATGTTAATGCAACTGACTTTTTAAATATGGCCGCTTTCCTTTGTTCCTTCACCATTCCAGCCCCCATGTAGCCCTGTCTTGCAATAAGTGCTGGACCTAATGGTATGGTGACAGTTGCACTAGGGTTATTGCACAGCTGCTCCAACACTATTGCAAGTGTCTTAGGAGTCCACCACCTGCGAATCACCTCTTCCCACGGCACGTCAGGAAACTCTTCCTGCACTTGTGCCAAATTAATAAATTTTGTCAATTGCCACAATTTCTGATTTATCTCTTGTTCAGTTTGCCACTGCTCTACACCATCCTCATCCTTACAGGTTCGTTCCAACCAAAAATGTGTTCTTATTCCTTGTTTTCCTATATCTCCTTCCTGTGTGTAGTGTTCTGGCAAAAATAGCTCGTCTTCACTGCTATTTCCTTCTTCCATAAACTTATCTTTCCTTCAAAGATGTTTATTGAGCAGTGTTGTCTTTATCGAGCAGTACTCCTGCTTCAGGAGCCTTTGGTAGTATTATCTGCAAAGTTTTGATCACTAAATAACTTTCTCACATTAGTCAAACAATTCAAAACATTGACATTATTTATCTTAAATACATTTCACTACTATCAGCACTCAGTTTTAATTTTACATTGATTAGATGTTTTTAAATATTGACACTACTTGTTGTCCATACATTTTACACCTGTCAACCTACCTATTCTATTTTAGCAGTATTTACACGCATGTATGTTTCTGACTCCTATCTCCTGTCGGCCCCTGACTTAATTTACACTACCTAGGTACTTACTCTCTTCTTCAGCTCACTTCGCCTATTCAGCCCTAGCCTCACAATCGAAGCACCCCGACACTCAGTCGAAACCCTGCGATCCCAAGACAGCGGTATCCACAAGCTGGAAAACTCTTATCTTACATGTAAATCTTATTTACTTTACTAACTTACACTTAAAAGCAAACAGTTAAACACAAAAAGCGCAGCTAATCTACCAGCTTTGCACACACTTTGGCACAGACATATTCCGCACCATATTCATACACACATGCAAATTTTGCTGCTATTTTGCCTGCATTTAGCATAAAATTTCTGCATAAAATTTCTTAATTAAGTTTCAATCCACCATTAAATTCCAAATTTCGTATTTTAGTAAAATATTTAACACTTAATTTCACTGCTTTATTGCTTAAAATGTATTCTAGGTTCAAGATTGAGGAGACTTTAAGATTCGCACCTGGGCGGAAAACCCTGTACCCAGACACATTTAGAATGCAGAATTTTGGTTAAACAGGTATTCTGCTTACCTTTTTTATGTGGCCACGTGTCTCAGATACAGGCTGTCCATCCCGGTCAGAAACTCTAGGCCTCTGGGCTCAATCTCCTCGGCTGGCCTCGCCAATTGTTGGGTCGGAAATAAGGACAGGCCGGGCCAGTGGAATGCCTGGTCCCTACCCTAACCCAACTATTAAACTCAGTAAAAATAAAGTAAACTCGAATAACATCCCTGCAGGTCTCGGGATGGAACTGAGCTGGTGGTCAGCGAACCTCGCCTTATATTCACCTTAAACTCCACCTTCTAGGTGGGCGTTACACTTGGTCTACACCTACAGTGTTCGCTGACCACTCCCTTTCATTGGTGAATTTATTATCCTCTGCTGCCATCTAGTGGCCGTTTCTACGTGCTGTTTTTCCATTTTAACACTTTCACTAATATCGAAATTACCACTTTTTAGCTGTTATTCAGCATAATTATTGTTACAATTTATCATTCTTTATATTTTTAACATTACTGGACTAGAAATTCACGAATATGTTTCAACTTCAGCTTCACCATATTTTTTAAAAATTATACAGGCATAATTTGACAACATTAAAACTTAAAACTTACAATTGTATTTTTTAAAAGAATTAATAAGGAATACCATACTTGATAAACGTATACCATGATTCAACATATCAAACATGAATATGCCGTGTCTCATACAAAGCTTAGTTTCTTGCAGTACAAAGCCAAGCTTCTAGCTGTACCTTGCAGTACCTTGCAGTACCAGTCGACATTAATCACAATGTGTCATGATCTCATTCTTGGCCACAGTTTGCCATGATCTCATTCGTGGCGTATGGGACTTGCAGCAGGTGCCTTACTACCATTGTGTATGTTACGATAGGCTAGGTTTTGCCTGCTCTGCCTGAACGGCTGCTCTGCTCATGTAGGCACATTGAAAAGGCACAGGTTCATGAATAACACACAGAATATAATCCTTTTCAAGTCTTAAGAATAAAATACCAGTAAACTGTTGTCAAACCTTACATTGAAAGAATGACATTAGTGGTCAACACCTTTACCCAGTGAGACCACAGTCATTCTTCCAATGGCTATACTACATTCACTTGTGAGTAATACAGCACTTCTAGGATATCATAATAAAGTTTTAGATAAAATACAGCAAACCAACAAAGTAAAAAAGGGAATTATTCAACAGGAGCTTGTTGGCGTTAGTGAGTGAGATTATAATTTTTGTGCCAATATTCATCTTAAATTGCAGTTCCTTATCCCTCATTCAGGCTTGTCTCGTCAAACTTACATCCAAAAAGAGGGAATTTGGCCACTTATCATTTTGCTTTGTTGATACCGCACAGATACATTTATATCTACAGATAAATGAAATAAAACTCAACAGTAAATGTATGAGTGAATTTTTTTCCTCCAGAGCAGCTTCAGTGCTCCTTGTCACAAACTCGACAATTCCCTTTGTTAATTTACCTGTCAGTAAATCCAATGTAGGAACATTAATACCGATGAATCATATCACAATCAACTTAGTAGTTTTCAGTAGACTCTGCCATAGTGATGCAGTTCCATGATGGGTTTGTGTGTATTTAATCCTTTTTAATAGCAGTTAAACATTTTACTGTAGGAGTAGTAACAGAAACACTGATGGAAACACTGGTGACATCTTGGATTGATCATCACTGAGAAATGGGGTCCAGTTCCACTAAAAGGTCCCATATCGTACCTATTTTGATATCTTTGTTGACTCTGCATCCAATTCAGAATTTGATTCAAAGTATTTTTTATCACATTCAGAGCTCTCATTATATTCCTTATATTCCAGAGCTACTACAGCACTATTTTTCCAGTAGTTCACTGAAGTTGTGTGATCAGGGCTATGCTGGTTGTGCCTTACTTCACACCTAAGAAGAATGTACTTTGAGGTTTCCTGATCACACACCCATTAGACCTAATTAGACACCCATTCAAAATCAAAATCATATTTTTTCCACTCACCCCCAGTGGCAGGGCTTGACATTAACTCTTTTGCACACCGGCCACTGTGGCTAGTGGTTTTCCAAAGTTTCTACCCACACAGCATTTTCACTAGCCACATTTTTGTTGTTGGGAAATTACATTTTATATGAATTTGGCGTGCTAAAATTTACTTGAACTTAAATGTAAGTCACCACTGTACACACCGTTGAAGTACACCGACTTCACCGGGTCCGTTGATGAGAAGAGATCAGATGAGACAGTGCCTTAAGTTTCGAGACCTTTATTACCAAACCAAAAGCAATTGCAGACATATATCTGGAGACTCCTCACACCAACACAGAGTCTACTCTGAAGCAGTAAGCAGAGGAGTCTGTCTCTTCCTATGCAGCCTGACAATTTATAGAGGTAACCGTACCCAGAGTGGTGTGTCTGTGTGTCCGTCTGATTAGTGATATGGATGTGTGTGCTTGTGATTGGGTGTGGATGATTCAGTCACAATGTATGGTATGTGTTTGTGTCAACACAGCTTCCTCTTATCTAAGCCTCACAAACTAAGTATTGCAACACAAGTTACATAAGATATAGCATCATGTACCCTTCTCACAACAACCAAATCAAGACTACATAAAATGTATAACACTACAGGTCATAGTTTTGGAAAGGTTGTGTGTAAAGGTCCTTTTTTATGAAATCATGTAGTTGTAGTGAACAACGGTGTGGATTTGTGCATTTTACATTGAATAAATTTGGAGCTACCCTAAATTCCTTTCTCCTCCCCAGAGAAGATGGGGAGGGGTCAAAGTTGCTTTCTCTAAGTGCTAGCCCGACCATAAAACTGGCACCTTTTTGATTCCGAAGCTGATAACGCGGGGCCTGACTGTTAAACTGACAAAGGGACACGAGCCAGCCATTGGCATCTCCCTGAACAGCCTATCAAAACTGGCCCCCCACACAGGTGGCAACTGACCTTATTCTTTGTTTTATTACCACATCAAAGGGATACTCCTTGTCTCACCTAAGTGTGACATTGTCCAGGACAGCTGAACTTTCAATGTAAAAGGACTGCAGTCTCCAAAGACTCAAAGCATTTAATTAAATCTTTAGTTACCTGATTACGTTTGCCTCTATTTGAGTAGTTATGTTAACTGTTGTTGCTATCTGTTGTTGATATTAGTGCTGAAAAGAAGTTACTTGTGCAGCGTTTTTATTTTCAGCAAGACACTCCTTCATCTAATGTAATCCAAGCTTTCCTCATGTAACCTGAGCTCCCCCAAGTGGACGAAATAAGTATTACATGCCCTCGTCGGAAATGCCGTTAAATGTATAAATATCCTGACCAATAATGTGACAATTGTTTCCTGTTACCCAATGCCTAGAACAGTACAACCGTTCAACCATTGAGGTTCGATTGTGGAAAATGTTTGATTATAATACGTGCAAATAGATTTCTTTTCTTTAGACATTAAGTTTAGAAAGGCAGTCCCTTGGGAAACCTGAGACGCCCCCTGGGGAACCACGCCCCAGACAACAAAAGAGCGACACGCGACCTGCTCGCGCTCTTCTCTTCGCTGTTGGCTCTTCCACCCTGCTCGGCCCTCTGGACGCTTCGGCAGGCGCAGCGTGCCGCGCCAGGCAACGCCCAGACTCGGCCAGCGAAACAAACAGGCCCTTTTGTTCGCCTGAAGCTACACACCTGAAGTGCCGCGACATCGATCTGCCTTCATTTTGTTTTATTTTCTTCATTTCTTTTGTTTGTTAAAGTTATCAGTCCGTTAAGTTACACTGGACTAATTCAGGAACGACCAAGTTCCATTTTAAGCCTTTTTCGTCGAGCCAACTTCACCGAGGTCAGACCAAGCCACGTGGTCTCGCCAGCTACAACGAAGGAAACCTGCAAACAGCCGAATTGCCAGACGGAGACGGAGGCGTTTTCAATCAGACACGGAGAACCCCGGAGAATCCCTAGCAAAAAGCCAGGATCGGGCAGCTAGCGTGGGACCCGTGCAACAGGCCAAAAGCAGGCTGTCGACAAGCAGTAAGACTCAACACACGTTCTGTGATCAGATGTCCATTTTAACTCCTAAAATCATAGCATTAGTTTACTTTCAGTAGCTCTTCTATGCCGTATGGGTCAAATGCTTCCCACAACCGAACCTCCAGGCTCATTGTTCAGCAAATGTTTATGTTCCCTGTATCCAACCATCTTTTTATCACCTTAGTTAGAGAATAAATTCACTGTAAAATAATCAAGAGCTGTGTGTGTTGCCTATTTATAGTTCCTGCCAAGAGAATTGACCCTTTAGATATGAGACTGACTGACTGATTTAAGATAATTGAACGATTATTAACTAACTGATCACTAGTAATAATTGTATAATTATTCAAAACTACCTAGAGGTCCGGAGACTCTAGGATTATAACAACTCCGGTGGTGCCCTTAACGAGGAAATTTTGATTTTATGAATTTTAATTCATAATTGGGTATCAATTCTCATAAATTTATTAAAATGCATAACTAATAAATTTAGGTCTGCTACATAGTCTGTTAAGATAAAGACATAAAAAGACTCTTCTTATTGCATTTAATAAGAAAATGCTGTCTGTCTATATATTTATTTACAACAGCAGTAAATACGACAGAGTAGAAACATTAGAAACAAGGTGCAAAGAAGAACAAATTATTTTTGTCAAATCAAAGTCATCAAATGTTCTCACAGCTTTCATCACATAGCTCCACCTGTTCACATCTCTACCATGTTCTCCATGGTGGAGATGGGATAATAATTCAGGCCAGGAATCTAACATCAGTCCAGGCCAATCTCCACATTCACTTCATTCACAACAAACAATGCATACTGTGAGCCTAATGTTCACTGAATCTGGCTGTGTTGTCTTACGGCTTTCTTCTTAACAGAGCTAGAACAGAGTCCACCAGACGCGGCCGCAGCACGTCCCAGAGCGGCTGAAGCGGAAGCCACGTCAAGCAGCACAGAGCAGATCGGACCATGCAGGAAGTCAGAAACAGAACAGCATAGAGAATCTGGTCAATTTTCAAAATAAAACACTCTGTGGAGACTCCTGATCAAAAAACAACAATAAACATAAAATGTTCAGTAATTTTTGTTCAGCCTCTCTTGGCTACACTGTTTCGATCAGACTTTATTTTCTTTGTGAGATGGAAGAAGTTGTGCGGCGCTGCGGAGAGCCTCCAGTTGCAGTAACACATGGATTATGCGTAAAATTAGGAGCTCAGACTTCATCCAGCCAGAGGGAACGACCACTGACCGTCCAGTGCGCTGGTTCCACTGGCAACACAACCCATAGTCGGTCTATAAGAGGGTGAATGGAGGGGGAGCAGGGGCCTGGAGCGTACAGGGCTAGGGAGAGGAGCTTGCACTCTGGCCGCAGCCTCGGAAAAAAAAACCTTGATAAACATATTTGGGTATTTTCTTAGATCGCTCAGGTAACCAGCTGCTTCAGATCAGCCCAAAACAAAATGCTTCCTTCATGGTGACGTCGATTTTTGAGTGTTGGAGGCTCTGTAATATAGTGCTCACTTCTACAATCACATTCCCCACAGTTGATATGAGATGCGATGCAACCTGAAAAGAAATAGCCTTATATAAAATTGAAGTGCGTTACAAACGCATATAGGTCTTGACCATGCCATATGTGACGAGTTGGGGAGTGAGAACCGGTTGTAGGAATACAACAAGGTCAAATATGTATAACAAAACGCAGCTCCGTTTTTTTTCCGATTTGGTTTTGAAACGAAATAATGAAAGAACGAACCATACAAGGATTCAGCTAAATCAGGCAGACCCAGAGGAGAAATCTTTTTCTCAGAACAGTCTTTTCTTTAACTCTTGAGAAAACACTAAGATCTCAATAGTATGTCTTTTTGAGATCACTCCAATCTGAATTGTTGCTCCTAACTCCTAAAACCCCCTTAGGAGAAAAGGACGAGAAAGAGAGATTGAGGTTTTGAGACTTGGGTAAGACAAATGGATACTGAATTGAGATTACAATAGGATAAATGAAAGTAACAGATGAGATCTCATCATTGTCTCTTTATGAAATCATTAATGTCTTGCTTATTGCTCCTAAAAAGCAGTTGGGAGCTCTGGGGAGCTTGATTGGAGAACCATGCTGGAATCTTGCCCTGAGCTGGATTTGAACCCCGCTCCTATTGTTCAAAGAGCTGCGCCATCCAGCTAAAATCAAAAGAGCAGGACTGATTGTCTTTAAATAGAGTACAATTTCCCTTTACTTCAAAGAGGAGAAATACCATATCCACAATTACAGTAAATGCTCCGTATAGCGTCTTTCTAGTCTTTTCAACCACTCAAAGTGCTTGAATGAATTAATCTCTAAACATCATGTCAAAGTATTGGGTGTTCTTTGAGCTCTTTCTCTGATCTCAAGGTCATGGACTTGATATAAGACTTATTTAAGATACTGTAGAGATCTCATCCTTTGATCAGAGTAAAACAGAGTTATTTGCTCCTGAGGCCAATATGAGAAAACTGAGACATATTTGAGAAGAATCGTGAGATCCCAGGAGTCATAGCTGAGTTTTCTTTGAGCTCTTTCTCTGATCTCATGGTCCAATGTTCAGGAAACTTAAATAAGTCTTATTTAAGATCAGTTAGAGATCTCTTGTTTTGTCTCTTGTAATGAGATTTTATATGGTTGTTTCTCCTGAGATGAATTTGAGAAGTGGGAGAAAAGGCCTTTGAATTTTTAGCAACTTATTTATGTCTAGGAGTCAGTAACATGGGGCAGGCTGCACGCTCTGCTGCTGAAACGCTTTTGAGACGCTTCCACTGAACTTTGATGCCGGGATGCATCAAAACCGTGGCGCAGCTGTCAGTGACGCGCTGTAGCCGGAGTCAGTAGACTTTCAGAGTAGGCGTTTGGCTTTTTCTGTTCACTGGATGACATGTAACATAATATAATATATTTTACTTTTAATAGTTAAAGCAAGTCAAGTGTCTTCAGTTTGAAGAGTTAGTCCACTTCCATAATTAAGGCAACAGGATTAAACTTTTATGTATATCATTTTTGTGCACTTCTGGAGTGTTTGTTGTGATATTATTAAAAAAAGGCTTACTGTATTATCGCTGCCGCTGGTCAAGTTGACAATTAATGACAGGCCAAAACAGCCCTTAGGTCCCGGTGCTCCCAGTCTGCTAGTGCAATCTCCACAATGTCTTCCTGTTTTTAGAGTGTTGTTGGTAAATATAAATGTAAATGCTCCGTATTTGTATAGCGCCTTTCTAGTCTTTTCGACCACTCCAAGCGCTTTTACACTACATCTGCATTCACCATTCACACACATTCATTCACTGATCCTAAGTGCTCAAACACTGTACATGTACTGTATATGTCGACACAATGACGACCTTATAGGCACTTTTTATTGTGGAAGTCCTTCAGCCATGCCAAATATTTGGAAGAGGAAACAACCTGGCGCTGTCATACAGCAGAGATGAGCTTCTAGCCCTCCATGCTGCAGGAGACCATCCACCACCTGACCTTACCGAGGACATACTACCCACGGCCCCGAGGAGACGAAGCCGAAGAAGAGGAAGGAGAGGAGGAATCCGGCAGTGTCTGCGACAGAGAGGCAACAGGCCGCCGCTACCCTCCATGATCCTCAGCAACGTGAGGTCTTTGAAAAGGAAAATGGACGAGTTAAGGTGCAACGCTTCAGCCTGCTACAAGTACCGTGAGTCATCATTTATGGTGTTCACTGAGACATGGCTGCGCCCTGATGTTCCTGACTGAGTGGAGGGTTTTTCTCTCATTCGCTCCGATAGGAGTGAGGCGTAGGGGAAAGACAGACGGAGGGCATCTGTGTTTTTATTAATGATAGATGGTGCAGGCAACATACACTGCGCATGTTGAACTAATGTGCTTAGTTATCCTTACAACAAACCATACATAACTAAGGAGGTTAAAGACTGTATCAACTGCAAGAAATTGGCATTTAAGAACCAGGACAGAGCACAACTGAAAATTGTGCAAACAGAACTTTATCACTTGCTCAGGGAAGCCAGGAGAAGACATAAAGAATGAATTGAACTAAATTTTACTCAAAAAAAAATCAAAAAAACTATGGGACACAATGAAGGTAATTACTAATATGACACCAGCTCAAAAATGCATCAGTACCTCTGATGACCTGCAAAAAGCTAATGACCTGAATGACTTCTATCTGAGATTTGAATCTGGGGACTTTTCCCCTGAATGGAAGAATGAGGCAATCTCTGTCACACAACAGGCTGGTGATAGAACCTCAGGAGGTCAGATTGCTTTTTAAAGACTTGTGTACTAAGGCCACAGCTCCTCTGCATTTCTGCTAAAGACACGTGCAGAGGAGCTGACCCCTGCATGGTGCCCCATCTTTCAAAAATCAGTAGACTCACACACCATCCCCGCCTTGTGGAAGAATTCAGTAATTATACCTGTACCTAAAAAACCTTGCCCACTGGCACTGACATCATGAAATGTCTTGAGAGGATAATGGTGTCATTTCTTAAGCAAAATGGCGTGTTAGACCCTTTTCAATTTGCCTATAGGCAGGGGCGTGGCACAGATGACGCTATAAATAGCATATCACATCTGGTCAGTAAACACCTTGAGGACCCCAAGGCCTATGAACGCATTTTGTTTGTTGATTTTAGTTCAGATTCACATGCTCATCCAGAAACTGAAACACATGAATGTGAACTGTTTTACTCTCAACTGGTATTTTACTTTTTTAACAAAGCGTTCTCAACAGGTCAGAATGAATAATGCTCTCACAGAGCCCAGGCCAATCAGCACTGGTGCCCCTCAGGGCTGTGTCAGCTCTCCAGTCCTCTTTACACTGTATACTAACGATTTAACGATTGCACTAGACTCCACGCTGACAATTATATTATCAAATTCTCAGACGATACAGCAATCCTCTGCCTTATGCACAAAGATAGAAGCCCAGCAGCCTATCATACAGAAATTGAGGAATTTGTCCAGTGGTGTGACGACAACTACCTTGTGCTAAATGTGACTAAGACTGCACGGGAGATGGTGTTTGACCCAAAGGCCATAGGTGACACCAGGCCTGTAGTGATCAACAACTCAGCCATTACTTAGGTTAACTCTTACAAGTGTAACCGAGCGGTTGTAAGTTCGCCTACACGTTTGATGTGACTACCAAAATAACAACACGGAGGTTCCGTTGTCTGAACCAAGACGGGACATCTTTATTTTCTTTCTCCTCTCTTGCACATTGTTGAACCGGAACAGCATCACAACTTCAGTTTCTCCCCCACTTCAAAATAAAAGCCTCTACTCAACAAAGTAGCTTACATACCTCCCCCCTTACAAAAAGAAACGTCCTCGTTTCAGCAACACCACTAACAACAACAAACATGTTAACAGCAGCAGTCACTTGGTTGCCCAAAACACACCCCAACATAAAATTTGACATGACACAGGAAACAATATAATGCATGGCACGCTCACAAAAAAAAAACACAGTCCCAAAGTATGCCCCACTAATCTCTACTGTATACCAGAGGTGGCTGATACACACTAGCGGATCGACACACCCAAGCGAAATGAACCACACCAGCGAGGGAATGCATTAACCCACATAACCTCAGTACATTTTGGCACTGCAACATGGAACCCCACTAACAGGTGAAAAAATTACTTATAAGTGACAAAGTCCTGGAAACGAACCGGCCGGTTCACCACTCTGCCGGCACGAGAAACAGTTCGCTGTGGTTTACCAGGGTCTCTAACATAAACAGTCCCAGAACCACCAGTGGCCAAAAGCTCCTCCGCCCCACTCCCCACATCCAGCAGCCCCTCATCCAACAGCGAGGGAACATGAAGAGGAGCCGGGTGGCTACACAAAGAACTCGGTGGCCTCAGTAGAGTGTAGGGTTTCAGTCTATCATAATGGACCACCTGCTCCTGTCCAGCAGCGGTCAGATGATCTCCAATACGATAGGTGAGTCCCGGCTCGCCCTGAGAGTCCAACACAGCCAGCACCCTGTAGGGGCCCTTCCAGTGGGGAGCAAGTTTCATGCGGTCCTCAGTAGGATTGTGCAGCCACACCAGGTCCCCCACTGAGTATGGTCGGTGGCGGGCAGCCGCATCATGGTACAGTTTTTGTCTCATAGGCGCTGGCACCCCACTGCCGTGCACCACTGAAAGCAGTCTCCGGCCTTCCCGTCAGAGAGGTCACAAAGTCAGCATAAGAAAAAGGTAAGTCCGAACGCCCAACCTGAGAGGGCACCAAAACATCCACGGGGACCCGGGCTTCCCTGCCGTGAGTCAAATAGAAAGGGGTGTAGTTGGTGCAGGCATGGACAGATATGTTATAGGCGAAAGCCACATGCTTCAGATAATCGTCCCACTCACCCCCACATGCGAGTAGTGACTTGGCAAGCTGGTCAATGAGAGTCCGATTAAAGCGTTCAACCATCCCATCTGATTTGGGATTATATGGTGTGGTGTGTGTCTTTTTAATCCCCAAACGTTGACACAGTCTCTGGACAATCTCCGACTCAAATTGCCGGCCCTGATCACTGTGAACAGCCTCGGGGATGCCATGAACTAACACATAGTCTTCAAACAAACATTGCGCTACCGTTTGGGCCGTCTGATTATGAAGGGCATATAGATTCACAAACTTGGTAAAGTAGTCCTCAACCACTAACACATATCTGTTACCCTTTGAAGTCACTGGCAATTCCAGAATGTCAGTTGCCACTCTCTGGAAGGGCCGAGTTACCTGGGACCCCCCCATCGGCGCACGCCGCTTAGGCACAGGGGCCCTGCGGGTTTGGCACGGGACACATTGCTCACACCACTGCCTAATGTACTTAAACATAGAGGGCCAGAAACAGGTTTGCCTTGCTCGTTCCCATACCCTCTCCGCTGAGAAATGTGCCGCCGCTGGGCCTCCATGAAGGTGCTGCAACACCTCCGGCACAAACAAGGAGGGCCCAACCACTTGACACTGAGCATCCCCCGTGAGAGGGGAATTCACAGTCCGGCAGAGCAGTCCATTCACAACAGAAAGGCGAGGATATTCAGTCCATAAATTCCTAAGCCACCGGGAGCTACCTCTCATCCGCCCCCGAGGTGGTCTGGATCCACTGCTCTCAATCCACTCCAATGCCCTACCAATGTCTGGATCAGCTTGTTGCAATTCTTTCATGCCGGACCCATCGTGTGACAGTGCATGCATAAAAGACAGGTCCTCTGCTTCACCGCGTGTGTCCCCCTGCTGCCCCCAGTGGCGAGGTCTGAAATCTGAGGACACAGAGCTTGCGGCTGAGACTGCAGAGTGACATTGTGGTGGGCACCAGACTCCCCATCCGAGTCTATGGCATTCACCTGGGTGGCCGCCCCCTTTGGAGTGCCGATAACTGCTCTGAACTGGGGGCCGCCGTGACAGAGCATCGGCGTTAGTATGTCGTTGACCATCCCTGTGTTGTATGGCCCAGTTAAAAGGATCCAGCTCCAGTATCCATCTCGCTCTTCTGCCTGTGGGATCCTTGTCAATAGACATGTTGCGGAGCCCCAGCAGAGGCTTTTGATCTGTTATAATGGTGAATGCAGCCGACCCAATGTAGTGCCTGAATTGGCGTACAGCCCACACAACAGCCCACAATTCTCTGTCGAATGTGGACCAGCGCTTTTCAGTGTGAGTGAGCGACTGACTCGCATAGACCACCACACGTTCCAGTCCATCCCTGTCTTGAGCCAGCACAGCCCCCACTGCATCTGTGGAGGCGTCCGTGTACACCTTAAAGGGGATGCGGAAGTCAGGCATAGTAACCACTGGGGCCGATGAGAGCACCCTTTTCAGGTACTCAAATGCAGCATCACATTCCGGAGTCCATTGGAAATGAGTGTCTTTACACGTCAGGCGGTGCAAGGGGGCAGCCTGCTTGGCAAAGTCCTTGACAAAACGTCTGTAGTAAGAGCAAAGCCCCACAAATGCCCGCACTTCAGTCAGATTCCGCGGTGTGGGCCAGGTCCTGACTTTGTCTGTGTTCCGGGGGTCTGGCTGCAGGCCATGGCGAGAGACAACATGGCCCAGGAAAACCACATGATCCCGAGCCAGATGGCACTTCATAGGATTCAACCTGAGGCCAGCCGCCTGAATCCTGGAGAAGACCTCACGGAGAGTGGAGAGGTGGTCCTCAAATGTGGGGCTGTATATCAGTACATCATCAAGATACACCATGCACACTTGCCACGGAAGCCCCCGGAGCACCAGCTCCATCATGCGTTGAAACGTCGCGGGTGAGTTAGTGAGGCCCATGGGCATCGAACGCCACTGGTACAGGCCCCTGCCTGTCGTGAATGCCGTTTTCTCCCGGTCTTCTTCCGCGACCTCAACCTGCCAACGCATCCAAGGTGTCATCCACTCTGGGGAGGGGGTAAGAGTCTTTAATAGTGATGCAGTTCAGGCGGCGGTAGTCAATGCAAAATCTCCACTCACCATTTTTCTTTCTTACTAGGACGACAGGTGAGGCCCAGGGACTACAGCTCTCCTCAATTACCCCATTGGCTAACAAGGCTGCCACCTGGCGGTCCATCTCTTCCCTCTTCTCTGGCGAGGTCCGGTATGCACGCTGACGCAGGAGGTTGGAGGTTGGGCGCCAAGTAGCCCACAAAGTCAGGGAGCTGATCCACAGGCCCGGGCGGGATACAGTCACGGGCACCAGCTTCTCGCTGAGGGGGGGCAATGTCACAGCAGTTGCAATAGAAACGTTACAACACTCAGGGATCAAATCTTTGGCACTCAGAAGGGGAATTACAGTGTCTTTCAGTAGCAGTCTGCCTCGAGCAAAATCCAAAAGGGCGTGGTTGGAGGCGAGAAAGTCCAGGCCTAATAGTCCCGCTTGTGTGGACTCTCTAAGCGGTACAGTAGCGGTTACAGTGCCCAAGGTGTCGAGCATCTGGCCATTTACAGCACGAGCAGCAATAAAGTCAGCGTTCAAAGGCCGCCTACGCAGTGCCGGAACAGCCATGCGCAACTCTGCACTGATGAATGACTCTGTTGATCCTGAGTCCACCAACATGTTGACTTCCATGCCTTCAATGTTTCCCCTCACGTATGAGGTGTGCCGCTGCTCTGTTGTGCCCCGAATCTGAGCATTGCTTGTAGAGGGGACAAATATTTCACTCACCATTGGGCCCGTAGATACGGTAGCTGGTGTTTGGGCCGCAACATCAGCTACATCTCTTTTCCCGACTGGTTGGCTGGGTCTTCCCTCTTGGGGGAGAGAAAACGCACTCCACGCCTCCTCTGTGGTTCCTCATCAAAAGGACCCCTAGCAGATTGGGGACTCCGCCACGTTGGAGATTCTGCTCGGTTATTGCAGGGCACCCGGGCATCCCACCTTTCCTCGGGTCCCCACACAGCTCTCCGTTCACGCCAGCCGCGGTCAGGTGAACGCCCTCTCCGATCATCTCTGGGGCGACGTAACTGGCAGCCCTGCTCCCCACAAGCACACTGACACTGACCTTCTCGTCCTGGTGAGGAGGTTCTCAGCCTGCCTCTCCCGTCACTGGATCTCAGTCGGTTATGTCTCATTTCCATCCTCATCTCCCTCATTTCTTGATGAAGTCTGTCCATAGCTCTGTACAAACCACCTCCTTCCGATATGGAATGCACCATAGCAGCTGCACCCCCCCTCAGCAGGGGGCTGCTGTACACGCGTGTCCATCTTTAACGTCTCTGGCCACTTCACAACGGCCAGCAATGACCAGAGCCTCTTCCAGATCAGTAGCCCCCTGTTCATGACATTTGGCCCACAAAGTCGGATCAAGTCCAGCCAGAAACCTGCGAAATTTCTCCTCCTTCTGAGCTATGTCACCATAGCCAGGGAACGCTTCTTGAACTAGCTTGCTTATTTCTGCTGCATATAATTCCAAACTCTCACCTGAAGCACGTGGACGAGCAGAGAGGTTAGCCCGAAAACAATCCAGAAAATGTCTTTGTCCAAATGCTTCCTGCAACTTCTCCTTCACCGCAGGATAGTCGGCCTGAACAGACGCTGTCAGTGATTGCATTGCACATTATGGTTGTACTCTGTAAGTTAAAAACAGGTTACAGTTTATTGATTTGAGAGTCAGGAGGATGTGTTGACTGACAGTAGTATATAAGCTGTCAGTAACTGCATTGCACAGGTTGTCCTCTGTAAGTTAAAAACAGGTTACAGCTTTATTGTTGACCATATAACTTTACAGTTTTATTTAGTTATAACTTACACTGGGTTTAAGAGTCAACAGGGTTTGTTGACTTACAGTAGTTTATAAGCTGTCATTAATTGTAAAAATCCACTGTTGACTTTTCTAAAGTTAACCTGACAGTTAATGATAGCTTTGAACTTCACCCATTTAGGGGAGACAATACTGACAGGCTTGCAATCTCTGAGTGGGAGGAGTCTATTAAGATTTATCTGAGTAAAAGGGGCATTGATCTGTGTAACCAGGCTGATGAGGTGCTGAGCAAGCTACAAGGGAGAGCATGTGATATTGTGAAAGTTGGGCTATGTAGCAAACCTTCTGTAGACTTGAAATCAGGCAGCCTGTGTTTGACATTCTCTGACAACACTTTAGTGACTCTGTAACCTCTTTCATGCCCCTTGCTGACTTTTATGACACAAAGCCCTACCCCACTGAGACTGCTGTTGATACCTGGATTTGGTTTATGATACCTGGATTTGGCTTAACAAAGCCATTGATAGTGCTGTGGATGGACAAACAAGACAGGGTAAGACCCTTCACGCAAAGTGACTGTTATGTTCATCATTCATTGTCCTGATGCTGAGCTGTCTCTAGTCTACAGCTGTGGGCCGCTGGAGGAGTGGACCGCCACGGATGTTCAAATACGACTGGATGAGCATCACCGTAAAAAAGATGGCTTCTACAGTCAGTCTGTGTGCCCATCTGACAGTTTGCATGCCACCCAGTCTACACGGCTCCTTCACAGCCATGTTCAGACTTCAGAGAGACCTCCCACTTCTTAACCACAGGCAGATGGTAGACTCATTTAGATGAAGGTCAGTCACTTGAACATGTCATCACACTGCTTGAGCGCTTGCTGTAATGAGAGACCCCTCAGTGTCCCAGGCCACCTCGATCTGGAACAGGCAGCCATACCAGGTATCATGGCCTTTGTGTCATATGTGGGAGTGATGATCATGACACTGTGTCTCACTGTAGGCGTGAACGTCTTTGCTTCCGCTGCCATGCCTTTGGACACCAAGTAGTATCTTGCCCTGTCCCCATTGTTGCTGACCCGCCTGCTGCTCAGCTTGGTGGTCGTCCACATCAGCAGGGAAACTAATTCTAATTCAATTCAATTCAATTCAATTTTATTTATATAGCGCCAAATCACAACAACAGTTATCTCACAGCGCTTTTCATAAAAGAGCAGGTCTAGACCGTACTCTATGATGCTATTTACAGAAGCCCAACAGTTCCCACCAAGAGCAGCACTAGGCGACAGAGGCAAGGAAAAACTTCCTTTTAAGAGGCAGAAACTTCGAGCAGAACCATGGCTCAGGGTGGGCGGCCATCTGCCTCGACTGGTTGGGGTGAATGAGAGAGAGAGAGAGAGGTAGAGTGAGAAAGAGAGAGAGGGATGGAAGGAGAGAGAGAGGGGAGGGAGGCTGCCTACACAATATACACACAGAGGTACAGACAGTGAAGGTGATGTTGCTATAGACTGAATGAATAATGGTACAGATATTTATAGTAGTGTTAATGATAATAATCGTAATGTTAATAATTATAATAACAATAATAACAATAGGACTAGTAACAATAATTAACTGGCCCACATGAGCAGGGGACTAGTGGAGGGCCAGATGACATGTCCCCACAAGATCAAGCTGATGTTGACCTTGAATCTGTTTACTCACAGTTCTGTTCTTCAGCCGACAGTGATGCTACAGTAATATTTCAAAATACACAGAGACTGTCTGCTACTGCTGACCTTTTCTATACTGATGTGTTGATCCAGGATGCTGTTAAACTACGGTGCCATGTTGGACAGTGGCTCGATGGCCTGTTCTTTAAGTTCTTGCATGCTTGCCCTCTTAGAGCAGGCCAATGTAGTTTCATCTGCTTCTGTCTCTCCTTCATCAGTTGTTCTGATTGGATGTGGAGGTTTGAAGACAAACCCTATGAGAGTGTGTGAATAAATAAACGTGCTTGATTGTCACATCTCTGTGCACACACTCATCGTAGAACGTCAAAGTGACAACCTCATTCTTGGCAGCAATGTCATCAAGCATCTCATTCGAGCACTGAAGCATTCTGATGGTTTTTCTGAGAAAGTGTCACTTTCAGGTCAGACTTCAGAGGAGGAGAACTTGCTGCTAATGTTGGCCTTAGTGGAGAAATGGAGAGGCGATGAGTTCACTGACAAGGTGGGGACTGTGAAACTGAAACATGCTGTGATTCTTCTCGACCATGGACCTCACCTCTGGTTATTATGATGTCGAGGTACTCGAGGAGGACAAGTTCAGAAGTTCAGCGCATTCACCTCTGAGTACAACAGACTGCCACAAGGTCTCTTCAACAGCCCAGCCACATTCACGAGGAGGATGATGATGGCCATCTTTGGTGATCAAAACTACTTCAGTCTCCTGTGTTACCTGGATGACATACTGGTGTTTGCCCCTGATGAGCAGTTGGCACTGCAGAGGTTGGAGATGGTGTTTGAGAGGTTGAAAGTGTACAATCTTAAGCTCACCCAAAAAGTGCAATTTCATGAGACCATCTGTGAAGTTCCTTCCATATTGTGAGGAATGATGGCATTGCTACTGACCCGGAAAAAGTTAAAGCCATTGTTGACCTGGAGGAGAAGGACTTGATGGAAGAGGGCACCAACATCTCCTCGCCCTCCAAAATAAGATCCTTCCTTGAAATGGTGGGATTTTATCAGCAGTTCTTTGAGGGATACTCCTAGATCAGCAAGCCTTTGTTTGCGCTGATGTCTGGCATGAAGAAAGCCAGACAAGCCAAAGGAAAAAAGAGCCCTCCTGTGTCCAGGGATCTGCTGACTGGATCCCAGATTGCAGTGGAGCTTTCCTGAAGCTGAAACAGGCACCGCTGGATAATGTCACTCTCGCACATCCCAGTTTCAGTAAGCAATGCCTGCTGTCAGTTGATGCCTCTTCTAATGGCCTCGGGCTGTGTCGACTCAGCTGGTCGACGGAGAGGACACTGCACTTCCCATTGCATTTGCCAGCAAATCACTCAACTATGCCCAGTCATGTTATCCAGCTCACAGGCTGGAAATCCTCGCACTTAAGTGGGCTGTTTGTGACAAATTCTGCCACTGGTTGAGAGGTCAAAAATTGACTGTATGGACTGACAACAACCCGCTTACTTACATTCTCAGCAAGCTGAAGCTGGATGCCTGTGAGCAGAGGTGGGTGTCCAAATTGGCTCCATATGACTTTGAAATCAGATACATCCCCGGCCCTAAGAATGTGGTACCGGATACCCAGTATGCTTCATTGCCTCACAACAGTCCCTTTTGGTGCACTTTTGGAAGAAACAAATGCCTCGGACCTTGACTGCGTGCAAGAGGCTTTCCGTCTTTTCCTGTGATCCAAAGAGCCGGCTTTGTTGCACATGGCATGTCTCAGTGAGGTGTTAAAAATGTCTGTGAACACCGGAGACAGCTAATCAGCACCGTGCTTCAGGGTGGATGGGGAGACAGAATCTGGCCCAGCTGCTTTGCAGGGGTTTCTGCCTCCTGAACAGTCTGTTGACTTCTCCCTCTGAGATGGAGAGAGGACGGGAGGGGTGGACCTGGCCAACTCTGATGGTGCTTTCAGACCAAAAGCGAAGTGAGCGTTCGGGTCAGTGAGTTTACATGCAAAGTCAATGCAGAGATGCGTAGAGCCGCGATTTCCTGTTGGGCGGTGCCGGCAACGCGAATCGAAGGCAACGCGAAGGAATTCGCATGAGTTGTATATTTTCAACTCAAGCGAGAAATTCGCATGAGTTGTATATTTTCAACTCAAGCGAGAAATTCGCATGACACTGAGTTGCGATAGCCTATCAATGTAGAGATTGTCCGTACGTCACCGACAGCTTCAGAGCGTTGTGGAGAGAGCCAGGCAGAGCGGGCGATTGAAAATCTGCTGGCCAGCTGAGAGCTGCTAAACTTGGGCTAGAGGAGCAGGGAGCAGCGCTCCAGCTTTCGGACAAACTACGCCGTTTGCTTGAGGGAGGAGCTCGGAGTAAATTGCTTTTATTAAATTAGCTTTTTACTTTAGTTTTTAGGATTGATTTATCTTCACTCGAGCTTCTCAGCAGCTAGATTCCTTGCACATCCGGTTCCAGTGTTGTTAGCGTCGTTTGGCACTACTTCATATTTATGTTAAAACCGGACAAAACTGGACATTGCTGGGAGAAAAGAAAGCGAGGAGGTTGAACTACCTGGTGAGTTAAGAAAACATGTGTATGTAACTTTAGTCCAGCTATCGTTGTACTTTACTGTGACCAAGTTAGCATAGCATAGCCCTGATCGATCCCAACTCCATTCAGAAAACAAACATTTTAGAAGTTGTCCTGCTGTCTTGCTGACAGACCTGACAAAGCATGAATTCATATGTTGAACAAAACTGCAGCATATGGTAGTTATTTCGGCATCAGTTTGATCCGTTTGCTATTTAATCACAGCAAAATGTTTACTTTGAGTTCATTCAGCTGTAGTAATGGCAAGTTGTGTTTATTAACGTCATCGCGTTAAAATCGCCTTCTCGCGTTGTGTGTGAACACTTGCAGCGAATGTACTCACGCGAGGAAAGCGTGTTTGGTCTGAATGCAACATGAGGAGTTGGGGGAGGAGATGGACTGGGGTTGAAACTGAGTGGTAGAGTTACGGAGGATGGTGACCGATTGACTCTCAAAGCAGCAGTAGAACTGGTTCAGCTCATTTGCCAGGTGAGAGTCATTGATGGAGTGGGGGGATTTGGGTTTGTAGTTAGTGATCTGTCTGAACCCCATACAGACAGAAGTGGTTTTGCTTCTCGCACCTCCTTGCTAAACCTGTACTTTAACCCCCTGCACATGGCTCAGTCCCCACTCCTAAATGCCTCCTCCTTTTCCAACCTCAGCTGTAAGAGTTTGGCTGTAAACCAGGGTTTGTCATTGTTATAACTCACCCTGGTGTGTGTTGGTATACAGGTGTCCTCACAGAAGCTGGTGTAGGACATCACAGCCGCTGTAAACTCGTCCAGATTGTTGGTAGCAGTCCTGAAAACATCCCAGTCAGTGCAGTCTGAAGATTCACTGGTCCACTTCTTTGATGTCCTCACTACAGGGAGTTTTAATTTCTGTCTGTAAGCAGGAATCAGGTAGATCATGACGTGATCAGAGTGTCCCGGTGGAGCACGTGTGACGGCGTGATAGGCACTGCTAACCGTGGTGTAGCAGTGATCTAAAGTGTTCCCCTCTCTTGTTGGACACTTTATAAACTGTATTTGGGGAGTTCTTGGCTGAGGTATCCCCCAGCCAAGAACCCCCTGATGTTCATGAGCTCTTCTCTGGTGGAAGAACACGGGGAATCGCAGCCGACAACTTAATTGACACACAAAAATAAAACAACGAGCACCTAACACCAAGGCTGCTATGCTCAGCTCTATCTTGTTTGTTTGGTACTATGTGCCCTCTGCTTTGAAGGAAGTAGTTCTCAAAGGCGTGCACGATGAGGCAGGTCATCAGGGGCAGAGGAGGACGCTATCTGACGAGTCAAAGGTTCTATTGGCTTGGTATGGACAGAGATGTCAAGGAGTATGTGTGGCGCTGTCGGTGTTGTGTGGTCAGCAAATCTCCTGCACCTGAGGCTAGAGCGCCACTCGAGAGTGTTAGGACCTCCAGACCTCTTGAGTTGGTTTGCATTGACTTCTGGTCAGCCGAAGACTCATCTAACAAGTCTCGTGATGACATAGTGACTGACCATTTCACAAAGCTGGCCCAAGCATATATATCTGGAACAATTACTTTTGCGTTTATGACTTTCCGGAGAGAGTGCACTCAGATCAAGGTGCGAACTTTGAAAGCATCCTGATTGCAGAAATGCTCTAAGTTGCTGGTGTCGAAGTCCCATACAACTCCTTACCACCCCATGGGCAATGGAGCGGTGGAAAGGTTCCATCGTACTCTTGGAAATATGATTAGAACTCTCTCACCCACAGCCAAGCAAGATCTCTCACCTTCTCCTACAATGCCACAGTTTTGCCCCTTTTCAACTGATGTTTGGCAGGACACCTAGGTTGCCTGTGGACATGTTGCTTGAGTCTGTGCTGATGGATGATCAAGTGGTGGATTATGATGCCTATGTGCAGCATCTCAGGCATGACTTGGCAGAGGCTATTAGGATTGCTCAGATCTCAACAACAAAGCAGCAGGAGAGACAAGCTGAGTATTACAACCGCAAGCTGAGGGGTGCGCCTGTAGATGTTGGAGGAAGAGTCCTGTTGGACGACAAAGGAGAATGAGGTCACAGGAAATTGGCTGATCATTGGGAGAGCTATCCCTATGCTGTCATGGAGAAACATAAAAACACTCATACCTTCAGTATCAGGAGCTGAGAGACAGGCAAAGAAAAAGTGGTCCACAGGAATTTCATTGTGCCGATGGATTTCCTGCCTGTGCCAACTGAGCCTGAGGATTGTGGCTCTTCTGTTGATGTCCTAACAGATGGTGATGTGGACTTGTTTGTGCTGGATGTGGATATGGAGTCTGTTGTGCAGCCTGGATGTGGACCTGAAGACAGGATTGTCTCATGGATCTCTGAGCTTCCAGCCTCCGATGTTGATGACTTGACTGCTGCTGGGAATGTTCCTGCTGCAGATATCTCTGCGGGAGCTATTGATGGCCCTGACGAGAATAGCTCAGGCAATACAGACCAAACTGGACTTGACGAAGCTATTCCGGTTACTCATGACAAACCAGACTGCAGACTTGACTAATGTCCGACCCGCTGCTTCTTCTCCTCTTGTTGACTGGCTGCCTTGTGATGAAATTTTTGTAGTCACATCAGAGGCAGGACATTCTCATTGACATTACGCAAGGTGTGAGAACACGGTATGGGAGGGTTGTTAGACCTGTTGTTAGGCTTATTGAACATGTGCGCCAGAAGGTCGCTGTTGGTCATTAAAGTTTCTGTTGGGTTTTGCCTTGCACAAGAACGACAGTATTTCCCTTCTGTTTTGTGTCTGTAATGCAGTTGTGAACACCTGTAGGTGATAGTACTGTGTATGTTTAGGTGGTTTATGATTATACTGTCAATCATATGGTACTTCAGTAGCTAAAATGTAACTGGGCATCCCTATGGGTGTTGGAAGGCTTTGCAACCCATTCACATTTAAATTCTTAAAGAATAGTCTTTCTGACTGGAATTCTGTGTATCTATTGTTTGTACAGTACTGTACACGCCATGCATTGTTGTTGTGTTATTTTCCTCATTCTAATGTTGGTACCTGGTGTGTAAGGTTTGGAAGTACTCCCACAGCTCAGTCTCCTTTTTATGTTCTTTTGTTTTGGTTGTGCAAGTGGAAGTCAGTAGGGGGGAGAGTAGCAGAGTTAATGATTCCACTTGCCATCACTGTCTGTGGTATTATTAAATTGAATCTGCATTTTATCATCAGTCAACTGTTTAATTTTTATATTGTTAACTAGTTTTGTTATACTGTTTATATTATTATGTGTTCTGTGAGAGTAATGGACATTGTTGCCATGGAGACCTTTGTGTGTAGCATGGACGCCCTCTGCTGTGCAGTAGCTGTAGATTTGAGCAGTGCACCCCAAAATTTAACAGTCTACATGTGCTGTCTCCGTGATAATCGGCGAGTTGAAGACAAAGATCCACGTGTGTGTTTCACTTTCCTACACAATGCAACCGCTACATATGGATAGAGAATATTTGATTAATTCAAATTTTAACTTAGGGGAAAGTTATACTATGGCAATGGCAGCACTGACAGCAGGTGCTTTGATTGCCCAGAGGAGAGAAAAGAGAGGCAAATTCTGATAGAAAAGCTACAAAAAGAAATTTAACCCAGTGTGACACTGACGTTCGTTTTGGTGAAGCTGAAGTATGTTATTAGGTATGGTGGGTTAAAAGTACACATACTCACAACGCTTGTGCAGAAAAGGGGGCACTGGGGCCCACCCCCTTATAACCGATCTGCAGGAAGGGTCACCCCTCCTGAGTAGTGAAGGAGGTAGAGGGGGACACATTAATGCAAGACGGGATGACCCAGGTATTAATTTGGGTTCCCCCATTTGAAAATAGATTAAAGCAAATTTATTCCACTTGTGTTCAAACAAACACTCAATTAACGAGGAGTTAAAAGAAATATGACTTGTTTTATATGACACACATTGAAAGATTTACTTAATAAAATAGTAATAATATATTTTCCATAATGTGTTTTTACAAGCAGCGCATCGAATCCACATGCAGGCGCACAGCGTTTGGCTCGATAAGGCAACGAACATCTGATAACTAATATATGAAACTATGCACTCCTATTTGCTCGACTGTTAACTTATTTTTGAGAATAAATTGCACTGCATCAACTTATTTATGAGAATAAATTGCACTGTATGCAAGTATTAATTAATATGATTCTGGATTAAACTGTACAACATATCTGAGGTGTTCTTTTGCAGAAACAGATATCTCCGTTTGTGTTTATTATCCTCAGTCACGGTTCTTTTTGTGCGCACTTCAGGGAAAATCATTCAAACGAGTTTTTGTTTATTCAGAAAGGCTTTAAGCCTATAATACTCAAAGGTAATATTTCAATATATTTTACATAACGGTTCATTTCTAACTGTTGCATCCTTCTGCCATGTGAGTTGCCGTTTCTCAGTTTATGTGCGTACAAGTTTGTTTTTTATAGATCACAACCTTTGCTTGGGAAGTGGTGTACGCACGTTTAAAAATGAGGCCCCTGGTCTGGACAAAATGGGACTCAGGTTGGCCAAAAAACAAAAATCTGACACAAAAATCTGAGACTGCTGTGCCCAAATCTTTGCTTGCTTATCAACATCCTCGATCAAGCAGTCTATGCGCAGTTTTCCAGGCTGTCAGTGCAAGACTCCGTGGAAGGACTCAAACGCTGTCAAGATACACTGTTTCACAAATGTTAGACTTTTTATGTAAGGATGATGGACCACATTAAAATCTTCTTGCCGCTGTTTACATTCAATGCAGAGAAAAAGTAGTTTAAAATGTGGCCTCAATGTAATTAAACCTTGGGAACGAGGTAATATATTGTTCCCACATTTTAATTACCTCATTGCCACTTTTTAATTAGAATTTTTTATTTTCATTCAGTGATCCTTTGGGGGCTCCATACTAAAGCAAAAGTATAACAAAAGAATATTTACAGTACATAGTCTGTAGGAGACAGGATTGTTTGATTTCGCCTGAACTTGCTTTCCTCCTTTCTGTATTCTGTTCAGCCTTTCCTCTGTGTCTCTGTAAAAAATAATTACAGTGAAAATAGGCAAAGGAATCCCTCCATTAGTCTTGTGTATGTTGCAAATGTTGACAGAAGGCTTTGGACATGAGATTTAGATGTGGGGTTTCAGCATTGCTGAATTTATTTAATCTTCTTTCTTCTGTGAATCTTTTTGCGTGCTGAGCACAACAATAATAGCAGTGGCAGCCCAGAACAACCAGCTGCCTATTTATGTGAGAGAATTATGTACACAAACTAATGTGACACATTTCTTCTCTTTGTCCTGAGTGTATCTTTGCACCACCAGCTAGTTCCTGGCTTACAGAAAAGTCCAAATTAGACAATTCGGTTGAGAAAAATTGTTATCATGGGAAACAAGATGGATATGCAATTCTTAACCAATTATTTGATAAGCCTTTTGGTTTTCTGCATCTTTTTTAACCATGAAGGTGTTTTATGGGAACAAAATCTACCTACCACTAAATCTCTCTAATAACACTTTGTATCTTGTTTGCTTAAAAACAAAAAACTAGGTACAGGAGGTTATGTGCCAGACTATTTCTTGCTTGGGAACATTTGCCAGGTAACTAGCGGAGACTCCAGGAAGTTACTGCTTTTGAAATTGCAAACTTTCCCACAGCTTTTCCCTGTTGTCCCCACCTTCCATCCCCCTTCTCTTACAGGTGTTGTCCTTTCTCTGTGCTGTCTGTTTGTGCCCCCCCATCCCCGTGTCTGCCCCCCTGTCCAGCCTGGTGACAAATCAATACATAATTAAATAAATAATAAAACAGACAAAGGAGTATTTTAATACTCGCTTGTGAAAGTAAAATCTGTCTGGCACAATATGGTATCCGGGTCATTATACTCTATACCAGGCTGCTGGGCAGGACAGGTTTAAAAAAAAAAAAAAAAAGATATAAAAAAGAAATTGCAAACTAATGTTTGTACACATCGGTTAACAAGATATAATATGTTTTTTATATATAAATATATATATAGCTTTAGAGGGGCTGGTAGGCAGAATTTGTTAGGGTTTCCCATGTTTCCAGTCTTTATGTTAAGCCAAGCTATCTGTAATTACAGTACAAACATGAGAGTAGCATCGATCTTCTCATCTATATTTGTGTTCAGAAAGCAGATTTCCCAAAATGTCAAACTACTCCTTTAAGTACACATTTCGGAAGGTACATTACCTCATCTGTTATTTAGATATGACTTGTTTGTTAAAAATTGACCAACATCTTTTGTCATTTAAATTGGGGTAGTTGCAGAAAAATGTTGATGCCATGTAGAACTGTACTAATGATAGCCTTCTACATGCATGATTGTCTACCCATGGAGTTTCTGAAAAAGCACACATGTTATTTTCCACTGCCTGCCCAGCAAGGAATTTATTCCTGACACAGCTGTGTGTGTGTGTGTGTGTGTGTGTGTGTGTGTGTGTGTGTGTGTGTGTGCGCACTAAGTGATGCTTGAATGTGTGGCTTAGTGTATCTTCTCAAGCAAGGAAAGACAATGAAACCGTGATCATTATTCTCTCTGAGAGGCTGTTAACATCTAAATGCATCAGATAACACAATGTGAAACAATTCTGATTGTCAACTGTGATTAAAAGAGTAACCAGAATCCAGAGTGGATTGATGATTCATGTATGCATCTACTTTGTCAATTAGTGACTCACCCAATTATGTCATTAGTAGATCAATAACAATATGAATGGAAATATATGTTAGTGGGCAGTCTGCTATTTTTTTCATAAATGGACCATTCATCAACTTGGTGTATCCTTGTATACTTGTATACTAAGCACTTTATACTATATGTCAGTGGCTGCCATGCAAGATGCCAACTGCTTGCAAGGAGATTAATTTGGGGTTCAGTATCTTGCTTATCTTACTTTTCACATAGACTGCTCTACCTCCTGAGCCGCAGCCACCCCTTATAACAATAAATGAGTAAAAGCTGACTTTGGCTTTATGTTATGGAGACTATAGTGCTATTGTCACATCCTCTGTGTCCCTCCCTCAAGCCCCATTTCAACGTGTTACTGGACATTTGTCTGATAAATTGCAGTTATTTACTCCATATGCAGTGGCAGGAACTAACACAAGCTAAGATACATACAATCTTAATTACAGTGGTAAGGCACAATAATTACCACTTTATTTTTAACCCAGCAGCAAACTTACATTCAGTGGTATTGGACTTTTGTCTTGATAAAGTGCAGATATTTTCTTCACATGCAATGTCAGGAAAACCCAAGTAAAGGCCCAGCGACGTGGGACTGATATAATAATGAAACGTGCAAAGCACAGAAGCAGACAGCAGTAATATCACAACACTGAATGTCAGGTTACAATAACATTATTACTACATTGATTACTACACTTTTGGTAGTGAATTAATGAATCAGTCTGTTAAGGTAGTCTGGTATAGTCCTCTTAGGCTCATATACTGACAGTGGCCACAGTACTGCGCTGTTGGCAGGTTCAATGGCACAGCTGGTCCTCGGGCAGCAGTGTAGAATCTGTATATTCCTTTCTTCGTTTCTCATCAAATGAGTTAAAACCTTCATCTAGGGAACTTAAGGTTCAACATTGACTAAAGTGGACCACCTCCTACTTGCATCTTCTTCACGTTCGTACTCCAGCTAGAGTGCTGAGATCGCCAATCTCCCCCTCCTGGAGGGGTAGAAGCAGAATCAAAACCAGAGGCGATCGAGCCTGTGTAGCTGCCCCTAACCTGTGGAACAACCTGCCAGTCCATATCAGAACTGCCTCTACTCTCGAACGTTTTAATCACTGTTAAAAACACATCTCTTTTCTTTGGCATTTCCTTTGAGTTAAGTCTGTTATTATTCCTGGCAATTTTAATATCACTATACATCATATACTGTATATCATTGTTTTATTGCTGTACTTTTACTGTGTAAGTAGTGTCTTGTTGTTTTAACCTTGGTTGTTTTAAGTGTGCTATCTAAATAAAATATATATTGATATTGATATCACAGTGGAAAGGCCAGGCAAATGCTGGGTCTTTGGGTTTGGTGACAGCATGACATCATGGCCGCACCACAGGGGGGCTCCTGCACTCCTTTGGGGCTCGTCCAGTAGCAATCCAGGATTTGGATTCATCTTAAATCTCACACTCACTTATGCTCCCCCCTTTTGATCTGTGTGGGGTGCTGGCCACAGTCTTCAGAACAATTCAAAGAATGTGTTCCTAGGATCAGACTGGGCATATAGTTCATAGAGTGCATAGAAGTTGTCTGGGCAGACATTTGAGGTTACGTCTGGGCAAACTTCTAACTATGTCTTAGCATATTTACATATCTACATATCATGTGTCACACACAATCCTTATTTTACAGGCAGACAAGTCATTCATTCGACCACAGTTCTTTACTGCTCTTATACATTGACAGTAACATCAAATAACAAAAAGGAAAATTGAAAGGTGAAAAACAGAGAGGGAGAGCAGAAGGAAAGGTGGTTAGCGGTTACTTACACTTGCTCCATGGCTGAAAAACAGGAGTGAGTTCAGGTTGGCCTGTAACTTCCAAATGTACTGTACATTAGGTGTGCAACAAATGCCGTGCTGATCCAGATTAATACAGACGTTTAGTCGGAATACATTCTGTCTTGAGAATTAATCCTATTTCGAGGTTTTTAGGGTCTATGGAAATTGGGATTGGGATTGCAATGCCAAGACTGTATGCCAGATGTACCTGTGATATTGCACAACAGTGATGGTAGTGGATTTAGAGATCTCAACAAGGTCCAGGGAGACCAGATAGTTTGAAATCCTTTTGGTGTTCAAACTGCTGATCGAGGAGCTTACTTCTTCTCTAAGGCATGCGGGGTGTTACTGAGGAGAGCAGTTAGGAGTTAGTACATGCCAGAGATGCTCACAAGTCTCCAAGCAGGAGTCCAAGTCAAGTCTCAAGTCACATGTGGTTATAATGAATGTTTGTATCACCTGCTGCGTTCAATCCAGGCTGCTTACACTGCATAGCTTTAAGGGATTCTGTAACTGTAACCTGTTTTTCACTTACAGAGCACAACCATGTAATGTGCAATGCAATTAATGACAGCTTATTAAATACTGTAAGTCAACACACCATCCAGACTCTCAAACGCAGTGTAACATTAACTAAATAAAACTGTAACGTTCTATGAACCTGTAACCTTTTTTTCCACAGAGCATAACCGTGTTGCCTAATTTACAATGCGTCTACAACTAATGACAGCTTATTAACTACAATAGTTCTAAATGGTCAACAATAAACCTGTAACCTATTTGCAGCCACCATTAATAATTAATGCTGATGGTAAATGATTACGTTAATTGACCACCACAAGTTTAGCAAGCAAACAAACATTCATTCATCTTTTCATAACGACCGACAGTCGGCGTTAACCTCCCATAGGTCGTAGCTAAAGCAAGAAGCAAGCTAACGTTAGATTGCCAATGCTGAGCTAAACATGTTAACTAACCTCAGGTTACTAACCTATTAGCAGGAGAGTGGGACTTGTTTGTTCAAGAGGCGGTAGTCAATCGTAAGGCACCACTTGCCTTGGTTTCAACAAAGGCCAGACTGAAGATTAGTTGGTGATTAGATGGGCATCACATCACAGTATAATGACATACTAAATAACATGAGGCATAGAAACAATAATAATATATGTGCTACAACATTGTCTTTTTCTGTTTGCTACTTTAAAAGTTCAGAAATGAGACCTCAAGGATATTATGCTGTGAAGCAGCTTTGTCAGTCAGTTTAAGGAAGCTAATGTTAAAATTTGCCAACGCAGCTAAAGTGCCAGTCAACAGTCGCATTAGGGGGCATTAGTCCAGTATCAAACATTGTCATTGTTACAATAAATGGACATTTATGTAGCAAAAATGATAACATCACTTTTAAATGTCATACTTGAGTACTACTTCACTGATCATTCCACCAATGTAATATCCGGATAAATGTGAGCTATATTGGTATTGGTTTTTACAGAAGTAGGCAAGAAGTTTACTTTTTTCTGATTGGTTAATAAAAAAATTGAAAAAAGGACATCAACAACAAGCAACAAACCACAAACACAGGCCTGTAGTATAGACTGTATATAAAAATGGACGTTGGTTTCTGAAGAGCCGTTTTGAAGCTCAAAATTGGCGGAGCTGGCCGGCGCCATCTTGGCACTACGCGCGGTGACGCGGATAACCAAAAATGGACAAAGTGGTGGGTCGTAGGTGGAGCTGAGGTGACGTGTAGCTGAAACCACTCCCGCCTAGCTCGACGTGACCGAGTTAGCTCAGGCTAAAGAGCTAATGCAATATGCTACTCTGCGTTAACAGAGGTAGCTTCTAAACCCCCGGTTGTGTATGGTGGAGGTTGGAACCTGTGGTCATGTTGTTACCAGTTTATGGTCGTTACCAGCTTACAGTCAAGGTAAGACACTGAAAAATATTAAAATAACTCACATATCTGGTATGGACATTGTATTTCACAAGGTTTTAAATGCTTTTTGATATATAAATGTGGTAACGTTATTTTGCAAGAGTAACGTTAGATTTTGTTGAGACCAACATTAACAGTTAACTATGAATAAGTTATTAATTATGTTAACGTTTACATCTCAAACAAACACTTTGAAGCAAATCAATTAACCCTTTTACATAACAGCAGTTACGAGTGTTGAAGTACGCCGACTTCACCGGGTCCGTTGATGAGAAGAGATCAGATGAGACAGTGCTTTAAGTTTCGAGACCTTTATTACTAAACCAAAAGCAATTGCAGAAATATATCTGGAGACTCCTCACACCAACACAGAGTCTACTCTGAAGCAGTAAGCAGAGGAGTCTGTCTCTTCCTATGCAGCCTGACAATTTATAGAGGTAACTGTACCCAGAGTGGTATGTCTGTGTGTCCGTGTGATTAGTGATATGGATGTGTGTGCTTGTGATTGGGTGTGGATGATTGATTCACCATGTATGGTATGTTTGTGTCAACACAACTTCCTCTTATCTAAGCCTCACAAACTAAGTATTGCAACACAAGTTACATAAGATATAGCATCATGTACCCTTCTCACACGAGTCATTTATTTAGATGTCACCTGATTATGCTACTTGTAATAAACGTAACAAGCTAGCGGTAGAGTCCTTAGTTACATGATGGAAGCTGTATATCTTGTAAAACGTTAGCCATGGCTGTTATCACGTTAATTAATGACCCACACCGCTATTTTGAGTAACGTTGCTGCTGTCGGCAGGGCTGTGTGGCATTATTGTCTGGAATAGGACATTTGAGAGAGCAAGGTGCTTTTTAAATTTGTCACAAGATTCTTGTTGAGGTTCTGCTACTCAAAGCTTAAACTGTAACGTTACAAGGACAACTTGGCTACTGAACATTTGACAGCTGATATGAAATTGTCTGTCTTAAAAGGACAACACAAAAACAAAGACTGTCTCCCTTGTTCCATTTTCTCCCACGTATGTGACATAATAGTGCTGTCAGCATTAAAACACTGAGGCATCTTTTAGAGGACCATCTCAAAAAATTAGAATACTGAGGAAAAGTTCATTGAGAGCATCAGAACCAGACTGAGAGATTAATGGCTTCAGAAACCTTTGCAGGTGTTTTGAGTTAATTAGCTGATTAGAGAGCTCTTCTCCAGTAGACATTTCTGTGTAGTTTATAATACAGAAATGTATTTATTCTAAAATTTTAATACATTTTGAGATACTGGAGGTTTTATTTCCATGAGCTGTAAACCATAATGATCAAGATGAAAACAAAAAGGGTTTGAAATGCTTCACTTTGTGTCTAGGATATATTAAAGATTCCCTTTTTGAAATGTAAATGCTCCGTATTTGTATAGCGCCTTTCTAGTCTTTTTGACCACTCAAAGCGCTTTTACACTACATCTGCATTCACACACTGAGCCTAAGTGCTCAAACAGAAACTAACATTCACACTCATTCATACACTGGCAAATTGGGGTTCAGTATCTTGCCCAAGGGCTTCGACACACAACCAGGGGGAGCCAGAGTTTGAACCGCCAGCCTTCCGATTAACGGCCAACCCGCTCTACCTCCTGAGCCACAGCCGCCGCCAAATTATGTTAGAAAATTAACTTAACACAATATTATCTCTCTCTCTCGTACTTAATGAAAAGCTAATGGTATATCACAGATAAAATATGAAACATTAAAACTGAACTCTTGCTAAAGAACATCAGTCTAGTATAGGTTAAAAAGTGAAAAAACGTGTTTCACATGAAATGTTGAAAAGTAATTATGCAGTGTATTTCTGTGTGAGCAGGAGTATTTTTTCGTTATACTTTATACTCTAAGATAATACACCCAGATTTGAAGCAAATCTATTAACCCTTTTACAGCCATACACCCAGTAACAGAGCCTGAAGTTTCTGCAGTGTGCCTTGTTTGTTGCTCTGATTTAAGTCTAGTTTAAACACAGAATAATGTGAACACATCCAAACCATCCTGTGGGTAAGTGATGAAACAAAGACTGACCTGCACAGAGTAATTATGAATCCCACTAGGTGGTTTTTATTGTGACGTTGCAAACTCTGAGGTCTCAGAGCTGATTGAATGCACATGTAGGAAATAGGTGAGTCTATACAATGTAAGCGACACAAGACCTTCTAAGAGGTTGCAGTAAATTACACCACCTGCAGGGCTTCAAAACTATTCAGTGTGCTAATAATTCTTTGTTTTTCACAACAGATTAACTTCTCAGTCAATGTCACATTTGTCTCAAAGAAATGTCAAAATAAAACAGTATATAACATCAACCTTTCATTTTTTACTTTCTACTAACATATGTAAAATGTTAGCCTATAAATACCATCTTAATATTTTCATTTACAGCTGTTAACTATAATATATTGAGTTTAGATTACACTATTTAAAATTAAAATAGGAAACTGATGAATGAAGAATGTTAAGACAACAATTGGTAGACAGTTAAGCAGCTTCTTCACAACTGCCATTAAGCTACTGAACTCTGAGAACGCCACAGCATGAAAACCTCTCTGGCGTGTGACAGTAATTAGGAGTGGTAATAATACACTGTTTTCTAATATGCTGCTGCTGGACACTGGACAATATTCCATGCTGCTAGACACCTGTTGACTACTCAAGACAACTCTTATTGAATGTTTATTATAAGAATCTTATTTTATGTATTTCTTATTGAACTGCACTACTTTTTTAGGCAAATTCTAATCCGCCAAACAAACTCACACCTAATTTCTCACATTAACTAAACTAACTTTATTAAACGCAGGAGCGTCGCGCTAGTTAAAGCCCAGCTACCTGTCTGCAGGCATAACGCTCATTATAAGCTGACAAAAAAGGTGTATGTAAATCTCTGCCTACAACATCTGTTCTGCAAAATAATGCATCCACTTAAGTTCCTTATCAGAAACGTTGCTGGTCAAACAGTTATCACCTCAGATTGTTTGCTGAATCACAAGGAATGCTACATCTACTAAGTGTAATAACTTACAGATGACTAAACGTCCCTCAGTTTGTACTTCGAATCAATCATCACCACTGATGAACCCCACAAAGAAGAGTGTAACATTATCGTTTTTGAACAGTACACTTGGTGCACGGCTATCCTCGCGAGCAGGCAGAACTCTGCGGCCGCTGACCCCTCGGCTCTCGGCCTTTAAACCCTTCGTGTCCCTCCGGTTCAGGTGCAGCCACTTATATTAGTATCTGACTAGTATCTAAATGAACAGTGACTGTTACAGTACGTAGCCAAATCTAACATTGCCCTAACTGAGAGCTGAGCCAGAGACGTTTGGCTGAGCCTTTACTTTACAACACACACACCTTTCTTGGATGGTAGCACACGCATGCCTAAAAATGGCCCTGATGCCTGATGCCTGCTCTCCTCTCTTTGTTTCAGGTCAAGCCACCAGTGAGCCTGACAAGAGACTACTAAGCAGGGAGTCTGGTGGGATCATTAAGTCTGTCCTGGAAGATGCCGTGTCACCAGCATTCGGTGCCACCATCATCATCATCATCACGGTCATCGTGTCTGGCAGTGCTTACGTCTGCTTCCTCAAGTACATCTGCACCGGCTGCTGCAAAGCTATGCAGGTTGCCCCTGCTGTGTAGGTGGACCCAAACAAGGTTGAGGAGCAAGTTTAGCAAGGTGAAAAGACTGAAAAGCAACACAGACAGAAAGAAAGTGGGCAAGAGAAAGGCGATTTGGATTTAGTTAGCAACATGCAAAGCTTTCTTTCGGATTTGTGTGATTCTGGTCATGTTAAACTATCAGCCAAGGAGGCTAAATGGAATTGCTGCATATCTGCAGCACTCCTGAACACAGTGTGTTACGGAGAACTTTAATAATGACCCAGTGTCAAAAAGTTTCTAGTGGCCAGCAACAAAAAGGCTGGTTGCTAATAAAGTCTGCTGATAAAGACAGAGGAGAAGGGATTACCTGCATTTTAAATTAATCTTAATGTTCATGTCCATGGCACTAATTACATTAAAGGTTCAGTGTGTAAGTTCTAGTGACATCTAGAGGTGAGGGTTGTGAATTGCAACAAATTGCAGCAAACTGCTTACTACGGTGGCCTACACGGGACAAAGGATATTGTTGTCTGAGACAGCAGAGAGTTATCTCACAGCGCTTTTCATAAAAGAGCAGGTCTAGACCGTACTCTGTGATGTTATTTACAGAAGCCCAACAAGATAATACAGTATTACAGTAATACAGTAGCTCATCTGGACATACAAAACATACCAAAGTAAATGAAGAACATCTCAAAAACTATCACATCTAGTGCATAAAGTATGACCACTGACAGATTACAGGAAAATGTAAGCCTCATGTTTCTGTACCTCACTCCATTGTAAACCACATAATATATGAAGTTTACAAAGGCATTGTCAGGTGAGGACCAGGGCTCCTTTCACTTTGTTCAGTTAGATAAGCAATCTGCAAATCTATTTTTTTAAAATACAATAGAAAAACAAAGTAGTACTAATAGCCATAATTTTAACTTGTTGTAAAACGCTGCAACGTTTTCAATTATCATTTACTCTGTCACATTTGTGTGTGTACAAACAAATACACTTTTAAAAAGATGTAAATTCTGAAAGGATAAGCATTATTGGTCACTGAATACGCATACTGTCTTGTTATCATAGCACTGTTAACAGTAAAAATAATTCTGTCCACGTAGCAAAGCCAAAAAACAGCGTTGGAGAATAATGTTACATGAAATTACAATCCAACTAGCTATCACTGACAAGTGAAACACGTTACCTCTCTCTGTGATTATGCCAATCTTCTAGCTAAAGCTATCAAACAACAGTTTTCATTTGCATTGCTAAGGTTGGGTTAACTTACCTGTCCGGCAGAAAACAGGCAACTTCGGCGGAGCTTTGAAAACATTTGTCCGACATCAGCACCTTCCATCTGGGAAAATCCACAACAATCATATTCGTGATATCTTCCGTCATCTGTCCCAACTACGTCTGGTTTCATCACGTTTACACTTATTTGACCACGAAGATACACTCCGTCGACTCATGCTAAATAATACAGTCCTTAATTTGTCCAAATTACACTTCACTTCTAATAAACCAGATGACTACTCAGAGACTGTATATTATTGATATTATTACTTCTTCTTCTTCTTCTTCTTCGTATGCATTGAACATAGTGACGAGCGTCTACACTGCTGGAATTATACAAGAAGAAGAAAAACATAGTGACGAAACACGCTCTGCAGAGTAGTTTGTCTGTTTTTGTCTACTGTAAACATAACAATTAATTATATAAGGTCTTTCTACAACACTGAAAACATATCAAATATATGCATTTCTGTCAATAGATCCTCAAAAATCTTACACACTGAACCTTTAATACAACAGTCATGTCTCAGGCCTTTATTTGGATCAAGCTTATATTAAACACAGGCTGTTTCCATTGTTTGTGTTTGTGACTATTTTCATTATAATGTAAATTGTGTGTGGTGGCACCAGTTAGGTTCTGATTTAGGCAGAAGCAAACGTTGGTAAAGTTTTTAGTTTGGGACCAGCTACATTGAGTGGGTATTACTACTACTGAAAAACAGAGGATGGGACACCAAAAGAGCTTGTACCAGCAATGAAAAAGTGCCATAAGAGAGTTAAAGTGAGTGTGTTAATTATTCTCCATCTAGCTAGCTCTATCTAGATGTAAATGTAAATGCTCCATATTTGTATAGCGCCTTTCTAGTCTTTTCAACCACTCAAAGCGCTTTTACACTACATCTGCATTCACCAGTCATACACATTCATACACTGAGCCTAAGTGCTCAAACGGAAACTAACATTCACACACATTCATACACTCTAGAGGATGTATAACATCTAGCCTCCAGATGTTATACACATCTGCATGAGATGTGTTGCACTGCGTAAGGCAAATTGTGGTCATACCAGATACTGACTGGTTTCTGGACCCCCCCAATACAGTAAAACAGTACATTTTCGAGTGGCCTTTTATTGCTGCCAGCCTAAGGCACACCTGTGCAATAGCCATGTCTGATCAGCATCTTGATATGCCACACCTGTGAGGTGGATGGATTATCTCGGCGAAGGAGAAGTGCTCACTAGCACAGATTTTGACAGATATGTAAACAATATTTGAGAGAAATAGGCCTTTTGTGTGAATCGAGAAAGTCTTAGATCATTGAGTTCAGCTCATGATGAATGGAGGCAAAAACAAAAGTGTTGTGTTTGTGATTTTGTTCAGTGTAGTTAACTGAGGTGCAGGGGTAAAGCCTTGCATATGCTCTGGAGAGGATGTATACACGGACAGCTGCTGACACCACGGACGTGGTCTACTTCTGTTTATACTCCTTTCTAAAGTCAGCTTGGCAGACTCGTTCCACACATGCGCAGAAGATTGGTTGGTGCCCTGGTAGTGTAGTCGGACCTGTCAGCGTGGTCACAAAAAACGCGAAGCACACGGATTTCTGCACAGAGTCTACACGGTCCCTTGCGGAAAGTATAATCTTTGCTTAAAGGGGCTATACAGCCCCTTTTCCACTGAATGGTACCAGCTCAACTCGCTTTGACTTTACTTGCCTTTTTTGGTTTTCCATCAGAGAAAAGTTTTACTTGTACCTGCTACCTGGTACTTTTTTTTCATATCACCTACGTCGAGGTTCCAAGCAAGCTAAGGCGCTACTAGAATGTGGCGTGAAAACACAGTAGACTGCTGATTGGTCAGAGAGAATCATCACTGCATCATCATTGCGTGTGCAGACAGAGGCCAGCAACAGAAATTTTACAATTACAGTACGTTAGTTCATCACTAAATCCACTTCTGAGAAGCTTTGAGTTGAGAAATGAATTGCGTCGATTTTGGTGGGGGAAGCTCGCAACATCTGAGGGCCAGCAAGCCGCATGCTCAGCGTCTGTCACAGACCACTGCAGCCAACACAGCAGAGACTTCAGCAACAACGGCAGAGGAAAACACCGCTATAAGATTTTCATACCATTTATCTGTCTTAACATTCTGAGTAATGTTGAAACGTTCTAACTTAAATCAAGAAACAGCTGGTGTGTGGGTGGTGTGCTGGCGTGGGGAGGTTGGTGATGCAGTTAGGCATAAAGGCAGGATTAGGGCGCAAGCAGTGCCTTCACCGTGGATACTGCGGCATGACGGAGCTACAGAGAGGATAGCCCGATTGCCAACCCTTTTTGCCAAAGTCAGAGCCACGAGCAAGGCAACCTTGGCCCAAAGGAACTTGATAGGAATTGGCGTTCCACCAAACAGGAAAATTCTCATTTAATTGGGCAAGATAGTCTTAAAACTTATAAGAAGGCCCTCCGTAATGCCAGAGCAGCGTACTTCATGAGCTTCTTTAATGATAAAATTCTAACTATTAGAAACAAAATTCACCAAAACCTGCCCTCAACTGGCACCGACTTATCTCTTAACTCAGGAACCTTAGAAACAGCTGTAGAACCAGATACATGTTTAGACTGCTTTGCTTCCCTCAATCTTTACCAACTAACTTCAATAATTTCTTCATCTAAACCATCAACCTGCCTCTTAGACCCCATCCCGACGAGGCTGCTTGAAGAAGTTTTACCCTTAGTCAGCACCTCTATACTAGATATGATCAATCTATCTTTATCAACAGGCTATGTACCACAGTACTTTAAAGTAGCTGTAATTAAACCTCTTCTGAAAAAGCCCAAACTTGATCCGGATGTTTTAGCCAACTATAGACCTATATCTAACCTTCCATTTCTCTCTAAGGTTCTGGAGAAAGCAGTTGCTAAACAGCTGTGTGACTTTCTACAGAGCAATAGTTTATTTGAGGATTTTCAGTCAGGATTTAGAGCTCATCATAGCACAGAGACAGCACTGGTGAAAATTACTAACGACATCCTTATTGCATCAGACAAAGGACTTGTCTCTGTACTGGTTTTACTAGATTCTCAGCGCTGCATTTGACTGGAAGACTGGAACATTTCATTGGCATTAAAGGAACTCCCTTACTGCCCCACCAGAGCACTGCGCTCCCAGAATGCAGGGTTACTTGTGGTTCCTAGAGTCTCCAAAAGTAGACTAGGAGCCAGAGCGTTCAGCTATCAGCTATCTCTCCTGTGGAACCAGGTTCCAGTTTGGGTTCAGGAGGCAGACACCATCTCCACATTTAAGAGTAGGCTTAAGACTTTCCTCTTTGATAAAGCTTATAGTTAGGGCTGGCTCAGGTGAGTCCTGAACCATCCCTTAGTTATGCTGCTATAGGCCTAGACTGCCGGGGGATTTCTGATGACGGGGGCAGACACCGTCACTATAGGATTTTCACTAAGTAACTCCTGAAATGGAGGAGCAGAGAAGTGTGTTAGACTGCGACTCTGCGTAGGGTTTTGGGTAGGTAACTGCTGAAAAAGAAGGGCAGAGAAGTGTGTTAAACTGCGACTCTGCCTCCTGGTCTCAACTCTGGGTTGTCATGGATTTGGTCCACTAATAAACTTAATAATAAAATTACAATATAAAATTTCTAGAAATGAGAGCTGCTCCTTCCCAAGTGGGATGGATGCCGTCTCTCCGGATCAGACCAGGTCTTCCCCAGAAAGTCTGCCAATGATCAACAAAGCCCACATCGTTTGCTGGACACCACCTCGACAACCAGCGGCGGAATGACGACATACGGCTATACATGTCATCACTGGTCATTCAGCTCGAAGGCACAGAACAGACAGGAACAGAAAGATTTGAGCAGACTCCTTAGGCTCCTTGTGTGTCAGAGGTGCTTTCTTCCTTGTAGTGCCCCTTCAGGATGGTTTTCTGGGTTTTCTGGAGACTGCTTCAATCTGGTGGACTAGACTGGTGTAGAACAGCTTGTCTTCTTTCCCCTATCTGTCCCATGATCTTAAATTCCCTCCAGAGCATGACTTCAGGCATATGTGTGTGATGAGGGGTGCTGGTTCTTACCTCCTCAGTTAGATGGTGGCTGGGGGATAGAAACTGGTAATTCAGATGATACTGGGCAATCCTGCTGCTTGGGGGTGAAAAGGTGGCTTTGATCAGGTGCAGTGTTGCTTGGCCCTCTGCTTACCTCTCTCATCACTTCCATGAATGTGATTAGGCCTTTCAGGTACATACACACACGTTCTTCATCACCTTCCTTTTTCTCCAACTCCTCTAATACGCTTTCTATCGTCTTAGTAGAGTGCTACCGCTGCTAGCTTGTAGTTTTCTTGGCTGTGGCTCACCAAAAATATGCTACACCCATAGAGTGTTGACCCCAACAATACCACATAATGTTGTTTTTAGGATCCAGTGTTTTTAGGATCCAGTGTTCTAGGGACCAGTGGTGAGATGTAGCTAAGATAAATTATATCATTAAGGCTGCAATCTGTAATAATTGAACATACAATGCAAAACCTTCCACGTCTCTTTCTGCTGCTATCCTGACTGAAAATCCTCAAATTTGATTGGACTGATTTTATTGGACTTTAATATTTGTAACCCACGGAAAACAATCCACAAATATGTACTATGATGCTCAAATATTTTACTTTCAACAAAAGTGTATTTTTACATTTGGGTTATGTAAAACCATATCCTCAAAAATACAGTGCAATTTGCAAATATGTACAATACACACATTTTAAAGTGTCATTTAAACATTTGTGGGGGACCTCCCCCAGGAAATACTGCTCATTAAACACTCCTGCATTCTGGTGAAAGTTTCTGCACTAATTTAGGTTGGAAATGTTTTATTTATGTAAAAGGATCACAGAATTCAGGTGGCATGTGACATTTCAAAATACATAAATATAATAGAATATAATTTTCTGTGTTGCTTTCAGATCTGTCCTCCACTGAAGTTTGGTCCAGTTTAATTTGTGGTAGGAGGGTATTTAAGGGGTGGTTGGGTTGGGTTAGCTGTTGTTCTTTTGTCACTCTGTTTCACATGGTGCTTCAGTAAATGCTAACACCACGGCCGAACTCATCCACATTTAAAGGCCAAGCTTCACCACCCTACAGATATCCTCTACATATGTTTACAGCAGTTTTGTAATGTATACATTGTAACAGTATAAACCGTTACAAAACCCTTAATAGAAAACTTTGTAGAGCCAGAAAGAGACGAATCTAAACAGCCACAGAGCACAAGAAATATGTACTTTTACAGATTTCTTTACTGAAAAGTATTACAATGACAGAGAAATAACAGGTCAATGAATACACGAATAAATGACTTGTCACAGCTTCATTAGCAGAGTCTTCAATATTTTCCAGACTGATCAGTTCCTTTGAAAGGGAAGTGGTGATCAGGCTTTCATTCTCTCTGCCAACTCGGACTGCTCTCTCCACTGGATAGTGGAAAAGAAAACCAAGAGCTAGAAGCAGGCGGGAGTCCATTGCAAATCAGTTTATTTGTGTAGGTTTTTATGAATTTTTGTATCTGTGTTTGTTTGTGAGGTTGTGATTGTGGAGGGAACACAGACACATTTGGCTGTCAATCTACTGAATGAACCTATGAATCTCATGGCAAAGATGATATTTGAAGAACAATCAGCAACACGGATTGCTGATGTTTTCATTATATTTGAGAAGAACCACCTACAGTCAGCTTACCAACATCATATGAGAGTCATCCTAATGTGGGAAGATAATTAAAACTGCTGTGTCTGACACTAGCTTCCAAGCCAGAATTTGAAAAGATGATGAAGCCTCACAGCTCACCAAGTCTGTTTAATTGTTTGATAAAAATTGCAAGCTGAAGAACAGCATCAACCACAATGTGTGTTTCTGTGTGTGTGTGTGTGTGTGTGTGTGTGTGTGTGTGTGTGTGTGGATATTTTTTATGCGTTTGTCTCCTCATTATGGACCTTCCACTCTATCCTCCAGCTCTCAATTTACTTTCAGGATCCACATTCTTCCTTACGCAGCACATGTAGCGTCTCTGTCGGGCGGGGAATCAAGGTTGACTCATCAGTGCTCAGCCTGCCATCCCTTTGTGCTACAGAGGGACAGAGGCAGACACAAACAGAGATTGGATGCAGAGATAGATAATTTATAACTTCACATCCTGATGTTTTCCACCTAAATTCACTTGCAAAATAATCAATAGAAAGCTGCCAAAATGTCCCTTCAAACTGACTTTTTGTTGATTTTAGGGATATGGAATTGAGTTTAGTTTCATCTCACATACTACTGGGTGTGTGAATGAAGATATCAAACAGCGTTGAATGACTGAACAATGAACATGAAGGCTCAACTCCTAAATATTCTACAAGACCTTGAGAATGTTTCTGTCATTTTGTTGCTGTGTGATCATGTTTTAAAACTGGTACTGTGCCGCTCACCACCATGACAGAAAATTTTTCTGAACATTCATCTAGCATACTGGAAACTCATGTAGATTTCTCCTCTACTCATGACTTGGTAGTATTTATTTATGGAATTTGTGGAAAAAGCAAATCACAGATACTGAGAGGCTGATATGATATATAGCTTACCTTGGAGTCACGATTAGATAATTAAGCTGCTTTGATTTGATTCACTGATGTTACAATATACATTATATATACATAGAAACAGAGCAGTGTAAACCTGGCTCTTCCCTGCAATTCAAAATTATTTACCGGACCCCTTGGGGAATATTTTGTGGAACTCTAAGCTTTAGAGTATTCGCTGGGAAACAACATGGCTTCTCCCATATAAACTTGTTATACCCAGCAAACTGAAAGACATGCATTACAAACTGTGCATAATATCTACCCCAACAAATTTGTGTCAGTTTGTGGATACTGATGATAAATGTGAATTTTTCAAAAAATGAAGATGAGACAATTCAACATCTAAAATTGAATGTAATCAAATATAAAACCAAAGCTATTTGCCACTGCCAGGGCATTACCTTTTATCTAGCTTGTTACTGTCAGAGTCCAGAGCCACTATCATAACATCATAACAGGCACCTTCTGAGAGCCTACATGCAGAATTCTGCAGAAACAACCTGCACATTCAGAGAAAGTCCCCTACAAATGCATGTAGGGCATATTAGGGTGGTTTCCACTGATAATAGATCCCCAAAAAAGAGCACTAAACTTCTGATGCATTTACTGCCCATCTAAACTTTGGAAGTGCACCCAACTGCCAGTTATTTCTTCTATTCAAAGGGGTGGTGATGGCGCAATGGCCAATAAGAGACTATGCCTTTGGTGTGAGAGACCCGGGTTCAATCCCCCTTTGTGACCCATAAACCATTGTGTCCCTGAGAAAGACACTTAACCCCCAACTCCTCCAGAGGCGTGCAACCTCGGACATGTATAGCAATTGTAAAAGCGTCATGAATAAAGCTAAATGAATAAATGTAATGTAATATATTAAGTTGTGAACTTTGTCTCTAGGCCGCTACATCAATGTTAACGTCTGGTCAAGTAAACAATAATAAACAAGCAACATCAGGTTAGGCTTTCAAAATAAAGCTAGTGGTTAACGTTGTGTAACGGCACGTTGTGATGCATTGTAATTGGGTTAGGTTGAGGCACCAGAACTACTTGGTAAGGGTTAGGCCACATACATGAAAATCCGGTTTCTGGCCCACTTAACCACCCCAACCACCTCCTTACTCTGACTTTTCTGTTCAATATCCTACACCTACCTTTAGCATTCAAAAATGACGCTACAGGGCTTCCCTCAGTGCATTGAACTACAGGTGCTGGTCATATAATTAGAATATCATCAAAAAGTTGATTTATTTCAGTAATGCCATTCAAAAAGTGAAACTTGGATATTATATTCATTCATTACACACAGACTGATACATTTCAAATGTTCATTTCATTTAACTGTGATAATTACAACTGAGAACTAATGAAAATCCCAAATTCAGTATCTCCAAAAATTTGAATATTACTTAAGACCAATACAAAAAAAGGATTTTTAGAAATGTTGGCCAACTGAAAAGTATGAACATGAAAAGTATGAGCATGTACAGCGCTCAATATTTAGTTGGGGCTCCTTTTGCCTGAATTACTGCAGCAATGCGGCGTGGCATGGAGTCCATCAGTCTGTGGCACTGCTCAGGTGTTATGAGAGCCCAGGTAGCTCTGATAGTGGCCTTCAGCTCTTCTGCAATGCAACAGCTGAAACCCATGTCTTGCATACATCTGTCTGTGGTGGTTCTTGAAGCACTGACTCCAGCTGCAGTCCACTCTTTGTGAATCTCCCCCACACTTTTGAATGGGTTTTGTTTCACAATCCTCTCCAGGGTGCGGTTATCCCTATTGCTTGTACACTTTTTTCTACCACATCTTTTCCTTCCCTTCGCCTCTCTATTAATGTGCTTGGACACAGAGCTCTGTGAACAGCCAGCCTCTTTAGCAATGACCTTTTGTGATTTTCATTAGTTGTCAGTTATAATCATCACAATTAAAAGGAATGAACACTTGAAATATATCAGTCTGTGTGGAATGAATGTATACATTATACAGGTTTCACTTTTTGAATGGAATTACTGAAATAAATCACTTTTTTGATGATATTCTAATTATATGACCAGCACCTGTATGTGTCCATGCGTCCATATGTGACGTGATATGGGAGTGAGAACAGGCTGGTGTTGCAGATACACCACACAAAGAATGTGGAGGATCCTGTCTGACCACAGTGACAGAAAAACAGTGTGAAAACAAACTTGTTTGTAAAGTTTGTTTTACTTGAAAGTTTTACCGATTTAAAGTAATTGGTTCATGTTTTTAAGGATACTTTCTTATGTTAAATGCCATAACCCACCTTTTGCCTGGCTACAACCTGTGGTGCTTGTTTTCTCTTGCTGCCCCTCTCGTCTGACTGCAGCCTGGATCTTCTGCACCACATACCTGCAGGCTACAAAAATAACATCATGAAACTGTCAGAAGAAGCTCTGCAACACAGTCTAGAATTAACCATTCTGTAGAGAATGAATATAATTTATTATTAAAGATGAGGTCAGGGGGTAGAGCAGTTGTCCACTAATAAGATGGTTGGTGATTTAATCCCCGGTTCTTCCAGGCTGCATGTTGAACTCCCAATTTGTGTGTGAATTTCTCTCTCTGATGGCAGAGGGTACCATCTGTAATAAATGGAGTGAATGTGATGTAGTGAAAGTGCTTTGAGTGGTCGCAAAGACTAGAAAAGGTAGGCAATTTCCAATTAGCTCTTACTGTAGAATTTTTTGTGCATGACTCATACAAAGGACTAAATGTTAGGATGGTCTCTTCTGCTTCAAATTTCATAGCATAGAATTGTATTTTGAACCTTTATTGTCATTGTAAAGGTGTATACAATTCAAGTGCACTACCTGAGCAAGTTCTCTTACAAAATAAAACAATAATAATACAAAACAAAAGAAAATAATATATTATAAGACGTATTTAAGTAAGAACTATAAAAACTGTTCGTTGTTTTCTGAGCACCAGCCTGCACCTCCTCCTGTAAGCTGACTCATTGCCCTGGCAATGCCCCTCTGTGATCAGCTCCACCACTCTTCAAATTTAATGTTTGTGTTTGTGTAGTTCGTGGCCAGCCGATATTATTGGCCGATATGAGCTAGTTGCATCTAATCGGCATCAGCCGTTTATAACGGCAGATATATGACAATTAAAAAAGAAACAAAGAGTCAGATCCTTCACTCATGTCATGGGTGTTGCATAATTTGCCCACCAGAGGGCGACCAGCTGCAGCTCTCCTGTTAACAACACTGCCTCACCACAAAAACCACAGAACTGAACAATGAGTTTACCGGAGCTTACTGCATCATGTAGAAACCAAACACGCAGACGGCTGTGTTAGTGGTGAGTCAGTCTTTTGTCATGTTAATTGCATGACTTAATGTTACGGTAGCTGGGTGTTGGAAGCTACGCTGCTGATAGGCATAACTTACTAAAATGTAACGTGAAAACACGACAGACTGCTGATTGGTCAGAGAGAATATTCACTATTCACTGCATCATCATTGCTGCGCCAGACAGAGGCCAGCAACAGAAAGTTTTATATTTTACAGTTTTGTACATAATTTCATCACTAAATCCACTTCTGAGAAGTTTTGAGGTGAGAAATCAACTGTGTAGATTTCCAATATTGACAGTTTTACGAGAAGTAATAGTGGAACAAAAATGTGCTTGAATATTTTCGGAGTTGAGGAGCTCCACAAGTGGCTGCAGGGGAGCCCTCTGCTCCCGCCGTCACACAGACCACCGCAGCAACAACGGCAGAGGAAAACACAACTGGAAGGTTTTCATACCGCTTATCTGTCTTTACATTCTGAGGAATGTTGAAACGTTTTAACTTAAAAAAGAGAAAGCTGTGTGGATCGCTGGTGTGTGTGTCGCAGGGAACATTACGTCGCGGCAGTTGTGTGTGGCGTCGCTATGACGACAAGCTACTTACTATTTCTGGGTACTATCTGCAATAAAAAAACGGAGTCGAGCCTATCGATTTGCGATATGGTAGCATTTTTCAGCAAGGCAGCATAGATCGTCAGAACACTGGCAACAGTTCAACATTTAGTCCTAAAAGATGATGCAACTCCGACTCTGTTTGGGCCTGGAAATTCACAATCACAACCTGTAAGTATGCTTTATTGGTTGTGGATTATATTTAAAATAAACACAGCAATGTAACTTCACAGACTGTTCAAGTGTGGAGTTGTTGTAAACGTTGGCTAACACAGCTAAAGTTATAGCTATAATGCTAACGTTACACCCGATGTGAAAGCTACTGAGCAAATGTTTAAATTGTCGTAAATTATAGTGTAATCATTATAATTTCAGAAAATAGTAGGCTATAGACTATTAATATAGCTTCCCACTAGTAGGCTACAACATAAATTCCAGTTGGACAAAACAGCCGTTTAATTTTTGTGGGTTGTTGTCATTCATTAAATTATTGTGCAAGAAAAATGCTATACATGGTAGTTAGATTCTCTGAGTCTCTGATGATCTCATAATCATAACCATTCATGCAGAACAAGGAGTTCAGCAGTGGTTATCACTGATCCTGTATGTATTTTTTTTGTAGCTGTGGTAAGTTCTAACTCTTTGTACGGGTCTCTATGCAACCTGGCATGTATCTCGGCTCAACAGCCTTGCTTTCGTTTCCTCTCTCTGGGCTGCCTTCATTGCTTTCTGGGTGGGACAATAATCCATGGAGTCCTTCCTGCAGCTGCCCGGGTTTGAATCCAGCCTGCGAAACTTTGCTGTGTGTTGCCCCTTAGCTCTCCTCCTATTTCCTAATTATTCCACTGTCCTCTCAAATAAAGGCAAAAATAAACATAACCACTATCGCATAACACAGATCAAACTGATATTTAGTAGTTGATGATGCTGTATGATGTGTTTACAGATGCATATGTAGCATTCAATTGTAAATAACCTCTAAGGAGTGCTATGTCACAGCAACTACGTGTGCCACCATCTTACCTTAAATCTCTCTAAACCAATCTATCTTTTTTTAATCTGTCAAGATGATGATACACGGGGCAACTTTTTGAGCAATGTTACTGGGTAATCTTGCTAGTGGCAAGTCCGACTATGTTTTGAACAGATAGGGGCAGGTGGCGGAGTGGTGGGGGAAGGGGATTACGGTAGTAATCTTTACTCATTATCATTGACGGCAACGTTGCCCTGCACGATTGCTCTAAAAGTTGCTCTGTGTATCATCAGCTTTAGTTTTGAGTTCAAACTTTTGTGGAAGTTCAGTACTTCCTGCCTGAAGTACCGCTTCAAAGCAGAGGAAAACTCTTCCAGTGCAGTATAAAATCTGAAAGTTTCAGACTAAAAACTCTATAAGGCTATTAAAGTTGAATGAAATATTGAGTTTTCTCAACTTTTATGTTTGACATTCACAAACCCAGTTACTTTGAGTTATCTTGCTCAAGTGACTTGACTAACCCTTGGAAAGGCCTTTTGTTCAGTCATTTCCTGTGAGGAGAATGTACTTCCTAACAGAAAAATGCAGAGTCATTCTGACATCAAACAAAAGCAAATCTCTTTTCGTCTTTGCTTTTTTACTTGTTTCTTTTACCCACACCAGGTTGGCAACTCAGTTTATGTAAAGACAAAGCAAAAGAACCCATGAATTCAAAAGTAAATATAATACTTTGTTTTCATATTTGATTTTAAGTATTGATTCAGTTTTATAGTGGCTGAGAGACAGCATGATGCAGCTGAGCAGTGTTGTGTTCTTAAATCTCTGTCTTCTGTTTTATCCCTAGTCCCAGTACAATGAATTTTGTCATACAAACACACAACTTATGCTAAAAAGTTCTATTTAAAAACAGTGAGGACTCACCATTGATGATCAGTCACACCATTTCTCTCAGGTTTGTAGATCTGTGGCACAGAGTGAAAGAATAGCCTTAGCAGTGTATCTGGAGCAAAGCTGTTTTTGTCTGGATCAGTTAGCCCTCAGCTGTCATCTGCAACTGGATCTCTTCCTCAATAACAAGTTAAGCCCTCCCCTGACAAACATGACCCACCCCTTCTTTGTTGGTTGTTGTTACCAAACACTGTGAACTATGACAGGATAAAGGTTTAGAGAGATGCAGCTGTGAGAGTGATTACAAGAAATAGCTCTGTATACACAAGACGGGAAATGGAAGGATGATTTGACATTAAACCCATAAAACAAAGATAAGTAACCCACAGGATACAAATTCTTTAGTCCTTTCCCAAAAACATTTGCTGGGAACTGCACAGTGTACTGATGTGGAACAACTTAGGTCCTAAAGAGGAGCAAGGAACAAAGAACAAATATAAAGGTGTGTGGGTATGTACAATATTTACATTAATAAGAATTATTATGGTGAACCAAAAAGGACTAGTGAATAAATAGCAGCAGAGAATATTGCACATTAATTATTAAACAGGTAATATTGGACAGAAAATAGATAATGAGGTCTATCCAATGAAGGTTAAAATGAAGGGCAACTGGACTTGGTTGAAGATACTGGAAGACGTTTCGTCCCTTATCCAAAGGACTTCTTCAGTTCAGACTGACTGGCAGGGAAACTCAGCTATTTAACCTCAGTGGGGTCGTTATCTCGGGTCATCGATACCGCTGGTTTGTTAGTGTTCCTTGTTGCTGTGACGACAGTCGTTACAGTCGTTGAGACTACCTGTGGCCAAGACTGAACGATCATCGTTGGTATCTTCACCTGAGGCCAATGGGTTACGTTTGTTGAGTTTCCTGGGAAGTGATGAAAGGACAGCATTGTAAGTGGGGGATAAGTCCCCTGTTCAATGACGGCTTCTCCACCCTGGTGTAGATGCTTCCTTGACACCTCTTTCAAACCATCCATCTTCTCTGTCTAAAATGTGCACCTGGTGGTCCTCAAACGAGTGTCCTCTGTCCTTCAGATGTAAGTAGACTGCAGAGTCTTGACCTGAGGAGTTGGCCCTTCTGTGTTGAGCCATGCGTTTGTGTAGTGGTTGTTTAGTCTCCCCAATATACAGGTCTGTGCATTCCTCACTGCATTGGACCGCATACACTAGATTGCTTTTCTTGTGTTTGGGTGTGCGGTCTTTGGGGTGTACCAGCATCTGTCTTAGTGTGTTCTTGGGTTTAAAAAACACAGGGATGTTGTGTTTGTTAAAAATCCTCCTGACTTTTCTCTGATACTCCAGACACGTATGGAATCACAATGTTGTTGCGTTTGACCTTCTTTTCCTCCTCCCCTGTAGTTTTGTTCTTCTTGGATTTTGTGGCTGTCTTCACAAAAGTCCATTTAGGGTATCCACAGGCTGTAAGTGCCCCCTTCAGGTGGTTCTGTTCCTTCTCCCTGGCTTGGGCGTTTGTTGGTGTGTTTTCTGCTCTGTGGTGCAGTGTTCTCATGACCCCTAGCTTGTGCTCCAGTGGGTGGTGGGAATCGAAGAGTAGGTATTGGTCTGTGTGTGTGGGTTTTCTGTAAACACCAATCTGCAGGCTCCTGTCCTCTTCAATGTGTACAGCGCAGTCCAGGAAGGCCAAACTGTTGTTGTGAACATCTTCTCGTGTGAACTTGATGTTACTGTCCACAGAGTTGATGTGTTCTGTGAAGGCTTGCACTTCCTGGCTTTTGATTTTGACGCAGGTGTCGTCCACATATCTGTACCAGTGGCTCGGTGCTATTCCTCTGAAGGAGTTGAGGGCTTTATTCTCCACTTCTTCCATGTAGATGTTGGCCACAATCGGGGATACCGGTGAACCCATGGCACAGCCATGCTTCTGTCTGTAGAATCCTCCGTTGTACTGGAAATAGGTGGTGTTTAGACAGAGGTCGAGTAAAAGACGAAACGTCTTCCAGTAGCTTCAACCAAGTCCAGTTGCCCTTCATTTTAACCTTCATTGGATAACTATGACCTGGATGACTGAGAATCTTCATAGACATAATGAGGTCTAGTTTAATAACTGACTGTCAGACACTTAGAAGGAGGAGTTATAAAGTTTGATGACCACAGGCAGGAATGGATTCCTGTGGCGCTCTGTGGTGCATTTTGGGGGAATGAGTCTTGCACTGAAAGTGCTCCTGTGTTTGAGCAGCAAGTCATGGAGTGGGTGGGAGACATTGTCCAAGATGACATGTAGCTTGGACAGCATCCTCATTGTACCCATTGTCTTTTTACTTGCAAAGGTTTTATTGACGTACTTACTGACGTACCGCGACAGCGCAGCCTCTCACTCTGCTACTGCTGTGTGTGTGTGTGATTGTGTGTGTGTGTTATTGCACAAAACATTCCCAAAGTACACCATTGAAATTTAGTGAAGTAGCGTTAGCCTACTATGGTAATTTTGTTATTGGTGATATTGCTAGCCTATAGGTTGGCTACTAGGCTTGGTATTGCGGTAGGCTACAAGTTAAGCCTCTCTGTTTAAAAAAAAATTTTCTCATCAACATGACAAATTTATTTTATAATATTGTACAGACGATGACCTACACTTCATTAGAAACAAGGGATACCTTAAAGAGGGAAAATGTAGAGTTGTGTGCAGTACAGCAGAGGGTGATGCACTGTTCAAGGAGTTTCACTATAGCAACATTGGTGCACATCTTGGACAGCTGAAAACCAGAGACGTCATTGCTCAGCGGTACTACTGGCCTGGCAAGAGAAATGGGTAGGTGCTTTATTCTTATTTTTGGCCATCCACAAATCACACGACTAAAGGGTTGTTGCCTTGAAAGTTGCAGCGGATCCTGAGAGTCAACAGCTAGGCTGAAATATCTTTAAGTTTTACATAACAATTCTAGTTTAGTGCAGTGTTTAATCTATTATTTTAATTAGCCTACATGAAAAGGGAGAACGCAGATGTTTTACTGTTTGGGGACAGTGGGTGGGGGTGTCACAAAGTGTCACGGGCAGTCACAGCATAGAGGATGTCAAACCCTCCTCAAAAATCAGTGGCGTGATCAATGGATGGCCCCTTTCTTAATACACTTGATTTAATAAATGCTATCCAGTTTAATCAGCTCAAAACTTATAATAAATTCATATAATAAATGTTTTCCAGGTATCACAGTGTACAGTATGCCAGAAAATGTAAAAAGACATAAAGCTTGAGAAGGACTACACACGAATCAAGGTACAAACTCCAAATAAAGCCAATAAGCTATCATTATATTAGGCTTTCATTACATTTGCAGGTTTATTAATGTTACATACATGCTCCTTCTGCAGTTACATTACATTTATTTAATTTACAAATGTAACATTATGAATTTTTAAACTTTCTTCTTCTATTAATGTTTGTTTTGGCAGAGCAAGGTTCCATTCGAATTGATTGGAATGGACCTAGTTGGTCAAATCTGACCAGGAAAATCAGTACATCTGTGTTATCATTGACTATTGCACCAGATGGCACAGGCATATGCCATAAAATCTAAGTCAGCGTTTGAAATTGCTGAAACAGATTCTAACTGATCAATGCAAAGGGTTTGTCAATACTGTCAATAATGTCCATTGCTATGCAAACAGTTTAATGTAGATTATACAAATCTATGTTAGTCCACCAACACATAAATAAATATGTGTTTTCACATAACTTTTGTAGATCAACACTGAGGTCTGCAAAGTGCTTGGCATCAAGAGAAGTCTCTGTGACCCATACCACCCTCAGACCAACGGACTGGTAGAGAGGCTCAATGGCACCATACAGAGGAGAAAAATGCATCCAGCACAGTGTGTGTTTGTGTGTGTGTGTGTATATATATATATATACAAAAACACACTACATATATATATATATGTAGTGTGTTTTAGACATATTTGTCACACAGCTTCAGAAGCACTTTGCCTCCATAGCTGATAAAGCATTCCCATTACTTAATTTTTTAGAGCTCTTGCAAAACTGGTGGAGGACAAGCCAAATACCTGGGACGAATATTTGGACGCGGTCATGTTTGGGCTGCGCACAAAAAAACAGCTCACAACACAGTTCTCGCCATATTATCTCATGTTTGGGAGAGAAGCGCGAAACCCATCCAAGGTCCCAGAACATTATCAGGTATAGAAATATACTCATTTGTGTCTCCTAATTTTGTGTAAATATTTGATAGTAATGCTTTGTAGATAATATCATCAATATCGTGTTTCCATAGCTTGATGGTTCCTTTGAGGATGACTACACTAACGAAGAGATGGCCATTGATATGAGTGTCATGAGAAAATAATGAACATTGTTGATGAACACACTGAAAAACTGCATGCCAGAACAAGGGGAAGGCTTTCAAAAAAGGCACAGCAAAGCCTTCAGGTGGGGGATTCGGTGTGGAGGAGGAATGTCCGCAGTGAACAGCGGAAAGGGGGAAAGCTGGAGGGGAGGGAGGCAGCCTACACAATATACACACACAGAGGTACAGACAGTAAAGATGATGTTGCTACAGACCAAACGAAAAATGGTACAGATATTTATAGTAGTGTTAATGATAACAATCGTAATGTTAATGATTATAATGACAATAATAATAATAATAATAGGACTAGCAACAATAGTCGTTGCAGCAGAGGGTGCCGAGCAGGAACACGGGGGCAGCAGGTGACCCGCAGCCACAGATCCAGACTCCACAGCTCCAGAGCCAGAAAACCTGCAGGAAGTGATAGGAGGAGAGAAGGGAAAAGTGATCTTGTGGATTCAAAGGTGTCCATACACAAGATCAGCATTGACCACCTTAAGCACCACTATGAGGAGACCGTCTCGGGTTACGTATGTAACCCTTGTTCCCCTTCGAGGGAACTTGAACTGCGTCGGTGATGACACTATAGGAACGCCTCTGGGCGTGGCAGGGCTGAATTATGAATGAAACTACTCCAATTCTATTGGTGTTGCTAGAACGGTAGCGTGTGATGGCGTAACCGGAGGCGTATATAAGCACGCTGGCACACAGGACACATTAGCCCTTTTCTATGAAGCAAGGCACTCCAGGCGGGGTGAGGTGTGGCAGACCGACGCAGTGTCTCGTTCCCCTTCTCGGGGAACACGGGTTACATATCTAACCCAAGACGTTCCCCTTCGAGGGAACTCGAACTACGTCAGTGACGACATTATGGGAATGGGATACCCACTTAGGCCGCGCCGAAACCTAACGGCACGACTAGGAGGAGAGCGCCCGGGTGCAGAAGGAAGGTCCAGACTGTAAAACCGGATTAAAGTGTGAGGGGTAGCCCAGCCAGCCGCATCACACAAATCCAGGAGCAATGCCCCTGCGAGGAGGGCACCAGAAGCCGCCATGCCTCGAGTAGAGTGCACCCTTACAGCCATAGGTGAAGGCACACCGCGCACCTGATAGGCCAGGGAAATAGTCTGAATGATCCAGTTGCTGATGGTGTGTTTAGAAGCGAGGAGCCCAGCCTTGGGGGACCCGAAACACACCCGCAACTGGTCTGCTTTCCTCCACCGGGAAGACCTCAGAGTGTAAATACTCAGCGCTCTGACAGGGCAGAGCAGATGAAGTCTCCCGTCCTCCGCCGTCACATGAGGTGGGGGGATGAAACGCCTGCAGCACCGTGGACCCTGCCGAACTGGACGGAACCTCAGGGACATAGCCAGGACAAGGGTGCATGATGGCCCTGACCCTCCCCGGGGCAAACTCCAGACATCGAGGAGAAACCGAAAGTGCCTGGAGATTCCCCACCCTCCTCAGAGAGGTGATAGCGAGGAGAAAGGTCATCTTAAGGGTCAGGTGCTTGGCCTCAGCAGACTCCAGGGGTTCGAAGGGGGCCTCAGCCAGCACTTCGAGAACCACTGCCAGGTCCCAAGTGTGAACCCTGGAACAAGTCACAGGTCTCATCCTCCGGGCTCCACGGAGGAAGCACACGACCAGTGGAAGCCTCTCCAAGGGCCCATCACTCAGAGGGGTGTGGAATGCTGCAACGGCAGCCACATATACTTTGAGCGTGGACAGGGAGAGGCCGGCGGAGAAACGGTGCTGGAGAAACTCCAGTATCATAATTACAGAGCAGGTAACTTGGTCCACCGCCTGTTCTCTACACCATGTGGTGAACACATTCCACTTCAGGCCGTACATCCTTCTCGTGGATGAGGCTCTAGAGCTGAGTAGTGTCTCGACCGCTCCTGCCGTTAGGCCCGCAGAACTGCGCCAGGAATTGCGACCCCTCAGGGGCCAGATCCACAGCTGGGGTGCGGGTGAAAGATCCCGCCCTCCGCCTGGGACAGCAGGTCTCTCCTCAGAGGGACCTGCCAGGGCGGGCCCTCGAGGACCGAGAACCACACTCGTGCCGGCCAAAACGGGGCTACAAGTAGTAGGCTGACGCCGTCCTGACGGACCCGCTCCAGGTCTATGGGGCCGAACTTTTCGCATAATAACTCCACCACCTTGGGGTGGAGTCTCCATTCCCCCGGCCTCAGCCCCTGTCTCGACAGCAGGTCTGCTCCCTGATTCTGGGTCCCGGGGACGTCGCTCTGAGGGACAGCAGTCTCTGCTGGGACCACAGGAGGATCTGATGTGGCTGTTTGCATAACGGGCACGAGCACAGACCGCCCCTGGTGATTCAAATAGGCCACCACTGCCGTATTATCGGTTCTGACAAGGACGTGGCGACCGTGGAGGGTAGGGAGAAAACTCCTCAGACTCCTCCGCCAACATTTCCAGGCAATTTATGTGCCAGGAGAAATGCTGCTCAAATATGTTACACCTGGCCTAGGGGAAGCCTGAGCGCAACATGATGTCTCCTCTTTTCCTTTTTCCCACTCCCCATGAATCATCAAAGGGCTACGGGATATTCTGACAGTTAATGTTAGATTTATTCACAAATGGTATAGAAAACCAAGACATCAGGGAGAGCTAGGCCAAAACAACAAACAAAACCACCTTTTCCCCTCCCAATAATTAATCCTACAACAAAGTAAAATACAAAAGGAAAGAACAAACACTTAACCCGACTCCCTGGCCAGAAAACAGGAGAAAACGATATTCAAAATAAATGGCAGCTCTCCCCTACTGTTTTCCAACATTACACATGAACCTGAATCTCCTCAGAGATTGGCTCAGGGACCGCAGATCCAAAATCGGACGTAAGTGGGTCCCCCTTCTCGAAGCCTCAGGACCTCTTCCCCCAGACCCGCCAAGACTGAAGGACGGTCCTCAGATCCGGGGCTGTGGGCGAGAGTGCCGCCTCGCATCCCAGGTTGGTTGAGGGGACCCCGTGAAGCGACGCTCTGCTTCTGGCTGCGGCTCCGTAGCCGTGCTATCTGTCACGTTGCCGTAGTCCAGCCGGGGGGACGTAGACAGCCGTGCAGAGAAGGGTTTGATCCAGAAAAAGTGGCAAGGGCCGACGCGGGGGTGGTACTAGGTGCTGCAGAAACCGCTCGTCCAATTTACTGCCAGCCGGAGGCTCCTGCACAGCCCGCGTCACCACTTCCAACAACTCATCGTATCCGGGCGAGGGCTGATGATGAAGTCATCTTCCACGATGCTAAGCACATCTAGCTCCTCAGAGCCAGACCGTGCAAGCCTCTCCGGACTCGAAATGGGCTCCCGACCGGGGAAGAGGGGAGGAGGATTCCGCAGATAAGGACCGGGAAAAGACCTCAGCCGTCCCGGAGATCTCACGCTGTGATCCACAGGATCGGAGCCACCGCGACGCTTCAGCAACCGCAGGGCCTGAGCCACGGCAGTAGCGCATCCGACCATTCTCCAGGAAAAGAGCCGCTTGAGACCTCACCTCTAAGTGTCTGACACATGGACACTTAGTTAGTTTTAAACTGGACATTGCTATTTTTGTGCAATATTATCTGTTTAATAATTAATGTGCAATATTCTCTGCTGCAATTTATTTACTATTCCATTTATGGACCGGCGGGGCTGAAGCCGGTCCGTCCGCCAACAGAACACGAGGAGCAGGGGTCGGCCGGACCACCGGCGGGGCTGAAGCCGGTCCGTCCGCCAACAGAACACGAGGAGCAGGGGTTGGCCGGACCACCGGCGGGGCTGAAGCCGGTCCGTCCGCCAACAGAACACGGGGACCAGTGGCCCTAAGGGGCAAGGGATCGGGGGGGCCAGGCTGGAGGCTGGCGGCGCTAGCAGGTTGGGGATCAGGGTCTAACTGGGGCCTAACCTGTTGGGGATCAGGGAGAAGCTGGGGGCTAGCGGCGCTAGCAGGCCATGGGACAGGCTGGGGGCTAGCGGCGCTAGCAGGCTGAGGGACTGGGCCAGGCTGGGGGCTAGCGGCGCTAGCAGGCTGAGGGACTGGGCCAGGCTGGGGGCTAACTGGCTGGGGATCTAGGGAGAGTGGTGCAAATTGGCGGGAGCCGTGATGGCCACGTCTCCTCCGATGGCCACCACGGCCCCCACAGAAGACGGCCAGGCGGGTTCCCTCGAACTGAAGACGGGGGTCAAGCGTGGTGTCGGGCGAACACGGAGAACAACAGGCAGGCCGGGGAACGCTCGGGACAGGCTGGTGGCTAGCAAGCTGGGGATCTGGACCAAACTGGGGGCTAGCCGGTTGGGGATCAGGAGGGATAGGTGGGAACGGCAGAGGGCTGGAGTCAACAAAATGTCTGGCCCACTTAGGCAGCCAACGCCGCTTCCATGGCCTTACGGCTATCACCTCCCAGTGAGCCTGAACGTGGGCAGCTTGGCGAGACTCGAGGTCGGATGCCAACTGCCACATAGACCACAGCTCTGCCAAGACATCCAAGAACATGTCCCTCTCCGCTTTTGAGTCTGCTGGGTCCATTGGTGGCTTGATCGTTCTGTTACGGGGTGTGGTGTGTGGACAGAGAGGACCCAAATGCAGCATTCAGAGGGAAGGAGGTTTATTGGGGGAAAAAAGGGTGAGAGGGACTGGAGTGGAGGGAGAGGAGGACGTCGGGGAAGTACTGGCAACCAAGGAGACAGGGGGCCAGGGAGCCGGGGAACACAGGGGCCAAGGAAGCGAGGAGAGGCAGGGGTACAGGGAGGACGCCGAGAGGGAGGTCCGAAGGGGAGTGGGCCAGTGGATGAGCCCAGCCGAACGGAGGACGAGGGTGAGTGTACCTGGGAGGGAAACAGACAGAGAGACAAGGTTAGGGGGAGACAATGACAAGGCACAGGGTAAGTTTGAAAAAACAAGAAACGTGGAAGCCTGAACACAGAAGTGGCACCAGGTATGGAGCAACTACGATCAAGCGAGGATAGTTGGCTGGGCTCAGGAGCAGAGGGAGAGAGAGCACACGGGGGAGAAAACACAGAGAGGCGGGCAGAGGAAACCAAGGAAAAAAGCAGAAGAACTGATAAAAAGTAGAAAAAAACAGGACACTCACCGTCAGCCGGGCTGACCATAATAATTCTTAATAATGTAAATATTGTACATACCCACACTCCTTTATATTTTTCTTATATTTTATATTTATACTCTTATATTTATATACTCTTTATCTATCTACCTTTTATTACTATTTCTATTCCTTATGCCTTGACAAGTGTGCAATTGTGACAAAGAATTTCCCCTCGGGGATCAATAAAGTATTTCTGATTCTGACAACAACAAACTGGCCTACAGAGAGGAGGTGAAACACCTGGTGGACTGGTGTGACACAATCTAATCCTGAATGTCAACAAAACAAAAGAGATTGTCATTGACTTCAGGAAAAATCAGCCAAGTCACACCCCCCTCTACATCAATGATGCATCAGTGCAGCGGGTCAGCAGCATCAAATTGTTCACCTGTTCCCTCCACACCTCTGCTCTTTTGAAGAGAGCACAGCAGCGTCTGCACTTTCTGCATGGGATGAGAAGAGCAAACCTCCCCCCTCCCATCCTCACCACTTTCTACGGAAAAACAACAGAGAGCATACTGACCAGCTGCATGTCTGTCTGGTTTGGTGCCTGCAACGCCTCAGAATGGAAATTTGTAGAGAGAGTGCTGGGGACAGCAGAGAGAATCATCGGGACAGCACTTCCCTCCATCCATGACACTGCTCGCAGATGCTGCCTGACCAGTGCTCAGACAATCACAAAAGACCCCTCCCACCCTCACAATGGACGGTTCACCCTGCTGCCTTCTGGCACGGGGTCCAGCAACATCAAAAGCAGAACAACAAGATTCCATAACGGCTTCATCCCCCACGTCATAAGACTGCAAAACTCCCCAAAATCCCCCCTCCCATAAATACAACACCAATCACTTTACATGGATACTGTGAACTCTACTGCACTGAGGAACTGTTACTATCTGCACTATTTATATTGTCCGTTTCACTGTTACAATACATCCTGCTGCTACAGATATTTGCACTATTCATATTGTCTGTTTCATTATTATTATACATCCTGCTGCTACATAAAATCTGTCACAATTTTTTTATTCAGTTTATGTTTCTTTTATATTTTATATTGCATGTATTTATAGTTATACTGTTTTTCTTTTACTTGTCTTCTGTTATTTATTCAGAGCCTTGCAACAAAATCTTGCTCAAATGTACATTGTGAATGTGCAGTTGAATGACAATAAAGTCTCTCTAAGTCTAAGAAATGTTAAGTTATGGTTTTAGGAAAGGAAGGAATTCCATGGACTCAGTGGTGAGGCTAGAGACTGTAATAAAAAAGAGTCAGTAATTTCAGTATTATTTGACATAGAAACATGCCTATGACGTAATGTGGACAGAAGGATTGTTATTGAAGCTGCACAGCAAAGATGTTGGTGAAAGAGTTTACAAACTTCCAAGTACAGATTGGGTCATGCTTGTTAAATAAGTACCTACAAATACGAAGGTAGGTCACTGTTTGCCGATGATGGGGCCTCAGGAAGGTGGAAGGAGCAACTGACAAGGCATTGGAGAGGGGTTATGATTGGGTAAATGTAAATTCTCAGTGGATTTTTTTTTTTACCAGGAAATAACTGGGGAAGAGATGAAGCTATGGATGTATGGGAAAGATTCAGAAAGGTTCTTTTTGATTCACAGTTAACATGGGCAGAGCATATCAGGAGAATCTGAGAAGAATGGGTCAGAGAGTAATAAATGTGATGAGGTGTTTGACAGATAGGGAATGTGGAGCAACTTGCTCATTGTTGAAAAGAATGTATGTGACCTTGATAAGATCTGTCTTGGATTACAGCAGGGTAGCGTATGGCTCACCAGCCAGGAAACTTGATGTGATTTGGGCACTGGCTTTGAGAGTGTGCATTGTGGCTTGGAAATGGGAGAATGCTGTGAATTAAGAAGGATGCATCTGATGGCAGAAGACTGGGCTTTACAGGGACACAATGATTCTCACCCCACAAAGAGAGTGCTGCTGGAGTGCTAGGAGAGTGGGTGGGATCAGAGGGATACATTTTGATTGCATTTTTTGTTAACTTTTACTTCCTTCCCTAGGTATTTACCCCATTGATGTGATATGTACTGTGTACTCTTGCTAGTATTTATTGCTGCTCTTACTAGTATGTATTGTCAGTTGTAGATCTGTATTTGATGCTCTGTTGATGCTTGTATGTTGTTCCTCAAATGTAAGTCGCTTTGGATAAAAGCGTCTGCCAAATGAGTAAATGTAAATGTAAATAACTTTGGTTGGGTAGGAATGATATTCCAAAAGAAGTGTTTTATCTGAGCATAAGGCTCCATGGATGCATGTGTGGCCTGACATAGACTGATCATTAGAGGCTGGTGGTTTGATAAGTGTTTTCAACTATGTAATGAAAGATATAGTGATTTTACACAGAAACCTGAGACAGGAAGGACAGATTGTGGAGAGAAACACCAGCAAAACAAATTGTCTGTCAGTCACAAGAATCGCACATCAGGGAAGTCAGGTAAAAGGTGTGTGGGTTCCAGCACATAGGGGTGAGGGGAAATGAGAGGGTTTTAAAGAAAGGAAATATAGAAATGCAAATTATCAGTAAAGCAGAGGTTCAATGTGTAATCTGGTAAACTAATCAAATGTCAAATGTGAGAGGTGGGACATATAAAATAGAAAAGCGTGTGAAGTCTGAAACTGTTAACAAGGTTAAGGTTAGGACACTAGCCGCGACAGCAATGTGGATGTAGGCCACCCCCCCCATATAAAAGGAAATACAAAAGTCAGGTGACAATTCAAAATATAAAGCTATAGTGTAATATAATGCAGTGCAGCTCTCATGCATTCTGTATTGCTGTCAGATATGTTTCTACTGTAGATCAACATTTCTCATTTAATTTAATCCCTGCTGAGTCAAAACACATGTTGCCATGAAGTAATGTCTTTAAATGTGCATGTGGCACCTTTTCACCTCACTGAGAAATGAATTTGCCTAATTTTAATTCAGTTATAAACCACTGCACTTTAATAGCTCCTGTGTTTAAGTAGGTTTTCTGCTCATTTTCAAAACTTTCTGCACATTAACAGCACATTAACAATCTCTCCTACATATCTGTGTTGAGACGAGCTCACTGATCTTCATCAGAGGTGGAAAACACTTGTGATCAGAAATCTCACTACACATCGACACAAACTTCAGCACCTCTGATAAAGTGCAGCTCACAGCCGCCTCAGTATGGAGGACTGATCCTGACAAATTCAGAAATAAATACATAAATAAATAAATACTCAATTAATAAATAAGCATACGATTAAATGCACAAAAAAATAAATAAATGTAGGTAGTATTTAAATTATACAAGGAGACATAAATGTTTCTATTTTAATTAGCTTCTTTACTTATTCAGCTTTGTAATCATTACCTTATTTATTTATTGTCCGTTATAATCTTCAACTTTATTTATTAATTACTTCTTTTTAAATGCATTTATTTATGTGTGTGTTTTAATATTTTTGTCTGTTTCATTCGTTCTCCGCATGCTTCCTCCTGGGGCGGCTGTGGCTCAGGAGATAGAGTGGGTTGGCCGTTGATCGGAAGGTCGGCCGTTCAATCCCGGCTCCCCCAAGCTACATGTCGAAGTGTCCTTGGGCAAGATACTGAACCCTCTGGTGGCTGTTCCGCCAGTGTATGAGCATTTAGGCTCAGTGAACAAATGTGTGTGAATGGTGAATGCAAATGTGGTTGAAAAGACTAGAATTAGTTTATTTGTTAGTCACCACCACTAGCTTAAGAGCTTTAGCCTATATGATATTAGCACTACATAAATTAGCCTAGTGGCTAGCAGACTTTTCCCCTCCTCATAGCTTAACAAGTCAAGTCACTGCATCTCCCGACACAACACTACGGTTGAATTTTCACCCTGAAGGGCGTTTTTGTTGAAACTGCAGCTGATAACAGCAGAGCAACTAGCTGCTCCGTGTGGGAGCATTTACCAAAAATACTCAAATAGGAGTGCACTCCAGATTTAGCTGCCGCTAATTGAGCATGTGGCTCTCAGAAACAACAGCTCACTTTCCTGCAGTTCTGTGTCCATATAAGTCGCTCATTGAAAACTCTGTAGGTCAGAGTGTCCACATGAATAAAAGGAAGACATGGCTGGTAGTGTCTTCAAATAGAGTTGCTAAACACCTCAGCGCACTGAAGGAAGCCATCTGACTGTGTGAGGAGCAAGCTTGTTGATGTGTGCAGGCAGAGTAGGCCTAGTGCTCTCCCAAGTTCACCCCTTGAGACACAGCCCCTCCTCATTTGCATAATGAGGCAGAAATAAATACCATGGGTGAAAATAAATAGGGTAGAAAATGCAACGGAAGAATAAAACAGACAAAAATATTAAAACACACACATAAATAAATAAATAAATAAAATAAGTAATTAATAAAAAAGTTGAAGATTATAACAGACAATAAATAAATTTAATTAATAAAAGGAAATTATTACAAAGGTGAATAACTAAAGAAGCTAATTAAAATAGATACATACATTTATGTCTCCTTGTATAATTTAATTACTGCCTACATTTATTTATTTACTTGTGCATTTAATCGGATGCTTATTTATTAATTGAGCATTTATTTATTTCTGTATTTATTTCTGAATTTGTTAGGATCAGTCCTCCATACTTCAGAGGGAAACATCCTGGAGAAGAGAGACCCTCTCTTTCAGAGACGCACCTGAGCAAAATTGTCTCTGAGGGGGACAGAGACAGCAAAGAGAGCAACAGGACTCTGTGTCATGGTCAGGTGTGTCATGTTATTCTCTCACTACATTGCGGTGAAATGTTAGTGCAGCAAATACATTAACTAGACACTGACTGAAAAAATTTATATTTAATATAGACAATGCAGTAGTCGCTGACAAGCTCTGAAGCTGTAACCAAGGCGGGCACTCTCTCTGTCTCTCTCTCTCCTCTCGTGCTCTCTCTAAATGCAGGCAGGTTGATTAACGGTGGGGGGTCACGTTATGTGAACTTAAAATAAAATGTAGCAATATTATTGCGAGTAGCCTCCACTCTTTGAAGACCTGCGAGACAGGCTGTGTCATGAGGATTATTGCGTATTAATTTGGAAAATATTTTTGTTGTTGTTGAGTTACATTCAAGGCTGTGGTGGTTTTTGGGGGGAGCCAACAGGGGCCAGTGCCCTTGTAACCCAGACCTTGGACCCAGCTATGGCCCCACTCTGAACGAAAAGTCTACCATCATAACCTACTATTATAATAATATATGTTCCTTGCAACGATATGGCGCTGATGTGAAAGGCCGAACAAATACAATAATAATAAACAAATAGCTACTAAAATTTCACATGATCAATAAAGTCAATGCGTAACTCACGTTAATGATTTTCACCCGCACACTGTGCAGCACGGTAGTAATAATAACTGTGGGGAATAAGTAGTGGCGTAGACCCCCTCCTCTGATTGAAATTTGGCTTAAAATGTTCCAGTTTGTACTAAAACCAATAATTCTATATGGTAGCGAAATTTGGGGGCCAAAATTTAATAATGAATTTGAGCAATCAAAAACAAAACAAAACAATCATAGAATCTTTCCATACCGAGTTCTGTAAGAGCATCCTGCAGGTGCAGAGAAAAACACCAAATAATGTGTGCAGAGCAGAGCTCGGCCAATACCCCCTCTTACTAAAAATACAGAAAAGATCAATTCAATTGTGATCAACAATCACTTAAAATCAGCTAACCCCCCAAACATCCCATTACAAAGCCCTAACATACCAGGAGCTGAAACCAGAGAAGAGTCCCCTCAGCCAGCTGGTCCTGTGGCTCTCTGCAATAACAAGTCCCCAACAGCCTCAGGACAGCAACACCAACTCAAGCAGACCAAACCACATTATCAACAAGCAGAAAGAAAAATATATTGAATACTGGAAAGAAACGACTAATACACAAATTAAATTCCAATGTTATCTGACCCTAAAAAGAGAATTCACACTGGCAAATTACCTGAGCACAATAAAATGTCCTAAACTAAGAAAAATGTTGACAACATACAGACTGAGTGAACACAGCCTGGTCATAGAGAAGGGTCGCCACAGACAGAGCTGGCTACCACAAGAGGAGAGACTCTGCTCCCAGTGTGACACAGGACAGGTAGAGACAAAGCTCCACTTTCTAACCTCATGCCCTAAATATAAAACACTAAGACAAAAACACTTTGCAAACATTTCCCAAATATACCCTGATTTCAAATTCCTATCAGACACACAGAAACTCCCCTATTTACTAGGAGAAATGCCCAAATGTGAAATAATTGCTGCAAAATGTCTCCTCATGCCATGAAGTGAGGACAACCAGTGGAAACTCAGACTGATAAATAATTGAACCAATTATTAATATTTTGATTGTTTGATATTTTAGTAATTGTTTTGTTTTTACATTTGATACTGACTCATTTTTATTTATTTATTTATTATTATTTTTTAATCAATTAATTTTTAATAATTTTTTTGTCTATTAAGATACACACACACCTTGACGGTATTATCTATTTATTTTACTTTAATTTTAATATATTATTATAATAACACACAAGTGTTACTGTTTTATTTATTTATTTTAATTTTTAATTTTTTTAACACACACGCTTACTGTTTCATTTATTTATTTTATTTTTAATATATTTTTATTTTTTTAACATACACACACACTTGCTGTTTTTTTTTTATTTAATAAAAAAATTTTATATATATAATTTTTCTAACACACAAACAAATATACGCTTTAATTGCTTTACACTTTAATTACTTGTTTAATTAAATTTATGGGGTTGCTTGTTCTTATGTAGTTGATGCTTTGGCAATATTGTAGTTATACATTCATGCCGATAAAGCTAATTTGAATTGTATTGAATTGAATTGAGAGAGAGAGAGAGAGAGAGAGAGAGAGAGAGAGAGAATCTGAGAGAGACAGAGAGAGAGAGAGAGAGAGAGAGAGAGAGAGAGAGAGAGAGAATCTGAGAGAGACAGAGAGAGAGACAGAGAGAGAGAGAGAGAGAGCCCGTTTTACGGTTTTACCCCGGTGCAGAAGGTGGCGGTAGTGCAGCTGGCTTCCAACCGTAACAACAAGAGGAAGCGCCAGTGCCCCTGTCGTGCCCATTTCAATGGAAACTGAAAGCGTCCCGGGCTGTTGACAAGGTGGGCAACTGCAAGTAACCCTACATGCAAAACATTTCATAATTAAGTTGCATATGTTTTAAGCTCTGTATGTTCATGTTTGATATTTGCTAACCTTTAGCTCGCTGTAACCAAGAAAGCCGCACATTCCGGGGGACGAGTAACGTTAGCTACCGTTAGCTCCCTAACATTAATATAGCTTTGACACAACCTTCGAAATATTTGGTTTCAATCCTCTAAGTGCAAATCAAATAACAAACAGTCGGTTCTTTTTATAGCGCTGCTATGGAAGAACTGTAGCCTAGAGTTTGCTGTAGTATTGTTAGGCTAACGTTAACTTAGAGCTAGCTATATATTGGCAGTGATGCAGAAGACCTTTCAGAAAGTAGGAAGTTAACATATTATAGCATTATGCTTAATTGCAGGTACGCAACCGTTATAAACTTAAGTCTAATATTTTTTCAATAGCATTCGTTCTTTAATTCGGTATAACACTACTTGTGACCCAATAAGTTAACGTGATGTATCGCTTAAGTGACGTTTAGGGCTGTTTTACGTCAAAGGTTAGTTCTGCTGCGCACAATGGCTCTAAGTTATTTGCTGGAAGACATTTGTAAAAATCAAGCCATAATTAACATTTTCACCACCGGCCAAATAGCTTGTGAATGTTTAAACTGAAACCAGCCACTCGATAGATTATTATAGGTTTTTAGGTTGGTGATTGAAGCAAATCTACCAGCTGCAGTTGTGACAGTTTAACTGGTGGCAAAATTAACTGGTGATAGTCCCAGATGTGTCTTAGGCGAGGCTTCAGGATCCACTGACTGCAAACCAGGAAATACGTTCTGATTACTTTGTTTATCTACGTAATGTATAGTTATCTAGATATATGCTTCTGAATGTAGTTTGCAGGCTACATTGTTAGCTGCACAATGATTCACGGGGACCTCTCCCCCCGGCAGATTAGTTTAAAGCGAGGACTGTGTGCGTGATAATGGAGGTGACTGTGTCGCTGTTCAAAACACTGAAAGACTTCAATAAACCGTCCAAATGTTCATGTTGTCTGTCTGATTTGTGCCACGGTTGGTTTAAATGTGTTTTTACTTACATATGGGGAACAGGCTGAGGTGGTTGACGCTCAGATGGACTACAAAGTGACACAGATTAACCTGTGACACAGCTTCGTACCATTGATCACCTTTATATTCCGCTTTCTTTGCCATCGTTACCAACATTGGCTTGCCTGTCAACATTTATATCGTGTCTTTATTTATCTGACGTCAAGTTAACCTGAGAACAGTTTGTCATCCAGCCTGTAAGTGAAACAGTCTGGATGTTTAGGCTGAGTTACACTCCGCCCGAACACAGCGTGGAGTCAGCTGTGGCCAGGTAAATGCTCAAGTTAACTTGTGATACAATACCGTCGCTCATGTCTCATCTCACTCACTCATTTAGCACACACACAGAAGTTGGAAGCAGGGGTGGTGTATAGAAGATGTAGCATGTACTGTGCTCACTACTGGTGTGTGAGCAGGATTACAGTATGCAAATAAAATATGAGAATCACTGTAGCCATACAACATAAAGCTGGACAACATATTTCAGAATTACTAGCTGTATAATAACCTGTCACTATTAAGACCCACCAAAATCAAATCCTTAACAAAGGCTACACACCAGCTGTCGTGTCACAACACAAAACACACATGTTAACAGGGTTCATATGCAGTGTAATCTCTGGGTCATATTACATAGAGAAGTAGAGACCCGTTACTGTGACTAAAGAAGACAACAATAAAGATTAGTCACTGATCATATAGATTGATATGAAACTCAGCCTCATAAGTACCAGATGAGCTAAGGGGCAACAGTAAACCCCATCTTTCAGACTGAGTGAATCAGGCTACCTGCAGTATATGGCACACAGCGGGAGACTATTAGCCTACTACTGTTGAGGTTGTACACCTTGAAATAAAATCATTTACTCATACAGTAATTCTGAAATATGTTGTCTCATATTTTATTTGCATACTGTAATATTTGTTCAACCTACTCACACACCAGACATCCAGACTGTTTCACTTACAGGCTGGATGACAAACTGTTCTCAGGTCATCACCAGTTCATTTTGCCACCAGTTAACCACACCTGCATATTTCACCAGCAATTTAGCTGGTGTTAGTTTTGGGCCCTTAATTAAGTATGTACATTTATTTGATTACTGAAAAATAGGAAATTAAGAACAGGTTACAGTTCATGCTGCGGTGAAAAGTGGGCAAATTATTCAGTGAAAATTGGCAAGCAGTCTGTATAAGAACGGCAAATCCTTGGGCTTGAGAACCCACTTTTAAACTTAGCAGACTTAGCTATTTCCATGTCTGACAAACCTAACCGCATCAACACATCAGGTCAAAGGTTGTGTATAGAAGATGTTAATAAGACATGAATGTATGCATTCGCTACAGGCAACGGATTCACTGATCCCAGCCAGGAGCAGAGCCAGCCTGCTGTCTGTGAGGAACAGCAGGTGTCTGGAGAAGAACTGGTTCACCTGTGCAGAAAAGGATAAGAGAAAAAAAAGGAGGTGGACACAAAGAAGACTGCAGATGGCTGGCTTTCTGGATAACTTCCGCTGGCCAGAGTGGGAATGCATTGACTGGGGGGAGAGGAGGAACGCGGTGGCTTCTACTGCTGCTGGAGTTTTGGTCAGTGGGTCTCTAGAGAGAGAATGTAGAATCACTGACGGAGACAGAAAATTAATAGTGTTGCAGAGGGAATATTAGTGTGGTCTTTCTGTGAATGTATGCAAAAGGCAAGAATGTCAAAATCATGAGGTCAAGGTTGATTCAGCTGTTTTGAAATGCATTTCAAGTTTAAAGGTTACGTGTGTAAGATTTAGTGGAATCTAGTGGTGAGGTTGCAAATAGCAACCAACTGTCTAGTCTACCCCCCACCCTTTCAAAGAGCATAGGATAGCTACGATGACTGACACAGGACAAAAAAGTATTTTCTTCTTTTGTAATTAACACTTTTATTGTTTTAACAAAATGCAAACCATACAGTTACAACATAATATTCAATTCAATTTTATTTATATAGCGCCAAATCACACCAATGAGGTTGTAATACAACCTCACCCTGTCTGAACCCCCCCTTCACTCAATGTCACCACATATGCAATGGACCTCTGTTGTCTACTTAGGGACACATCCTCCCACGAAATTTAAAACAACGAAATACCATAATAATAAAGACGGTAATAAAAATGATGACCAAATAGACAACAAACTCTAAACCAAATATACATCTTATACATGGGAAAATATGACTACATAATATAGAGTCTCCATATCTCTTAGCGTCTTAGGAACCCTCCAGAAAGCTCAAGTACTTTCCCCATTTTCCAATGTAGACATTCACTCTTGCAAAACATTTAAAAAATTTTTTTTCAAACGCTGCCACTCTAGCCATCTCAAAAGCCCACTCTTGGATTGAATGTACCCCTGCATTCCTCCACCCTCTCAGAATAATCTGTCTGGCTATCTTAAAACTAGTCTGGACCCAGCTTCTAGTGTGTTTATCTATCACGTTTGGACTAACCCTCCTAAAACAAATAGTCTTGGGCTGAATGGAGCCAGGGTCCCCACAATTAGATGTATTCTGGTCCAAAATTCCTGGGCTTTGTCACAGGACCATACCTCTGTGTTACATCTTCAACAATTTGGTGTGTCTCTTAGTCCAAGTCTAAACAATTTGGGGAGGGGAGTCTGATAGAAGCGATGTATAATCTTAAACTGGATGAGGCGCACCCTCGTATCACGTGACATAGTTTATAATATTCCTAGAAATTCTATCCCACTCATCATCTAGTGAAATATTCACATCATCAACACTTTATCGAAACATTCTGACGTCTGTGGGGCTGACCTACTGGATCCATAAATCCCCCTGTAACAAATGGCGTATTTGCAAATATCTGAAGAATTGAGACCTGGGAATACCAAATTGCTGTACCAACTCCTCAAAGGATTTTAATACACCATTGAGATATAAGTCCCCCAGTATAACAATTCCCTTTTCCAACCAGTCCCTCCAATAAAGGGGATATGATGCTACATTTAGGTCCGGGCCAGTTAAGTCCACACAAATTTCAAGTGAGTCATTATTGGATGTGTTTTTGCCTCACCATACAATTTGACAGACAAACTTTGTAGGCGTGAAAATTGTGCAAGAACAGATTGCTCAACACAATACCAAGGTGGGGCTCTCTCAGGAGGAAGCAACCAATGGGCCAAATGCCTTAAATTAAAAGCACAATAGTAATACTACATCTTAGGTAGACCTAAACCTCCTCTATCAACCGGTCTTTGCAATTTTTAAAATGTAGCCGGGTTTTTTACCGTTCCATAAAAATGTCCAGTCTATCGAACCATGTGAAGTATGACGGGAATTTCCAAAGGACGAGAGTGGATAAAGTAATTTAGCTTGGGAACACAAATCATTTTTATAACCATGACCTTCCCAGCCATTAAGAGATTAAGGGCAGCCCACCTAGTAACATCACAAGAGATTTTATTTGATAATGGAACAAGATTAACTTGAACTAAATCTTTTAACTGGGGCCACTGAAATACACCTGGGTAGAAGGCTGTAATGGGGCAATAAGCTGTTAAAGGTAGCGCCTCTGACTAATTTACCCTATAACCTGAACATTTTGAAAACGACTTCATAATCCTGAGTAGAGGGTATTGGTCTGCTAGGTTCGGACACAAAAAGTAATATGTCATCTGCATAAAGCAAATGCACCACCGCTCCAAATATAATGCCTGGAAAATTTACCCAACATTCCCAACATTCACTGACTGTCGCGGTGTGCGAGAGCAGCTAATCCCGGACCCTCCGAAAGCCGAACAAACCGCTTCCAGCCATGTATGCCTGCGCCAAGTTTGTCACATCTCCTGCTATGCTGCGTGGGGGGTCCAGAGTCCTCGCCCGGCCAGTCTCAGTCTCCCTCTTTAACAGACCTGAAGCCACAGTGGAGCAGCAGGCCCTGTTGCCAGTCAGTCGGTCTGCAATCCTGACCCGCTCCTTTCAGACCAACGCTGTCTCCCGGGACATTGACACTGCCGCCAAATTCATTGGTGCTGGTGCTGCCACAGTGGGTGTGGCCGGCTCAGGAGCAGGAATCGGAACAGTGTTCGGCAGCCTCATCATTGGTTATGCCAGGAACCCCTCTCTGAAGCAGCAGCTCTTTTCCTACGCCATCCTGGGCTTTGCTCTGTCTGAGGCTATGGGTCTCTTCTGTCTGATGGTGGCGTTCCTCATCCTGTTCGCCATGTAAATCTGGAAACACGCCTACAACTCCCTTCACCTACCCTTTCTTCCCTGCCTCCTTTTTCTTTTTGCTCCCTTACTTCCATCCAAAGGGGGAACCCCGAATGTGCTGGTAGGCTATTCAATCAACGGGAAAAAGTCTGAGGGTAACGAACCTCCAACCCTACAGTTTTATGTTCCTGTGCTATTTTTGTTTTTCAGAAGTTTTATGTAAGACCTCACTTCGGTTGAAATCTGTCCAAAATAAATGGTTGGGATAACTGGTGGGGCGGCTGTGGTTTAGGAGGTAGAGCGGGTTGGCCGTTAATCGGAAGGTCGGCGGTTCGATCCCTGGCTCCCCCTGGTTGCGTGTCGAAGTATCCTTGGGCAAGATACTGAACCCCGATTTGCCCCTGGCGGCTATTCCGCCAGTGTATGAATGAGTGTGAATGTTAGTTTCCGTTTGAGCACTTAGGCTCAGTGTATGAATGTGTGTGACTGGTAAATGCAGATGTAGTGTAAAAGCGCTTTGAGTGGTCGAAAAGACTAGAAAGGCGCTATACAAGTACGGAGCATTTACATTTACCTCCCCCTTATACTTGCTGCCAGGGGCTCTGTGGCCAAACCAAACAATAAAGGAGAAAGGGGTGAACCCTGTCTTATTCCCCTTCCAAGTGCAAAATATTCAGAAATGAACCTACTAGTTTGCACCACAGCCTGGTTGCTTATACAGTACTTGAATCCACTTATTAACCACGCTGCCAAACCCATACATCCCCAAAATTTTAAACAAATAGGCCCATTCAACCATATCAAATGCCTTTTCAGCATCAAGAGAAATGGCAGCTATTGGGGATTGTCCATCAGCTACTGACCATGTAATATTGATGAGCTGCCTAATATTATCTGAGGAGCGACGCCCCTGTATAAACCTAATCAGAATGAATGAAAGATGTAATTACCTTATTTAACCTATTTGCCAAAATTTTTTAAATAATCTTCATCTTAACATCTAACTGCATTAAAGAAATTGGGCAGTAAGTCTTACAGTCTCCCGGGTCTTTGCCTTTCTTAGAAACCAAAGTAATCAGAGCCTTTCCCACAGGCAGGGCCCCCATCACCTCTCTAATTTCCTCCACAGTTAAATCCACGTCAAGGAATTCTCTTTGCTCTTCTGTCAATTTAGGAAGCCCTGGTGGCTCTGTAAAGGTGCAAATTTCCTCATCTCAACTCTGTCTTTGGTGTCGATCTTCAGCTTGGCGGGATACATCATCCTGAATGTCACCTCTCATTCATGCAACCTTTTCTTGCAGTCCTTAAATCTGTCACATTTCACCTGTGTGGCTCTGGAGTAGTCCGGGAACAACATTATATTATTATTTCACCAAGTCAGTTTGCCTTTGTTTCTTGCCACACGCAGCACCAAGTCCCTGTCAGAGGATCTTAAAAACTTTGCCGGTCTGGGTCTTTCTCCTATCCCAGGTTGCTGGCTGCCGAGTCTGTGTGCACGATCAAACTCACACCTTCCCTCTATCTCCAGCAAATCTACAAGCAGCTCCTCTCCGAACTTAACTGCATCTTAACCTTCTTTGCCCTTGGGAATGCCCTCAAAACGAATATTGTTGCTCTACCTCTTGCTTGCTAGCTGGTGGATTAGCTTGGCATTTGTTCTCAGCTAATTCCAGGTACTCCACGCGCTTTTCAACCTCATCTATTCTGATGATTAAGTTGGAGAGTTTTGTCTACACCGAGGCAGTAGTATGGCGAATTTCAGCCAGGTCTTCCATGTCGCTTGAGATTTTCGGTAATGCTGCATAGATGTTACCAATGTCCTCCGCTATGTTATGAGACTGTTGCTCGCTAGCGGGTCCAGGCTCACCCCACCATCATGAACTTTTGACATTTTGGGCTTTCGCAATGTTTCTCCTCTTATATATGTGTAAGAGGATAAATGTAGCAAAATGATGCAGAGCTCTCTACTGAGCAGCCATCTGCTGGCCTTACGGTCACGTGACTCCTCCAAAAAGTGTCGTCTTCTGAGATGGCTGAGAGTAGCCAGTCAAGAAATCTAGATTTTATAAAGATTCTTTTTGTCAATCAAAATTGAGCAAATATACAAATCCATTTACATCCATCCATCATCAACTTCTTATCCTGCATACAGCAAATCCATTGACATTTTTATCAAAATGATAGTATTTTTAAAATATTTAACTGTCAACGTATGTGGACGCCATGCAACAAAGGAATAAAATGCCACATCTGAAAATATGGAACATTGTTTTTTAATGTCATGTTATGCTATGTATTTAAACTCAATAGTTTATTAGATTAGAGAGTAGATTAAGAATAAAACATATATTTTGAGGAACAATTGGGAGGTAAAACACTCACGGTCGTATTTATAACCAGTGTGCAAGCTACTTGGAAAATGTCGTGAGCTAAGCTACTAGCTACTCTACATTAAATGAAACTTCACTACAAAGAAGCTACCCCCCCAGTGAAATGTAGCAAGCTAAGCTACAGCAATGTGGCAAAAGTAGTTTAGTTACATCAAAGCTACTTTTAATTTTTTTATATTTTGTCATTATATATACACACACACACACACACACACAGTAAAGCCTAGTTTATATTGAACTAACTTCATTCCACAGTAGCAGAGAAGACAGAGACTAAAAACCTGCTCCAAACTCTCCTACTTCCTGCCAATCATTGCAGCTACATGTAATTCCTCACACAACAAACGGAGAACCATTGTTTGTATAAAGTAACTTAATTATCACATTATAAATTAATTATATATTTTTTATTGTTTATATGTGAATTTGTGCTCTGGCAACATTGCAACCTAAACAACCTAAACGAGAGAGAGAGAGAGAGAGAGAGAGAGAGGGAGAGAGAGAGAGAGATCTCATCTCATGGAAACAAGTTTCTGCCACTACATATCAAAGTTTCCTCCTCACTAGAGGAAGAGGTGTCCAGGCTGGACCCTGATCCTTCTCACAAGAGTATCACAGTAGAAAGTAAATTCAGTCGCGCGTCTTTATTCCCCTGCAGCAAAGTCACAGACATCAGCCCAAGGATCGGTACGTGATGTCACAGGAACAGCTGTCACACCCGGCTTCTGTGTGTGGCAGTGGCGTCATTTAGGCCTACTGATCCTTCAGAAATGCTTGGGAAAATGTAGCGTGTGTGAAAGCTACCGCGCTACTTGGTTTATAAAAGAGCTTAGTTATTGAAAAGCTATTTGATTCAGGAAATTGCGACGCTACCACCAAGCTACTGAGAAATGTAGTTAAACTAGTAACGGTGCTACTTGTAGCGACGCTACTGCCCAACACTGTTTATAACTGTAATTACATGTATGCAGAAACCCAGCAGCATATTGTTATCCTTATCTAACTTCATGTTGAAACATCTCAGTTTTAACCAGGGCTGAACAATTAATCGTTTTCAAATCGAAATTGTGATTTGAAAGAACGCGATTAGCTAATCGAATGAAGACGTCTATTAAAATGTAGGTTAATTATACAGCGCAAGTGACCGGTTTTAAACTGTCATGCAGTTACAAATTTATTCAGTTGTCATTGTTGTGTGACAGACTTGCTAACCAATCACAAGCGCCATATGCCTCCTGTCCTCCTATGGTCCTCCTACTCACCAGAGTGGGCACGGAGCGTGTACGTTTTACAACTAGTGATGGGAAAAGTCACTCTTTTGAAAGACTCGAGTCACCAAATCTCGTTCATTAAAATGAATAATAATAATAATCTTTTTTTGTGTCATTTCGTTCATTTTAACTAGGCTGGTTATTGCGGCACTGCAGCCCTCTAGCGGGCGATTTAAAAAAAAAACCCAAAAAACAGCGCAGTTCTCAAATACAGAAGGCTGCCTGGCTTGCTCTAATTGACAAAGTATAATGCGCAAATTCACCTCTTGAACTTTCTTGGTTCTATAAAGGCCCATGGAGCCACAACCAAATTCAAACCATGTAAAAACCACAGAAATATGTTGTCAATATTCGATTAAGCCACTACTCCTGCTGTCCATCTTTCCTGGGTATACTACCAGCCATATTTATATATATAATTATAATTACTATCACTATATCTGTAAAGTGCTCATTCATACAGTAGCCTATCCATGAGTAAAATCTATTTATTAACATCAGATTTATATATATTATATAATATATTGAAGTAATAAGCTTGACACACTAGATGAATAAAACACAATCTTATTAAAATTTAACAAATTTAATAATAATCTCAAACACTGCAGGTAGTTCACCACTGAGGAGCGGTGAAACAGTACGGCTCTGTCGATAAATAAAAAGTAAAAGTTAAGTTGCGTTCTCTGGCGGACCGGATCAGCTGTTAGCTGTAAACAAACCACACGCTAACGTTGCTATGTGGCTGTGTTTTAATGGTTTAATGTCCGGTCCGTTTGTTTTGGAGAGGAGACGACCTCTGTGGTAATTCAGCTCCCGGTAGAACCCTGTCAGGGCTCTGAAGTGGATCCAGACTCATCAGCTATTGGCTGTAAACACTAGCAGGACTAAAGTTAGGCTGTGTTATAACTATAACTTAGCACAACATAACTGCGCTGTAATAATTTTTATTTATTTTATTAAATGTCACAGAATTAGCAAAATAGATATTAGATATATGTCAGTCCAGTGACTGTTACCTGACAACAGACCTGCCTCTTATTCCCCGGTGCTGGCAGTAAGTCAGCCTGCCGAGTGAAGACAGACTCCGAGGAGGACCCATGTGAGCGCTGAACGATTAGTTTATTCCTGCTCCACAGTAGCCGAGATGTCATGAACGACTCAAACCCAGAGACCCACAGTTATGAGTCGTGAACTAATCAATTCTGTTTCCTGTGCTGAAGGAGCCCATGCAGCTGCTGTGTAACAAGTGAATGTAAGAGTCCAAGACTATTCACGCATGCGTGAAAATGAACAAATTCCTCACTGAGAACCCGTTCCTCCTGAGTCACATACAGGTGAAACTCGAAAAATTTGCATATCGTGCAAAAGTTAATTTATTTCAGTAATTCAACTTAAAAGGTGAAACTAATGTATTATATAGACTCATTACATGCAAAGTGAGATATTTCAAGCCTTTATTTGATATAATTTCGATGATTATTGCGTACAGCTTATGAAAACCCCAAATTCAAAATCAAAAATTTCACCTGTACAAGATTAGTTCAAATGAATGAAATGTTCTTTGAACGACACAACACTATTTACAACAAACGAAGCTAGAGGAAAAGGTGGGATAATGGTGTAAGGTGAACAGACACAGGCAGCGTTTGTGTGCAATTATTTCTGGCGTCAACTCACTGAAGTGTTTCTGCAGCGGAAGGTTTAGCCTGCCCTACGTTGTTGACATGTTGTTTATTTGTCATTTTGTGTGCTTCAACTACAGAAAACAGCTTTCTGTGAGCCAGCTTCGCTCCGCTCTCTCCACGATTACGTCCACATGGAGCATTTCAGAATAAGAGTGTTTTACCTGCCTGATTTTGCTAACTTGTCCAGATTTTGTTCAGTTGTCCATGCTTCTTGTGCTTCTACTATGGTTAAGTAGGCTATGTAGTTAATTATTATTATATTCTCTATGCTGTTCTGTGTCTGACTTCCTGGCTGGTTGCTGCTGCTTGACCGAGTTCTGTCAAAAGTAGACTGGCAGTGAATATTGGGAAAAAAAATTGCAAATCAAATTGTAGTCGCACTATTTGGCAGAAAAATTGCATTTAGATTTTTCCCCCAAGATCGTTCAGCCCTAGTTTTAACATATTAACATCCAACATATAACGGATTACATAGTTCTAAACTTTTTTATATTATATGTGTACAATACTTACTCTTATTTCGTGCAAAGAAAATTGCCATGTAATGCTGTAATATGCACTTTTGCATTATTTATTTTTATATATTAAATGTCTGTTTTATTATAATATAATACAATTCATTACATCTTTGAAATAGTAGAATAGATATACTAGCAATTTACAGAAATCAGACTTAATGCAATCTGACTCCACTGTTCTATGACATCCACATATGTGGACAGTTGGTTCTCTAAATTTTAATTTATGAAATATAAACATGTTAACACTATTTTTTTTTTATAAACCGATTAAATAAAAGTTTTTCACAGATGCCTGAGGAATTTAGCTGATGGCCATCACAATCGGCCATCTTGGATTGATGAAGTCATCAAGCAATAAATATTTGGAAAACAAAAGAGTAACCACTGTTACAATGTTGCTTTCGATCAACCAACTCTGTCCTCAAATTAATAGGAGAACATAACCATGATATATTAACCCAAAATGGAGTTAATATTACCATCCACAAATGTGGACACCGTGCATGAGAGGGACAAACATTGACAAGGGAAACCTCTTTAGTGGTTTTGCCTGCAAAATAAAAGCACAAGAATTTTTGCAGCAATGCTTTACTTAGAGTTGAATTGTGAGCTTTTACTTTAAAAAAACGCCATTTAAAAGAATCTAGCCTGCTTGACACACCACTGAAATGGCTGTCAGGAAACGTGATTTCCCTAAATGTCCTCTGCCTGCAGAAACTGGGGAAAAGGCGTCTTTAGGTTGATGGCTGCTGATCAAATGCTGGAACGCACACACTGCAGCACATATTGTATTGTGAGCATGTGAAACAGTTGCTTCTTGATCAGTTTGTTGAAGGGGGGGGGATTCAGCCGACGTGGGATCGAACACGTAACCTTCTAGGTGAAAGTCCTGCATTTTACCAACTGAGCTAACCAAGCACCATAACATTTGGTTTAAATATTATGTCTTATCACCATCTATGGATTAAAAAAATGCTCCAGTATAAAACTTATTTGCTGACCCCTGCTGTATATTATTATTACTTCTTCAAACGTACGTATTCAGCTTAGCACTGCCTGAATTCTACAAGAAGAAGAAAGGAAGGATGTAGTGATGAAATGCTCAGTAGCGCTGTTTGTCCGTTTTGGCCTTCTGTAGAAACATGGCGACGTCCATGAAAGGGGGACCTGCGGTTATGTAGATAGAAATGTGTCATTCTAAGGCAGGGGTATTTAATTAGAATTCAAAGAGGTTCAGTTAGAGAAAATTTCCCGAAGCAAAGGTCCGGAACATCAAAACAACTAACTTGCGTTATCATTCAGTGCCATAACATATAGTTGTATATGTATGTAACATATGTTTTTTTGTCAACATCTGACAATATTTCAACAATATTCAGTTTTCACATCAAACTGGAGGGATAATAATTAAAAACTCTACTCTACTCTACTCTAATAATAAATTCCAAATTTAAGTAACAAATGAACAGCTGTAATGCCTCTTCTTCTCTTTCATTCCCTCTTACAGAGCTACCACTTTCCTACTTTCTGTTGTTCAGTGAGAAAAACGTGAGCTCTAGTTTGTCCTGCCAGCTACGATTGCAGATCTGTGAGATATTCTGGTGTTGAATTGCCCGTGGGAGGAATGTACATGTAAAAATCTGTACATTCTTGATGAAAGCCATGTGTCAATCTCTTTTCTCTTTCGCCTCCTCTCTCCCCATGTGCTTCCAAAACGTCTATCGCATTCATGGACTCGCAATGCCTGTTGGAATGCACAGATTTGATTGGCTGAGCAGCGTCACATGAGACGATTGGAGTACATGCGATTGGTCTGTGAGTTTCCTGGGCCGCTAAACCAGTACAGTAAATGCTAGAAAAGCTGTGCGGGTTAAAAAAAGAAATGCTCCATCACGAGGTAGTAAGTCTCAATAATAAATCGGCTGTAGGTCGTCGGTCCGGACAGGATGGTGGCTGGTTCAGGATCCGGACCGCAGTCCGCCTATTAGTGACCTCTGTTCTAAGGTAACAAAAACACAATGGATCATTATGTAAGGTCCACCACTGAAAACATAGTTATGGTAAATTACACACAGGACCTTTAAGTTCAAATGTATTTATTATTTCAATCCTCAGCTGTCCTCCCTATTCACTGCAGTCTTCGGCAGTGTTCAGAACAACTTTAGTTTGTGCATAAGAGAATGTTCAAAATTGGCGAATGCAGCAAGTTCTCCTAAATCACCCATACAAGCCACTTAAGAACAAATCTGTTTGTATGAATGTATTTGTTTTATGGTGATTTTCCAACATTTTCATTGTTCACCTGAATTAGTGGTTGATGAGGCAGATTCCGGTGAAACGCATGTTACTCTGAAATGTGTGAAATGAAGTTGGTTCAGGACAGTATTTCCCAGTACACTGGAACTGCATCTCATGTATTCACTCACCTCAGATGCCAACCCTGTATTTCTTTTCTCAGTTCTTCACAGGGTGGTGGATTATGATTGATGCAGCAGTGACGTATCCAACCCAGGACAAAATGAACCACGCATTCCACACATGCGGCGTCTTCTCCACTATAGCATTCTTCATGTAAGTGCTAGACACTCTAGGTTGTAGATCTGTCTGTAGACAATGAGGGTGAGAAACGGGGGGCACAGGGTCCAATTCCTGGAAGCAGTACCTCCAACAAAAACAATTTGTTTGCTGTTCATGAGTGGCAATCGGATGGATGTGATGCTCCCATGTGGTGAAGCTATTAGTTGGCAGGTAGAAAAAACTGTCTTGCAGCTCTTAAAACGTCTTAAAAAGCCTTGAATTCAGTTGCTTCAAAAAGGCCTTAGAAGATATTAAAGTCTTGATTCCATTTTCAAAAGTCTTATTTTTTCTTACCTGCCATAGACGGTAGCATTATTGAGCACTTTTGGCCGTGTGGAGCATGCTTTGTAGTGTACACCCTCAATGTAGGCGAGCGACCTTCATCATCGGGAATAAACCCAAAATACACAGTCGCTGGTTTTGGTGAGCGTAGTGAGTGTATGGCTGAGCAAGAGATAGAGCGAGCAGCAGGTGAATACAGCAGATCAGAGTAAGGGTGAGCAGTAAGTGTACACTGTAGGTTACAGTCTGTCAGTGAATAAAGACTGCAGCTAAGCTCTAGCAGCTGCACAGGGGGTTATTTGCATTGTTGCATTGTAGATGATGTCATGCGATTTACACTATCTCATATCAGTTTAAGAGAAAAAGGAGCGTCTGTGTTTTTGACGGTATTGAAAGTCGACCATCCGGATTTCTAAATACCACATATACCATGATACTTTGTTACCACCCAGGCTGATACTGTTAATGAGAATATAAAATTTTTCCATTGTCTTACTACGATGGAGCAGAGTATCAGTCATTCATGATGAGTAGGAATAAATGTCATTTTGAGGCGACATGCTGAAGGAAATAGGACAAAAATTCTCCAGGTTACATGGAAAAACGTGACAGCTGCCAGGAGCAGTAGCCTGTAGCCTCGTGCTGTTAGAACAGAAAGAGGGCATTAATATGCAACAACTTAAGCAACACTAAAAATATCTCTTGACATTACGTAGTAGCATCTTTTTTTCTGCAACTTGAAGCACTCAAGTTTGAGAGTGTTTCCTTAATGCAGCCGCTTAATGTCTTTCTTTTCAGGATCAATGCTGTTTCTAATGGCCAGGTGAGAGGAGACACATATGGAGAGGGCTGCCTTGGCAGGACAGGTCTGTTTCTCTAAATATGTGTGTGAGAGAATGAATTTATACATTTTGACTTCTGATTGCCTACAGAAATCTTGTACTACTGTGTATTTATGTATACCATTAAATCGTGTTGCGGCTGAATAACTGAACTTAATGGCTGCTTGGATGTAAATACCTTCTCAAACATGTGCTGTGTGCCAAGAAGACTCTGACCTTAAGACAATGGAAGATCAAGGAAGGGGAAACAATTATTTAAAAAACTGTTACAGAGTGATTTCCAATAAAAAGCAGTATATTATATATAAAACCAACTAAAAGCCACAAAAAGTAAATTAATATATATTTAAATTTCTCTGCTTCAAATTAATTGACTTATCCTCAAAAATATTATGTGGGAATATTTATTCAGCTGTCAGGGTGTGAAGCAGTGAGCTGATGAAAGTGATTGGCATGTCTGTGTCCTTGCAGGAGCTCGTCTCTGGCTGTTCATCGGCTTCATGATGATGTTTGGCTCACTCATTGCCTCCATCTGGATCCTGTTCGGTGGCTACGTTGTACCAAGTGAGTGTCCCTCCACAATCTGTCTGGATGATTTCATCAATATCAGCAATTTAATAATTATAGTTAGATATAATTAATTGTTTAAGAACAGGGATTCAAGTTCTCTGTCGCTATGACATTCAAGATAAATTCTCCTCAAGAGAAAATTGATTCTGCCAGTTACCTAATTACCAAATCAGAGGTCTATGTTTATATAATCTGCCTAACAGTGCCAAGTTAAAAGGAGTTAGTTAGCATGCAAAGACTGTGTCTGTGTGAAGCATAACATTTGTAACAACAATGTACCATTGGCTAACTATGGTTACATAATCTCACATTAACAATTAAAGGATCACAACAATAAAACCTCAATGAAAAACACATCAATGTACATTGACAAAAACGAAACAGTCTTGTGCTTAACCAAGTTACGATATAGTTGAGCGATGTGAAGCTCTATAATGTCCAGTTACGTTACCAGTGCGTAAAGGAAGAACGTTGCTTCCAAGTGACTTTGTGTCGCTTGGCGGCTGTAAAATCAGAGAGCTCTGTTGCAAGCAGGCCACACTGGAAGAGATGTGTCCGGGGTCACATCAGAAGAAGAGTGGAGAAGAGAGGGGTCGTGGTCAGAGGTCACTGATAGGGATGCAGCGATTACCGGATTTCACTATTAACCGCGCTTTAAAACGTCACAGTTAATTAATCATAAAGGCTCCGCAACACCAAGTGTTTCTGTTACACGGAACGAAACTGTGGCAACTTGCACAAAACAAGAATAAAGTTAGAGGAGCGGTGCACTAGCTTAAGTGTCGTGCTTATCAGAGGATAAACCATGGCAGAGGGACCAAACTGTGAAGCTTTAGTTCCACCAAAGAAACAGCTAAAGTCGGCAGTGTGGGAGCATTTCGAGTAGGCCACACTAAAACTGATCAGGGCGACAGCCCGGTTGCGCTATGAGGCCCATTATTTTCAATGGTGGTCAAAGCAGTTGAACTTCCACGCAGTTCAAATCGCTTCTTTTCTGAAAGGGCCTTTGTGGAAGACGGAACGTAGTCCGTCCAACAAAAAAATTGTACCAACAAAATCTGTAATCGTTGCATCCCTACTCACTAACCAGTCGTAGCTGTAGCTGGGTCTCTGGGCTGACGTCACATCTAACGCGTCCACTGAATCTTCCTGCGTCTCGTTATGGCTGTGCCCGTGCTGTCGGAGCTAATCAAGGCTATTCTAGTCAATGCTTGTGAGTCCACCAGAAGCTGCTCTGCAGAAAATACGCAGCGAGTCTATTTTTGACGGAAGCTGCACAGAGCAGATTGAACCGGGCAGAATGTGACACGCATAGAAATCTGGTCAGTTTTCAAAATAAAACACAATTTAACAACGTAGCCTGCTTAATTGTAGCAGAAGTACTGCTTCCTGTCTCTCCCTCCCTGTATGTGTCTCCTTTTTTTTTTCTTTTTTTTTTATTGTTATGACACATTAACATACAACACTCTCGTATGGGGAACAAAAATTAGATCACTTGGTACAAATCAAAAACCAGTCTTACAAACACAGGAAATAAATGAAAATAAATGAATAAACAGAAAGGAGAATGGGGCTACCAGTTAGTAAAAAGGCTATATAAAACAAAATAAGGTCTCATTTCGGTGCAGCAATATGGGGAGATTGTTAAAACAATACTTGCTTGGATATATCGCTATACATCTTTCTTGCAATTATACTAGATTTAACATTCTTCAGTGATGAAAAGAACAACTTAAAATTATTTATGAACCACAAAAAGGAAGGCTTAGAAGATTTCCACTTACTACAATGGATATGATATTTACCCATGAGAACAGTCATATTCACCAGATCAGATGAAGGCGGATCTACATTGTCCATATAAAAGAGGATGTGTGACAAATTAAAAGATGGAATATTATCAATCTTAAGTGACAGCCAATTATGTAAATCAGACCAAAAGGTTTTGGACAAGGGACAGGAAAAGAACATGTGTTCCAGAGTCTCCTCAGCAGCCTCACAAAATATACAGGGATCTACTTCAAATTTGAACCTTTTTTTAAGAAAGTCTGCAACCGGATAGATTTTGTAAATTATTTTAAAATGAGTTTCTTTGATTTTAGGGGAAATGGGCCATTTGATGAATTTGAAATGTGGTTTATCTATGGACAAGGTATCCATATTTGGAACCTGTACACACAGCCCTCTGTTATAATCAAAAAAAAAGCTTGGATTTAAAAAAAGTACAAATATGTTTGTTATTACATTTTTTATCATGTATGTGACATTCATTAATTACAAGATTGGGTAAGGTTGGTAGCGGTCTTGTAATGTAAATGTAAATGCTTGTACTTGTAAATGTACTTGTATAGTGCCTTTCTAGTCTTTTCGACCACTCAAAGTGCTTTTACACTACATCTGTATTCACCAGTCACACACATTCATACACTGGCGGAATAGCCGCCAGGGGCAATTCGGGGTTCAGTATCTTGCCCAAGGACACTTCGACACACAACCAGGGGGAGCCAGGGATTGAACCGCTGACCTTCCGATTAACGGCCAACCCGCTCTACCTCCTGAGCGTAGTCCCTCCTCCTCTACCCCCTTATTCTTGCATACAGTAATGTGTTTTGGATTAGCTGTAGTAATGGTAGTAATATTGCTTTACATATCTTTTTATATTCTTTCTGACAAAAAATAATATCACAATGCCCTTCTCATACCAATCAGTCTTAAATAATGATTTCTTATTAATTGTAATGACCCTGTTATTCCATAGGGTGGAACCATGGGGAGAAAAATTGTGAGTAAATATCATTTTCCAGTACTGAAGAAGTTGTTTGTGGAATTGTGAAAGTTTAACAGGAATCTTGGTCACCTCAAAATCACATTGTAATTGTATTTTTTTAAATAAAGATCTGGGTATGTGAAACCACATAGAGTCTGGTTGTGTTAAATATGTTTTCAACCAATTAATCTTAAGGGTCCCAAACATTGCTTCAAAGTCCAAGGCTTTGATACCACCTTTTTCATACTCTTTGACAAGCTGTGATTTCCTAATATAATGAGTTTTATTTTCCAAAGGAATTGGAAAATAATTGAATTGATTTTTTAACATTATTAGAAGATACATATAGGGAGTGACAAGGGTAAATTACACTGGAAATGCCAATTGTTTTAGATAGCATAACTCTTATCAAAGATAGTGAGGTCTCTGGTTAACCAACGACTCAGTGCCTTTTTCATATCGATTAAACGGTCAGAAAAATTTATATCTTCCCTCCTAATAGCATTTTTGGATAAGACTATTCCTAAATATTTTACTTCAGTCTTAACCATTATTGAAGCAATACTGGAATCTTCAGATGAATGAATGGGAAATAGCTCACATTTTTGAATATTAAGAGAAAGTCCTGAAGCTTTAGAGAATATCGAGACCATACTGAGAGCACTATCCACCATAGATTTATTCCTTAAAAAGATTACTGTGTCATCCGCAAATTGACTAATTTTAAATTCCTTATCTAAGACTTAAATACCATGCAGAGAGGGATTGTTATTTATGAGCATGATAAATAATTGGGTGGCTAAAATAAATCATTTTGGAGAAATCGGGCATCCTTGTCTAATGCCGCGTAGTACCTCGAATCTAGGGGTTATACCAGGATTTAAAGACACAGAGCTATATATGCCATTATATAACAACTTAATAATATTACAAAAGTTGTTTCCAAAACCTAAAAAATGTAACACTTCAAATAGAAAGGCATGTTCGATAGTGTCGAATGCCTTGTAAAAGTCAAGAAATAAAACAAAGGCTTCAGAGTCAATATGGTCTCGATAATCAAGCATGTCTAGTAACAACCTAGTGTGGTTATGTATGTTTCGACCCCTTATGAAGGCTGATTGACACTCATCAATTATAAGTGCCAATAATTTATAATCATTACATAATAAGGTAATTGGTCTCCAATTGTCCAGTAAAAGGTTATCTTTATTAGGCTTGGGAATCAGAGTAATGAGACCATGTTTCATAGTAGGAGAAAGACTTCCGTTTGATATGCAATTTAAGAAGGCATTATGCAGCAGTTCCATGATATCGTTCCAGAAGAAAGTAAAAAATTCTACAGTTATCCCATCTATTCCAGGTGACTTTCCTTTAGACATCTGTTGAACAGCTTTATCTAATTCGTCAATTCTTAGTTCTTCTTCCATTAGTTGTTTAAAGTTATCATCCATTTTCTTTTGGAAGCATGGGATTTCTTCTAGTAAAAACCAACAATCTTCCGGAGAAAAATGGGGTTTATAGAGATTACTGTAAAAGGCTTTGATTTTCTCATCTACTTCGTCTTGGTTGTCAATAATAACGTCATTGATGTTAAGTTTCTGAATAAATAAATTTTCTTTTTGGTCTGTCTTTGTTTTTCCAAACTGAAGAAATAGGTGAAGTTTCTTTCCCCTTCTTCCATCCAACGGGCCCTTGAACGAATAAATGCCCCCCTGGCTTTCTCCATATATATAATGTCAAGTTGGGATTTAAGGTGTTTTAGTTCCGTCTGTTCTTCCACTGATATATTAACTTTACAACACAGTTTGTTAATGTTACTAATGATGTCTCTTTGTCTTATCTTTTTGAGTTTAGATGATTGCTTACTTGTCCTAGTTGCTTTCTCCTTCACTTTAAATTTGAGCCATTCCCATTTACTCACAAAAGACATATCCAGTTTGTTTACTTCCTTAATCAACTGTTTGACCTCCTTACAAAACTCTGTATCTTCCAATAGGCTATTATTGAATTTCCATATGGGGTTTAAATTAGTCTTGTTCCCCCCCATAGAGAGGGTCAAAGATATTATACAATGATCTGTTAAGGGCGATGCTGAGATTTCACATCTATCTGCTTCATTAACCAAATTGTTTGAAATTAGCCAATAGTCTAGTCTTGAGCACTGGCCATTGTTGGATGCATTGAACCAGGTAAATTGCTTTTTATTTGGGTTTTTCATTCTCCAATAGTCAATTAGATTAGCCCTTGTAGTCAGTTCAATTATTGTTTCATCAAATGTGTGGAATATTCTCCTTGATGGTTCCCGGTCCAACCAAAGATCGGGGGCCAGGTTAAAATCCCCCCCAATTATTACTTTATCAGTTGAATAGAGCATTTTCCAGTCCTCTAGGCTTTTACCTAAGGATGAGAAGAGATTTTTGTTCTGAGGTTTCCTGTTGTATCCATATACACATATTAAAATGTAGTTTATACTATTAATTTCTGTGCTGACCATTAGCCAATAACCATTAGGGTCGCCTTTATGGTCAATAATCCTCCCAGGGAATCTATTTAATAAAATCACAACTCCCGCCGAATGTGATGTTCCATGACTGAAAAAAATAGAGTCTCCCCATTGCACTTTCCAAAATTTAGTGTCTGCCTCATCTGAATGAGTTTCTTGCAAAAAAAACACAGTTAGCCCTTTGTTCCTTACAGAAAAGAAAAATAGCTTTACGCTTTACGTTATCTTTCAACCCCCTAGTACCTAGGACAACATTTATATAGAAAAGTACCGAAACCTTTTAACCAATGCACCAATAAAGAGTGTAACGATGAGCAGGAATGAGTAACTTAGTCCTTAACCTTTATAATTAGTGCAAATAACCCCTTAAACACTGTAAAGGAATGGGTTAGATGAAAAAGCTATAGCAATGGTCCATTTAAAAAAAACAACAACATTACCTTACTTTTCCCCCTATTTTCCTTATTTATAATAACTAAAATAGCTACTGATAGTAGGCTACCAAGAAAGGTGACAGGTGATAAAACCTTGTAGAAATAAGCAACAACTAACAATTAACAAGGGATGTTCTCCCTATCAACCCTGTTGTGATCAGCTGATCAACACGTCCGTTCAGTCACATAACCATGAAACAAAACACCTCAGTCAAAGGTTAGTGTAGGCTGGGCATCAATCAGTCATTCACATGAAATTTATTCAGGGACTACTTTTCGGTTATCAATCAGGGCGAATCCCTCTTTCAAGAATGCTCTTTTACCTCTTTTTCTGGCTTCTTGAACTAATGGCCACAGTTTCGGACGCGCCTCCCGGTCTTCCTTCGAGAAGTCCTCCTTGAAACGTATGTGCATGTCCTTACACACCCTTGCATCTTTCGACTTCTTCCAAACTTCATCCCGCACTGTTCTCATCCCGAACTGAATAATGATCTCTCTCGACGTGACATTTGAGGTAACGCCGTCCCCTCTTCTTCCCAGCCGGTGAAAAGTGTCAACTAGGTCTCGCAGCCGTTCCACAGACATTGGGACAACTCTTGTAAATATCCCGAGGATGACTTCTCTCGTGTCCTCTCCGTCCTTTTCTGGGAGACCAATAACCCTCAGGTTCCACCTTCTTTTGTATCGGGTTTGCTCAGCACATGCTTCTTTATGGAGGTTATTATTCCTCTGAAGGTCCTCGACTCTTTCCTGGAGCGTGCCGATGTCTTCCCGGTTTTTATTTGTCGCAGTTGTGTTCGCTTCAATACGTCTGTCAAAGCTTTTCAAAAGTTCAGTCTGTTGGTCCATTTTTCGGGTCAGAGCTTGTACTGCTTTAAGAATTGCAGCGCCTGTGTTCTCGTCCTCAATTTCACTTCTGTATTTCTGTTTTTTGGGATTTGGCTCTTTAATTGGTGTATGGTCTTTGTTAATTTGGGCTTCCTTGGCGGAGAGACCGACCGCCCCTAATTCTTCATCGATGTCGATATCATCACTTGCCTCGTGGAGCCATCTCCAAGTTGTAATTGTGGTCCGACATTGTTGCAAACAGAACAAGCAACAAGATCCCAAAATGTTTTGGTATCCTACTTTTGTCACTGCAGTACTGACACTTACTTGAGCAGCCTTGAAATCGAGGGTTTGGGGAAATAACCTCTTTAAATGTGCATGTGGAACATTTTCACCTCAATGATAATTGAATTCTTTTTAATTCAGTGATAAACTCCTGGACTTTAATAGCTCCTGTGTTTCAGCAGCTTTTCTGCTCATGTTCAAAACTTTCTGCACTGCATTTCTGATTGAGTGATCATGCTCGCAACATAGACTAATTTAATTAACCCAAGATGGAAAATGATGATGATGGTAATAATAATATCACATAAAGATGAACAAGGAGAAAAAATTGAGGTCTGAACCGAACCATGGATTTGTTGAATCGTTAGACCCCTACGAATGATATAAAAAATGTAATGGTGATAACATTTTTGGCCATATCACCCAGCCCTAGGTTAACAAGTGACCCACTTTTCCCCAGCCCAGTCACAGACTCCAGATTATTTCTCAGTCTTGCATACTTAACAGTTTCATCTTCTCTCTGTTCCCATTTGCAGACACATAAACATCTGTTTCCGAAACCCCTTACTTAATGTTGTTATTGACCGTGATTTTGTTTTGTTTTTTCTGTTTAATTATTAGAGAAAGAAGTAGTGGCACCGGGGCTGGCTGTGTTCTTTCAGAATGCTTTCATCTTTTTTAGGTGAGTATAACATGAAACTGGTCTGAAAATAAACTTTGGAGATAGTTGTCAGGTATTAAAACACCATCTGTACCCAAAATTTACAGACTGACAGAGAGCAGTGCCACCGTAGCAGGAACTGCCACATAGAGCTGGTAGTCAGAGCGAAGCAGACATGAGCACCTGCTGGAGCTTTGTCTTCTGTGTGGTACCTGAGTTGTTGAGACTGAGAGGCTCTCCGGTGATTAGGGAGATTGTGGGGTAGTGTCAGTACGTAGCCGTGGCCTGCTTTTTGTCATGGGATCATCATCAAGGGAAAGAATGCAGTCGGTGGTGCTTCTACAGCCGTAAATGCAGAAGTCCGAACCATTGCACAAAAAGTTAAAAATGATTAGAGGCACAAACTCCTGTGAAAGATGAGTCTTGTCTTAAAATGCCTTTTTCAGAAAGGTACTTCACTTTATCCCACAGACAGATGGATTTAATAATTACTAGAACAGTCTTCCCAAAGAATTTCACCTTCCAATTCCAGTTCTTTTTCTTATTACCACTTTGAACCATTTGAACCTGATGGCTGTGTGGAGAGCATTTAATCCAACAGCCAGGGAGGGATAAGTAAATTAATACAAGGATTGATTACTTTATGGTAGATGCTCACTGCATGTCTTGTTTTTCCACCTAAATACCACAAAAGAATTATCCCTGAGCGTTGTTCTGTTTCCTCTACTTTAAAGTTGGACATGATGGAGAAAACCAAGAAAGTATGGAAGCTAGACCCCCTTACTTTCTGATCAGGACTTCATAAATGATCTCAAACAAATGACAAAGTTGAAACCTCGCCATCCATTGTCCTGGCTCAGCTTGTCCACTGATCACAGGGTTGACGGTTCGATCCCCACAATGACGTTTTCACATGATAAATGCATCATTTAAAGTAAATTTTGGCAGAACACCTAGAAAAGAACAGTGAAATTAAGAAAATGCAATGCAACCAACTCAAAAAAGATAGAGGATAATTGCGATACTAAAATCTCTGAGCAGATGCCCCCTCCCCCTCCCGGCGATGCTTGTTTGCTGTTAATTATTATTCATGCACAAAAAATGACATTTGGGCCAGTCCCAGAAGTTTCTATATACGCAGTGTTACAAAGGATGTATGCCTCTGCATTTGCATCACCTCAATGATAAATGAATTCATTTCAATTCAGTTAATGCGCAGTGCAGTCCAAGCTGTATCATATTTTGTAGCCCTTAAATATACATATAATAAGATGGTAGAGGAGACTAACTTGCTTCATGTATATGTGGATTTTATACTACAGCAACTTGTTGATTTGTTCAAATGTACAGATGGCTTCCAGCAACTTTTTAATATTTCAGTTTCAATTTTGCATTTGCTTTATTGGCATGAAAGTCAGAAGATTCAAGGATAATACAGTTCATTAAGTAAAGCAGCAACAGCAAGAACCTCACAGGCTGAACATCATGTGATGATGATCTTACCTGTGGTAAAAAGTGGAGCTGTTCATGATCACTGTGTCCTGATGTCATGTTTCATCTCTCTCTCTCTCTGTTAGCACTCTGATCTACAAATTTGGCCGGACTGAAGATTTATGGGGTTAGAGTGTCTGCCCCCCCCCACCCCCCCCACCCCACCCCCACACACACACACACAGTCTTTCAACATGTTTTGTAATCTGTTGTTTTAATTACAAAGCTGTAGAACCTCCATCCCAAACACATACATAGATTTACAGAATGTTTTATAACCTGAATTTGCTTTTTAAACAGAAACCCAAACTCACTGCTGCTCCACACACACTGATGGTGTTAACTGGCATATAGTGCTATGGCTATTTTTACTAGTTTTTCTGTGCTGTTCTTGAGAAAATAATTGTGAAAATGTATTTTAAATAAGGGAATTCTTTTTGTTATTGAGAACTGATGAGCCAGGTCAATTTATTCTATTGTATCTCAGATGCTTCTTACGCGTTAATACATGTCATCATTTGTTTAATTTGTTGAGGGTTACAGTGTAATGTCATTGTAGTGAATCAGAAAGGGAAAGGTTTCTGGGAATGAGCTAATTTATTGATGGAAAAACATTTTGAAGTGGATGTGAGAGTAAACACAGGGAGAACACAGCCCTGCCTGCTGTCTGTGCTTAAACTGCTCCTGTATGCTGGTATGACAATACATGCTCTGGATTATAAAGTATTTTAGAGAAGAGAAGAGTATTTCTTACATGTAGGGTCAGTTTCCTGTTGACAGATTTGTCTCGGTCATTCTGCCTCAAGATGGCGTATGTTTTTTAAATAGCTGTTTTGTCCTCTTGTACGTGGTCCATGTTTAGCTCTTGTTTTTACCAGAAAACGTGAAATGTAACTATTCAGAGACTTGACTGAAGTATTTCAGTATAGAACAAATATTGTGATGCTGTGAATCAGACTGCTGTAGTAACAGTATTAAAGGACTTGTTATCACAGACCATTTTTTATGTATTAAGATACACCCGCACCCTAAAGCTTTCACTTGCATGGAGAAAAAAATGGGGAAATGGGATTTGGGGTTACTTTCCATCTTTTTAATGATTTGTCTGACTTTTTAGAAGCTTAAAACGTGACAAATAAAGCAAATGTTGTATTAGAGAATGCTGGACAATGTGTATTCATCACATTGTGCTGTCCACAAACAGCAGATACAGTTCTTTGTTTTTCTTGTGGTGCTGGGTGATTTTAGTAGAACTGGGAGTGAGCGACTGCAACCTGCCACTTGTCATGATGAATGCTGTGGGACAGCATTTACTTGCTATAGGAACCCATGGCCATCTATAAAATGGTGAGACTCGATGGTACCTGTATCTACACTGAGTGGCTTTACTTGGTAATTCAATTCAATTCAGTTCAATTTTATTTATATAGCGCCAAATCACAAAAGTTATCTCACAGCGCTTTTCATAAAAGAGCAGGTCTAGACCGTACTCTGTGATGATAGTTACAGAAGCCCAACAGTTCCCACCAAGAGCAAGCACTAGGCGACAGAGGCAAGGAAAAACTTCCTTTTAAGAGGCAGAAACCTCGAGCAGAACCATGGCTCAGGGTGGGCGGCCATCTGCCTCGACCGGTTGGGGGTGTAAGAACTAACAATTTTGTACATTTTACGTCATAAAAAAAAAAAAAGTGTAACCACAGCTGGTTATCATACGTATGTACTAATTCCTGACAGCTTTTTTATGATGTTCACAGTGGAGGCAAAATAAGTGGAACTGGAGTGGTAAAGTGTTCCTCGACCTCAACATAAAATCTGAGCATAAATACAGCATGAACATCCACATCCACTTTGCAGTCTCACATCCTTTAGAAATGACCCCTATGGAAACTGTTGACAGCGTGGGGGGATTATGTAGAGTAACGGGGGGGGGGGGGGGGGTATGAAACATGTTACTGTTGCTTTCTTTTTTAAAGACTACCAGAAAATCGAAGGCAGAGATGTCGAACAGGGGATTAAAAACCAATTTCTCATAATTCGATAATTTCTGAATGATCGAGTAGAGGTTACTCGCATTACATTGAGCATGTTTGCTGTTTTTCCACAACTGCTCCACCTTTCACCTTGTTTGCTAACCAATAAATCACAATAAACAGTCAAACAGCCACACAAGTCTCGCCAATGTCACCCGAGATCAAATGTCTGTATTAAACGTATTGCTCGGAAATAGCAGCCAGCATGCAGCAGTGTGTTTACAGCGAACAGCTGGTGGAGTTGATGACGGCCTGCATGAAGGGCCTGTATGAGATAGAATAATTTTTTTTTACTTTTAATCATGCAGCTACCATACAGGAGTCACAGAATGCCTTTAATTAAGGAAATGTGTTGTGATTTAGGTGAGGTGATCATTTAAATGTTCTACAAGGACACAAGTAGGTGACTATAAGCTCTCCTGCAATGAAACGACACATCCTAGTTTATGAGCCCAAATCACAGTCTGTGCACCAGTCATTTATTGTGAAAACGTTTCTGGACAAAAACCCGGCAACATCCAACCGTTTTACACACTATTGTAAATCACCACATATAAAAAGTAGGATCATTACATGAAGTGCAAAGACATTTAAAATGTTTCTGGCAATGGTTAGAAGAGAAACATGATAATGGCCAACAGAGCCAGACAAAAGACACTGAATGATAGTCAGAAAATCTAACCTGGTCAGCAAGTTAAAGAATAGGGTTTAGTATTATTTGATAATAAAGATAAACACTGCAGTGTTCTGATTTTTAGAAATATCTAACTTTGTGCCAAAGTAAATGTTAGAGCCAGCCCCCCCCAACATGAGCTCTCTTTTGGGACACTTGGTTATAACTGACTTATTTAAAGAGTGATCCTTCCTGTTGTGTTAGAAGCCCTAGTAGTGATCTGAAATGATGCGACACAGATGAAAGATCAGGTCTCGGTCTTCAAAGTGAACCTTGAGGGCTCGAGGCTGAGTGCTTATTGAATGACTCAGTCTCAAGAAATATGCAGGAGCTTCAGATAAAAGGTTCTTGCAAATTACACATTCTGTGGGAGCTATCTTCTATTCACACCAGATCAGCTTCTGCTGTGTTCTTTAATGCTACTAAAGCACAAATGTTTCGATTGTTAGAAAAAGTGCATAAAAATAGTGAAACCTTATAGTAAAGTATCATATGAACATTCAAATAGGGTTTAGTCATAATGTTTTAGAAATCAGCAGTTTTCTTGGCTCAAAGGAAGGACCTGTGGTGGTCTGAAAACTAGTGTCCAGCAGTATATGGGTCTGAGCCGCACCGAACCTGTGAGGCTGCTGTTTCTAATGCGCTCATTTATGTGGACTGCAGCTCACAAATAGCCTGGAAATGTTCAGTACTTGACAGATGTATGCTCATAAAAAGGTGCAAAAACACTATCAGGCATGGACGTTACCTGGTCATTTTACTCAATTTGACACTTTCCTGTAAAAATATAAACACTGGACCTCAGTGTTTATATTTTACTTTTGCTATAATAGAAATGTCTTAGAATTTTTGCAGCCATATTAAACCAAACAAGAGTTGGTTTCCTAAAAGTCTGGAGCTTAATAACTTGAGTGGCCAGCAAGTGCTTCAGTCTTTTCATTGCTCCCTTTTCTCTCCTGGCGTGAAAGCTAAATGTAGATCAAATTATACCTTCTTCCCAGCAACAGACTTCTCACTTTAAATCAAGTCATAACATATCCTGAGCCTATCCAGCTCAGCAGGAAGTCTGATGTGCGTCTCCCTGTAGCCAAACAGAAATGTAGGGGAGTCAGCACAGCAGGGTTTTCTCAGGTCTGATCCTGGCCACAGAGAGGAGCTGTGGTCCAGAATCAGATGGGGGCAGCTGCTTTATGGTCTGAAGCCCTCTGGGGTAATGCAGGTGATGACATCGCAGTGCTCCTCGCTGGGGCTGCTAGTGGAGATGGGGCTGTATTGCTCAGGAAATGGCTCGAGGATGAACTAGAGGAGAAATGACAAAAACTGTCAACCTTTAATTAAATGAACCAGTTACCTTAAAGATGATGTGTGCATTTTGCACACTGAGATAGTGAATAACTGTGAACCTTGCTTTTTATTTCGGGTTCCATGTTCAAAGGTTAGAGCAGCCCACATAAGCAGCGTAACTCACGTGGCACAGACATGGAAATATACTATCTACATTTTGCATTCCTCTAGCATTTCTGTGGACAGAATCCTCTCATTTACCATTCCTTCATGATGGCGCTGCAGACCACCGCCTCTGGATTTTCTCCGTAATGCTTTTTGTGTTTTAAAAGATGGACAAACAAGTCACAGCTGGATTTACAGGCTTGCTTTGACTGCCCTGATTGGAGTGTTTGAGGCTGCAGCCACTGACCTGGACGAACTGACACTGTGACATCTTACATCAGTTTTTGTGAGGATGTGTGTGCCAACTAAAACCTTCCGCACATACTGTACAAAAACCAAAGCCCTGGTTCACAGTGAAACTCTGTCAGATCGGCCTTCAGAAGTGGGGACAGAGTCCTGTACAACCAGGGTTATGGGTTATTGGAGCCTTTTTATCCTATAATATACAGCACGAACGAGAGACAACTTCCACTCATTATTAGATCAGTTCCCCTGCACAGACCCGGGATCAGCGGCTCATGTTACTGTAGTCAAAGTGACTGATTACAATGTTATTTTAATTTTATTATTTGTTTATAGCAATATGTCATCCTAACAGAAGTTGTCTGAATGTGTTAAAAGGTTCAGTGTGTAATCTTTGAGCATCTATTGACAGAAATACAATGTAAGTCCCATCTACATAACTGCAGGTCACCCTTACATGGAGGTCGCCATGTTTCTACAGTAGACCAAAATTGACAAAAGGCGCAAAAGAGCGTTTCACCACTATGTTCTTTTTCTTCTAGAATTCTGGCAGTGTAGACGTTCATCGCTACGCATACATTCGAAGAAGAAGTAATGATATACAGCAGGGGTCGGCAAAGCAGTTTTGCTTTGGAGTAATTGTTTTTAAGGTTTCTAATCGGAGACTCCTCTGATTTTGAATCGTAAATATCCAGTATGTTTCAGGGAGCCTCTGATCCAGTTAGCGACCTTCACATTATGTCTGTAAACCCTCACCTACGGGACCATTTGGGCTTGTACGTCAAAGCCAAATATGTCCAAGTACTGAACCATTGTTTTACTTTTTACAAACCAGGTCTTCAGCAGTGTTAATCGGCACTGTGTCTCCCTCATGTTGCTAGAGAACTTGTAAGCTAGAGGGGCTGCACGCAGAAAGAGAGTGTGGGCGGGGTTTTGCTATGATTATTGAATGATTATTCTGTTTTTGAATGTTGACCATCAGATCCTATTGCAGAGACTGGAACATTTCATTGGCATTAAAGGAACCGCTCTAAGCTGGTTTAAGTCCTATTTATCAGATCGATTTCAGTTTGTACATGTTAACGATGAGTCCTCCATGCATGCCAAAGTTAGTCATGGAGTTCCACAAGTATCTGTCCTCGGACCAATCCTGTTCACTTTATATATGCTTCCTTTAGGCAATATTATCAGGAAATATTCCATAAGCTTTCATTGTTATGCAGATGATACTCAGTTATATCTATCAATCAAGCCAGATGAAACTAATCAGTTAGCTAAACTTCAAATGTGCCTTCAGGATGTTAAAACCTGGATGACCTGTAATTTACAGGCATGTGACTGGCAAAGTGCAAAAAAGGCAGAAAATATCCTGAGACCGCACACACTCCGATAAAACTGTCTCTATTATAACATGATGGTTAAGTCAAAGTAAACATTAGACATAGCCTTTAACAAGCAATAATCAAAACATATTGTCATTACAAACATTGTCAAGTGTTGGGAAAGTTACTTAGCATATACTCCTTAAAAAAGTAATATTAGCTACTCTACTTATTACTGGGTGATATAACGGCACTCTCTCCCGAATAGTCCAAGCATCACTGGCAGTAGCGGCCGGTTTCTTTCTGAGTTTCACATTGTTGTATTGCTTTAGCTAATGTTTCAATTAGCCTAAAGTAGAAATGTAGAATTGTTCGCAGTTAAAAGCTTTTTGCTGGTCGCAAAGTTTACAAAGGACGACAATGTTCTTTGCATCGTAGACTGACTGAAAAATAATGGCAATAACGTTATTTACAGCTGTCGAAAATACCCTTCTCCCCCTGTTCTCCAGTCTTCCTTTAGCTGTTTGGCTAACAGCTAACTTAAACAGTCACGCATTCACGTCAAGGATGGTGTGTTCAGTTAGTAACAATTAGTAGTTCGTAATAATATAACTGTTTTGGAAATAGTAATCCATTACATTACTCTTTATTGGGAAAAGTAATATTAGAGTATTACGTACCACTGATGCGTACCACAGATCTGAATGATTCACGTGGGTCATATTTTCAGGTCGGAAAATCCAGAAAAATCACATCCCTGAAGTTATTGTTCTGGCGCCCAAGCACCTCCATGACACATTATCTAAAGATACAGTTACTCTGGATGGCATCACCCTGGCCTCCAGTACCATTGTGAGGAATCTTGGAGTTATCTTTGATCAGGACATGTCGTTTAAGTCTCACATTAAGCAAATTTCAAGGACCGCCTTAAGACTCTTCAGCTGATTCAGAATGCTGCAGCACAACCAGGAAAAGAGATCACATTTCTCCTGTCTTAGCTTCTCCGCATTGGCTTCCTTTAAAATCCAGAATAGAATTTAAATTCACACCTACAAAGCTCTTAAGGGTCAGCAGTGTTGGGCAGTAATAATATTACTTTTCCCAGTAACTAGTATTGTAACTAATTAATTTTCCAAATCAGTAATATTATTACTAGTTACTAAGTCAAGTAACACTGCGTAACTCGTTACTGAAATCTCTCTCTCTCTCTCTCTCTCTATAGAGTACGGTCTAGACCTGCTCTTTTATGAAAAGCGCTCACATATATATAAAAGTTAATAGAATTTTTTTTTTGCTGCTGTTTTGTCCTCATAGTTCATTGACAGTGTTTAAAGCTGGGTTTGTTTTTGATTCACAGATTTCACAAATCCATTACTTAAATGTTAATAACGTCATGTTGATGTGCACATTACAGAGACATTGAGAGAGACCTACACTCGGCACATAGCCACTGCTGAATTATGACCACTGCTACTAAGGCTACGTTCAGACTGCAGGCCAATGTAACCCAAATCTGATTTTTTTTGCTCATATGTGACCCAGATCTGATCTTTTTATGACAGTGTGAACAGGCCAAGTCACATTTCGTTCAGCGCGGCTCCATCTACAGCAGAACTGCTGCTCTAGGGTGATGTCAAAGTCGCATCAAATGCGACCTGAGTGTCCAGACTGAGGTTGCATTTAAAAAGATCCGATCTGTATCAGATTCCATGTGACTTGGCCTGTTCACACTGTCATAAAAAGATCAAAACTGGGTCACATATGAGCAAAAAAAAAAATCAGATTTGGGTCACATTGGCCTGCAGTCTGAACGTAGCCTAAGATTTCACTCCATTATTTAATATCAATGAGGAACAAATGATTTTCACCCGCACACTGTGTGAGCTCGGTAAATCACGCTTTGTTAGCTTCCTCTCCTCTTTCATCAAAGGACATCTACGTGACAGGTGCTGTTATAAGAGCAGCAGAGTTAGGTCTTTTAACTGCAGTACAATATGTGTGCGGTTGTGTGGTGAATATGTTCAGTGTGAGTGCTCACATCAATTGAGATCTCATAAGGCCGCAGCCACTGTTTGATTCTCCCACGTTGGCAGATGAGGAAGTATCCTATCACAGGGATCAGAGTGACCAGGAAGAGGACCGCCAACACAGCTACTATCACCTCTGTTTGTTTTGGGTCTTCGGGAAAATGCAAGGTACACACACACACACACACACACACACACAAATGAAAGAGACAGAAGCAATCCATTACAATTCTTTTTTAGCATGTTCTGACTTCAGAGGATTAATGAGCTTATGATTACACAACTGATAGAAGGCACCTTGCATGGCAGCCTCTGCCATCACTGTATGAATGTGTCATGTAGTGTTAAGCTTTAAGAGGTTAGAAGACTAGCAAAGTGCAATACAAGTACAGTCCATATACTGTAAATCACAGACGCTGGTGGTCACTATGAAAATCAATACAGACGCGCATTAATCAGTATTCCATCACAGTGAACTGAATTTCATCAGCTTCATTTTAAATGAAAGGTTTTGTGGTAATAACGCACATCCCAACAACATATCCAATGACTGTTTGAACCTCTTCCAGCAGGACTGCTGTATTTAGTTGTTGATCATGATGTTTTGATGTCCTGAAAGCACAGCATTCATGTTCCTGCTTTTAAGCAACCGACTGTCAGATTGTGGATGTCAGTTCTTCATTAAAAACAGCATCATGGCAGATCATTCACCTACCTCTACCAAGTGTCACGTTTCTAAAACATTAAACTCATTTTCTTACAGCACTGCAACCGAAAGCATTGGCTGTCACAAAGAAAAGCAATCCGAGAGAGACCCATTATATTCTGGGAAAAGTGTCAAGGCCAAAATAACACAGCCGATTTGCTTCTTTATGGTCTCAAATGTGGTCTTACCAGTCCTGGGGATGAGCTCACACTGGGTACAGCTGGGTAGTCCAACAGGTGTACTGAAGAAGATATACTGCACCTTTGTACAGTAACGCTGTCCCTTCTGCAGCTCATGTAAGGACACTGAAGAGGAAGTATCTTCAAGGTTCTGCTTGATAGTGGAAGGCATTTGGATAACATTAGCACACGTTACACATTTAAGGCCAATATTTCCTATTCACTTCAACACTGTTTCCCACTCCAGTGCTTCCCATACATTGATTTATTTGTGTTATTTACTATATAAAATGGGTAAACTTGTTATTAATTGTTGAGCTGCATGCAGTGCAAGGATTCACTAAGACCACATCTTTCTTCTCTCCATTTTGATCTTCTGTCCACAGTAAGCATCTCTGCCAGCTGTCTATTAAATAGGGATGATATCGTTAAGATTTTAAGTGTATTACTACTCTACCAATACTGCTAATTGATCTGGTACTTTACCGGTATTCTTATCGGTTCTTTGTGTTTTTAAGATAAAAAAAAAAAAACGAACAGAATTCAGAACAGAAAAAACTAACACAAAAAATTATTTACTGCAACAACAAAAAAACAACTGGCAGAACAGCCACCAGGGGCAATTCGGGGTTCAGTATCTTGCCAAAGGACACTTCGACATGCAACCAGGGGGAGCCGGGGACTGAACCGTCCTTCCTATTAACTGGCAACACAGCCGCCAGTTTATGTAGCAATAATAAAGGGAAATGTATTTTCTTTATTTCTTCAGTACCGAAAGCAGAACCGTTAACGTTGGAGCTAATCGATACTGAGGTCTTTCATAATTTAGCCCTGGGGCCCGTTTAGTACCAGGTTTCGGAACCCATTCCTACTATTAAAAAGGCATAAAAGACATTCTAAAACAGCATTTTCAAAAGTAACCGGCTTAGTGTGAACATGGTGTTACATCACTTTCAGTACGCATTAAACAAGCACATGGTTTCTCACCTCCAGGGACTCCCCTTCCTTGCCATAGTAAACCCTGTGTAATGCATGGTTCCCATATTCCTGAGCCAAACCGTGGTTCCTATATAAATGTACAGTCAGGGAGCCAGGCCGTGCAGTCAGACTGACTTCAGGAGTACATGCATCACCTTGAAGAGCAGAGCAAACATTTTCAGTGTTGACAAAAACAGGACTGATCTGTGCCATATGCCCTCTGTCATTAATGTAGGTGTGAGATCTCACATGGCCACCAATAACTTTTCAGACCTAAAAAAAAATGACTACAAGACTCAGTCTAGCACAATGATTCTAATGAAGTTATGAAAGCTTGCTGTGGGTTTGTTAAGTTTTTGACAAGTCACACTACATGGTTCACATTGTGGTTAGGTTGGTTAACACCTACAAATACACTACATGATAGGAAGACGTCATAACTCTGATTTGAACTGATGACTGATTTTTTTTTTATTGTAGAGGTCTGCACTAGTTTGAACAAACTGTGGAAGGCCATCTTCAACCGAGAGTAAATGTTATTTAGTCATGAGTCTACATTAGACCCCTCCTCATTAGGTAACACCACTGTAGCATTACGGAGGGTCTTCTGTGGATTTCTGCTTAGTGCTATATTTAGTACATTATAAAACAATATGACAGCATCAAAAACTGCATACATTCAGAACTTCTTGTACAAACCCTGACAATGAAGAATAGACTGATGCATGAACTAAACTGCTGCCGTGTGAACAAAGTTATTAGACTGATGCACATTGCCTGTTCACGTGGAAATTCTTTGTTTCTTACCATGTCTGCTACAGGCTTCAGCTGGGCTCGAGGTCAGCAGACGTCTCTCTGCTCGCACACGCAGTCTAACACAGCCAAATTTGCCGTTAGCTTTGGCTGAAGCGACATCACAGGAATCCCTAGATATCTGGGTGCAGGCTGGTATGTCCTTCCACTCACTGGAGTCAAAGCTGAGGACAAGGTACAGAAACAACAACAGATTCACATCAGTCGTGAATCTGACATGATTCTAACCTTTAGTTAAAGCTTGTGACACATTTCATACATTGTCTGTTTTAATGACCAGCACAAATCAAATGGATATTTATTCTCAGCTAAAAAAAAAAAAGACAAGGCAGGAAGTTAAAAAACCTCTCAGGTGTCTTCTCATGCAGGGTGCACTGCAGGATGTAACCATCAGAGCTCACCTGCGGTACTGAACGGTGTAGGTGACGTCTTTCTCCTGGGTGGTAGGAGTCCACGTCAGTAGCCACTTATCAACACTGACGTTCTGTGGTGGAGCCAGTGGCGCCTCAGACAGAACTGAGACAGATGGACGTGGACAGACCAGCAAATGAGTAGACAGTTGAATATAAGTAGTAGCGAATTTCACTGCAACTATATAAGGTCAATCTGACCACCACTGTTATATCTTTTGTTTTTCTACAATTTCCATTCCAATTTATCGTCTTCTAACACTAGAGCTATGCAAATAAGCAAATATTTGTTTTATTAATTAGACATATAATGGAAGTGTGATTTGTCAAACTACAAATGAAAAGATCAATCCTCTCTGTGGCCTACAAGCAGTGTGAGTTTTCTGATAATATACTCAAATTAAGAATCTTATTAACTGAGTGTTTTATCAATTTAAACGTTAACCTGAGAGTTACAGTGTCCACATATTTCGTAATAATAGACGACGGGTTGTTTTTCTTGTCATGTTCAGTAACTCCCTTTCAAATCGACAGCTGCTTTCCATAACTTGTACATCGCTTAAAACTTATTACGTAACTAACTTCGGCGCCATTTAAAGACGAACACTAACGTTAACGTTCATTTTGCTAACGTTACTGCATCCAAAGGCTGAGATTTCGGGAAAAAAGTAACTTGTGAACAGCCAAAACACGCGCTGTCTGTTGATAAGGTCTTTATTCACAGTGCTGATTTTACTACAACGTCCTACATTAACAGTTATATGAATTGATTCATGTTCTTAGTTCAGCTCCGCCGACATGACAGGAGGCTCAGGTGGGAGTTTTCTAACGGAGCTTCGTTTGCTGGCTTAACAGCCCCTTCCATAAAAGATGAGAACGTCTTCAGTAGGACTAACGTTAATTTAATGGCAGAGGCCTGTTTGTGTTATCTTAGGTACACACACACACACACACACACATGTAAAAAGCATGTTGCCTCATATCTAGCACAGACAGCTAACGTTAGGTTAGCTGAAACGAAACCGCAGTTGTTAAACTTCTTACCTTGGACGACGAGTTGAACGTACAGCACAACCCACAGCATCGTGACAGCATCATTTCACAGAGCGCGACGAGTCCCCGAACACATTTGTCTCCATTGTAGCCAAAACCTTCCCGTTAAAACTAAAACACAGCATTCAGCCTGAACCGAGACACTTCCTTAAAATATTGGATGAAGACAGCTATTTCCCTTATTTGTCGTTTTCTCGCTCGAACCGGAAGTTGTTCTGCTCCGCCATTTTGCAGGCCGTTCCAAAACTCTAATTTGTGCCTTGAGGAGCGAGGAGGAGCTATGAGCGAGGATACACCAGTATGGAGGGATTATTGGGTCAGATTTAAAACTAAGGGTGCTTCTCAAGTCTCTTAATTACATCCACGTTTCCCTCACTTGCGTCTTTTCCTTGCGTCTTAGGCCCGCCCGCCGAAGATTCATGGAGAGATGCAAGGAAACCAAGCAAGGAGAGAAAGAATGAGGAAATATTTAGAGACATGAGACGGAGTTGGAGTTTGTGTCTGCACACATGTGCACTGTGTTGTACTACCCAGTTCTCAGTGCAGAGCAGCGTGATTCTCTGTAGCTGTTTCCTGTTTAACAAACGCCTGAACATGAATAATTATAGGTTTCTGTATGTCCTGCTCAGAGGCACAGGATCATTTTTACTGGCACAATGCTTATATTCTCTGCATTAAAATTTATTGATCCTGATTGTGAATTTGTTATTGAATAACCCAGAGTATGATCACAGTGTCTTGGGATTTATTAGGCTAAAGTGTTTCAGTGAAACTGAATTCATGTAACTCAAATCAAAGCTTACGCTCAGTTTTTGGCTTTCTGTTTATTTCCTCTTCTGAAATCCTTTAACACTACTGCATACAGTTAATTTTCAAGTCACATCTTCAATTCAACTTTATTTATATAGCGCCAAATCACAACAACAGTTATCTCACAGCGCTTTTCATAAAAGAGCAGGTCTAGACCGTACTCTATGATGTTATTTACAGAAGCCCAACAGTTCCCACCAAGAGCAGCACTAGGCGACAGAGGCAAGGAAAAACTTCCTTTTAAGAGGCAGAAACCTCGAGCAGAACCATGGCTCAGGGTGGGCGGCCATCTGCCTCGACCGGTTGGGGTGAAGGGGGGGGGGGGAAGAGAAGAACAGAGAGAAAGAGGGCAGGAGAGGAACAGAGAAAGAGAGAGGGATGGAAGGAGAGAGAGGGGAGGGAGGCAGCCTACACAATATACACACAGAGGTACAGACAGTAAAGGTGATGTTGCTATAGACTAAATGAAAAATGGTACAGATATTTATAGTAGTGTTAATGATAATAATCGTAATGTTAATGATTACAATAACAATAATAATAATAGGACTAGTAACAATAATTGTTGCAGTAGAGGGTGTCGAGCAGGAACACGGGGGCAGCAGGTGACTCGCAACCACAGATTCAGACTCCACAGCTCCAGAGCCAGAAAACCTGCAGGAAGTGATAGGAGGAGAGAGGAGAGAGACGAGAAAGCACAAGACTACCAGAAAGGGGAGAAGTTGTGTTAGTAACATGCAATAATGGGATGAGGTTGCATACAGAGGGAGAGAAAGTAGAGGAGAGAGGAGCTCAGTGCATCATGGGAAATCCCCCGGCAGTCTAGGCCTATAGCAGCATAACTAAGGGATGGTTCAGGACTACCTGAGCCAGCCCTAACTATAAGCTTTATCAAAGAGGAAAGTCTTAAGCCTACTCTTAAATGTGGAGATGGTGTCTGCCTCCTGAACCCAAACTGGAACCTGGTTCCACAGGAGAGGAGCTTTGGCTCCCATTCTACTTTTGGAGACTCTAGGAACCACAAGTAACCCTTTTTGAGAGATCCAGCTGGACTTTGTCAAGACCTTAGACCTGTAGCTGAGACCGAGACAAGTCCGTGTAAAAACACCCAGCAGGCCATGACAAGTCCAAGATAATAAAATGTCTCAAGACCAGATACAGGTACTAAAGGCCTGAACTTGGGTAAAGTAATCTTTACCCCAGATACTTTAACCCTGGGATCAGTGTATCAGCTCGAACAGTGAGCAATGTGGAGCTCAGGATGTTTGTGTGTGAGAATAAATACACTCATTCTGTCACAAAGCTTTGATATGAGACAGGATTTATTTCATTTTTATGATTGTTCATTAACATTGGTGCAGTAGATGCAAAGATGTGAGACCAGACATATACAGTGACATCACCACTGCTTTGTGCACTTCACCAGTACACTGCTACGCAACATGCTTATATACAATTTCAACAGATGAAGCAACAGACCGTGATAGGCAGGATGCTGAGGCATAACAGACTGGAAATACTGCAACAAGTCAAGCAAGAGCAAGCTTCTGGAAATGAAAGTTACATTTAATAAATGAGTTGTCCAAAAGTATATCATTTGTCCATTTTGTGGTGTTGAAAACTTTACATTAATTTGAATTGCCCTGACTTGATATTTGTCTCGTTTGTTTACCATCGCATTCCACATGCAGATCGGTTTGACTTGTTCCTGTTTTGTGTATTTCCTTACCGTCTGCTGCCTCAGAATATCAGCCATACATCCTAGTACTGCAGACGCAGAAAAGGCAATTCATATTTTTTGTTATAAAGCAGATGATGATGAAAGTATTTCAATAAATTGTACAAGTACACAGAGCAGAGACGACCCGCTCCCGGCTCCATTTATTCACAAAATACGCTTGCTCAGCTTTTCATCTTTTTGGAATGTGAAGTAAATGATTCAGATAAATGTGTGAGGTAAAACTTTGAAGTTAACATACAAGACTAACTTAACTGTGCCTGTATGTACAACTGTACATGTGTACATGCAAGTTCTTTTATAACCAAGCTTCTCACTAAAAAGAACAAAAAACAGGCATGAAAGACGAACAGGGGTGTAAATAATAAAACCCAGATGACAAATTTGAAGAAAATATAGTCTCAAATATCTCGTAAGAACAAATGTAACTAATATGCCACCAAGATTCTATAAGAATCATAAATGTATTCAAATGCTCCTGTTACAATGAATACAAGCTTATCTCAGGAGACACATACACATTATATGCACACAAAAGCTAAAACTTTGCTTTCATAATAGTGACTACTAGGAAGTTTTATCTGGGTATAAAGTCATATTGAATTTCTTTGCTGGTTAGAGGAGAACAGAAAGGACAGAAATAAAATCCTTCCTTTCTTTTGTTTAAGACAAAAAACAACAACAACGCAGAACGAGTTCAGTATGAAATTGGATGGAAAATGTTCCATTTGATGTTGTTTTGGATGGATTTCTGGATATCAGAAGAAATCACTCAGTCAAAGTACCCTGTTTAAAGAGGATTTCTCTGTTCCAGTTCATCTAAATCACCACACATTTTAGCAACACGCTAAACAGAACAATTCTAAATATCATTTTATCAGTAAGTGGCAACGACACCTACGTGTTTCTGTTATTTTGTCCACCCATTTAAAACACCTGTACAATTACACAATGCAATTCAGCCGCCCCAAAAACTACAGGAGTCTCTAAAACCGTTTCAACAAAAACTGAACATTATGAGAGAACTTTCTGCAGAGCTAGATGTTCCTAATAAACTGGTAATTGAGTGTATTTGCTCCCTGTTCATTCAAAGCTTCCCACTCCTCGGCAACTACAACCAGGTTTTAAGAAGTCAATCGACTTTGACTTCATCTGCTTGTGTTTGTTTAATGCTACCTAATCAACACCTGTGAGCTCATTACATTAACTCATTAAAAGCAATAATAATCAGTAAACTTACCGGTGCTGCCTCTACTCATATGACTTATGACTTAAAATAATCAATAAATAATATTATATTAACCCCCCCCTCCATGTTTTTTATTCTCTTTTATAAGTAAGAACCGAAAATGAGATGGGAAAAAATTAATCATTTAATTTTCATGGCGTCTGGGCAGTCTTGTTTATTGCATCCATGGAAACGATGATGAATGCAGCCATAAAGGTCCTCACGGTGGGTTTACTTTTCTGATGACCAAACCACTGCATAACTAGATCCTCAGACACACTTAATATTTGGTTATTTGTGATGCAGATGAAGATGTTGCTTTAATCATCTAATTTGGTAGCAGATGTCAGAATGTGCTAGTTCAGGGTATCTACAGGAAGTAAAATTCAATACCTTTTCAACATATTGTAATAATATTAATTCAAATTACAGCTGTTTCAGTCTGTCTTTGTGCAAGAAGAATGCTCTAGGCTACATGATATTCTCCAACCTTGACTTTAGGCAGGCTACTAACTAGTCAGTAATCATACCCATTTATGCAGAGAGTTCAACATTTATATTTGTATTGTTTGTTGCAGCACATCAGACTTTTTTTAAACCTGCTCCATCCAGGCTGTGATGTGTATGACATTGATGAGTGTATCAGCTTTATGAAAAGTTGAATATGTTTCAATAAAAGGCACCAATTTAATTAAATAGCCAGCTAACCATAGCCAAACCCACCGATTCAGCCACTGGCGGTGCATCTCGCTCTTGTTTTTCAGGAACGGGGCTGTTCAAGTGGCCACAGAGCGACCGGCCAACCGGGTTAATCCCGTTACTCCTGATCGCCACTCCGACTATGTTTTGAACAATTAGCATTGATGGTCCGGTGGGGTGGGAGATTACAGTTGGTCGTACTCGTAAATCATTTTCCGGTTGCATGGATCTATTTTTTGGAGTGTTTAAGAGTGAAACAGGCGCACAGTAGATCCCTGCGCCTAACATTACAGAGTCGAATCACACAGTCGCTACTCACTGCCAAGTATTTTTGGCTATGCATTATAAACAGGATTTCACATTGAAAAAAAATCTTCACAATTGAATACCTTGTTAAATGGCGATTAAGACTTTTTAATGGCCTTAATTTTCGCGAAACTGATTTATCACCTTTACAGACTTTTTAAGACCCTGTAGTTATGAGGCACCTGGAGCAGAGCTGGGCTGTGGGACGTGGTGTGTGACGTGATCATCGTTCAGTCGCACGCCATACTTCTTGCCTTGCCCTTGACGACATCAAGCTCACTCTGGCAGTGGTGGTGCCAACACGTGGCCATGGGGGCAACGGCCACTGTGAGGCAATTGGAGCCCCCCTCCCTATACCAGAACAATAATGGATTTAGCCCAACCTTTCTCCAGCACTGGCAGGCTAAAACCAGGTGCAGACAGGTCTGGCTATGCGAGACTAGATCATTATTAACACAAACTGTAAAATAAGAAACCAAAGCACCTCTGTGTTCTGGCACATGGTGGGAAACATTTGGCTGTGCTGGTTGCCTGCTCCAAACGCCAAGAGAAAAATGCTTGTATGATCAATTTACCTTCAGAAATTCTTGAATTTTATATTTTAGGGAACAGAATAGGGGCAAAGCTCTGGAAACACACATATTTTTCCATACTCTCTTTCCACATATTTACCCAGGCCTGGAAATAACTAAAATCAAATTCCAGATTTTTCCTTACTGTGTAGGAACCCTGGAACAGTGAAGAGTACACCCTTCCTCCTTGGAAACTGGAAACACTGAGTGACAGCAGATCAAGATGTTCCCTGTGCGAGTTTGTCATCATCTTGTGATTTCTTATATTTTAAGTCTCACAGTGACTGCTAGAGAAAAGGCATGTTGCACATTTTCTTCCTTAATATCATCCTTGCTTCAGGCTCTTCTCAGCTAACGTCTTTTCACATGCATGTCTTCAGACACACATGTCTACAATGCCCTCGTCTGCGGTCAGAAGCTGACTCTTCAGCCCTGAAGCCATGTCCTGCATCTTCACCTGCTCCATGTCGAAGGGGGCCTGTCCTGAGGATTGGTTGCTGCTGGGCTGCTGCAGGCTGGAGCTGCCACCTGTGGAGTAAACCCCCGAGTCTCTGCTGCTGCTGCTGTCCTGACGACTGTGTCTGCTGCTGAAATACATCAAGGGGAAGGTACATTTATGACGCTGACAACAAATATCCATTCAGCACATATCACCATGTGGGGCCACTGTGGAGTCTAACACTGGCTGAATTATTGAAAATGAAATGTAATCAGTCATTTGTTATTAAATGCATGTGTGCTTTGTAAACATTAGAGTAACACATGAGCTGCATCAGAGATTAGATTGACCTGCTGTCTGGCTCCAGGTCTGCTGGCAAAACTGGCAGGGCCTCAGGGGGAGGGTTGTGGATTTCCAGGACCGGTGACTCTGGACAGACGGTCACCTTATCACACAACAGCTCTGATTCAGAATCCCGGGAGAGGAGGTGGGGAATGTCAGACCCAGGAGAGGCACAAAAATACTGGAGGGAGGATTAGGGTGAGGAGGAAGAGGAAAGAAGAGAGTTTGACCTTCTGGTGGAACTGAATATATAAACTTTAGTGAGATAAACGCTGAAATACAAATGTATGTATGTATTATTTGGTCACTTGTTTGTGAATAATCACCTGCTATATCTAGAGGTTAGCTATATGTTCTTTAACCAACAACAGATAACCTTCCTGTACTGCATTTAATTGTCCAAATTTATGACCCAGGTTATTAAAATCCCAATTTTCCTTTAAATATCTAAATGTAAACATAAGCTAGATGCTGCCTGCAGTCTACACACATCCAGCTCTAATAAGACAAGTGTGTGGCGTCTGCAGTGGGCTGTAACTGCTCACCTTCTTCAAGTGTGGAGGCAGTTGGTCGGGGGGACACAGAGTTGACTTGACAGTCTTGTAGCACCAGAATGAGCTGTAGAGTGAGAGCAGCATAACCAAGAAGCAGATCACCAGAGAGCCAAGGAAGTACACAAAGATCAGCCACCACGGAGTAGCACCTGGTAAACACAAGGACACACATGTACATAGATTAGTTCATATTTGAGCATAGCTGCATGTGGCATGTCATCTACAAACATGAAGACATGAGTGTGTCAGAGGTACAGATGCCCCTGCAGTGCTTTTTTCCCTCTGACATGTGCTATAACAATGCAAAACAGGATTTCTTAGTGAGGATGATACAAATTTAGTTCTGATTTGCTGTCAGTACATAGACCTGGGGTCCATACACAACCTTCTGGGGCCAGCTCAGTGACGAGCCTAATCGTGTACAGCTATGTACACTATAACTGTTAGGGCCTGGTCACACCAGAAGGTGGTACAGCAAAATGAATCCACACGTTTTTCATCCTCACACGTCTGAGGGAACAGATGTGCTTCTATTTTAAACAATCCAGCTGTCTACACTGGCCACAGAACAGATGGCAGTTCATGTGTGTGTAGGAGGAAACACAGCAGGCAGAGGCTGCAGGGTGATAATACTACAGTCTTTTTACTAGTGGCTTTTAGTACCCATTCCTAAATAAAATGATCAGTGTTAGGGGTAACGTTAGAAAGTAACGCATTACTGTAATCAGATTACTTCTGTCTGTAACGCAGTAATGTAACACATTACTGTTGATAACTTCAGTAATCACATTACAGTTACTAACAAAATCATCGCATTACTTGCGAACTGGTTTTTGAATTAGCCGCATAACAGGAGAGAAAAATAAATCCTACGTCCCTTTTCGGTTTGTGTAACACTTTTCCGACCTCACTTTTGACTTTCAAGAGGACGCAGAAAGACGTCTTTCGAGGATGTATTCATAATGTTTTGTGAAAGGACAGCGATACTCTAGTGCGCCTGTAAATGTAAATGCTCCGTACCTGTATAGCGCCTTTCTACATACACTACATCTACATTCAACATTCACACACTGAGCCTAAGTGCTCAAACAGAAACTAACATTCACACACATTCATACACCGGCCGAACAGCCAGGCAATTCGGGTAGGGATGCACCAATACCACTTTTTTTCAGACCAAGTACAAGTACTTACATTTGGGTACTTGCCGATACCGAGTACCGATATGAGTACTTAATAATACCATTACAGTTCTTACAATTTGTTAGTTTTATTTGCATGTTTTGTTCTCACCTGACTGTAACAAATACATCTTGATGCAGTTGCTGTCATTTTAACATTCAACTTTTCCTGAACAAACATGGCATTGTCTGCTACCCATTTCACATAAATTTAACTTGGGACACAGTTAATTTCAGAATAACTAAACATACAAACTGTTGAAGAACAAATGAAAGGACACTGTATGTTATCATATGTAAATGCTGTCTGTGAGGATTAAGCCTTTTTTGGAAAAGTGAGGGGCAGGTTCTTTTTGATGAAAAGAAGCTTCTCTGCATTATCAGCTGTGAGCCTGTTTCTGTTTTCATCCACAATATGTGACACTGAGCTAAATAGCCTTTCACTTTCCACACTACTGCATGGGGCTGAGAGGTATCTGCGTGACATTTGGGCAAGTGTCGGAAACCGCACTTTGTTAACGCTCCAATACTGAAGTGGTTTGTCTTCCCGAGAAGTTGTGTTCTCTCCAAGGTATGTCTCTAACTGAGTGGCAGCACCCATAGGTGCAGTGCTCAGTGATGTCGATGCTTGCGCATTTGCTCTCTCATCAAACACACTCTCCAGAGTGCTGCTGGCCTGGGCCTTGCGTATCTTTCTTGCAGGTGGTTCCCCCAGATCTTCCTGCTTGTCTGCCTCTCCTCTAGACACATTCTGCATCTCCTGCATCACCATCTCTTTGGCCTCTGTGGCAGTGTTTTTGTTTGAAAAAAAAAAACGATCTTTATAACTAAATCAGAGAATTATATTTTAGCTGTTGGTAGACAAGCTTGTTTGAAATAGTAACTGAATGTCGGAAAATATCTTAATAAATTTAATTGATTATTTAGGTTGATATCATAATAACATTTTCTTTTCATCATTCTCTCATCACATGATCAACACACTCACGCACACACTTAACCTTGGATCGAGTACTGTTGCAATACAGTAGAGTGGGTTTTTTCCCGTGTCAGTGAAGCGTCTCTTGATGGCTGCAAAAAAGGTTCCTTTCATTGTTTTGATACCATGGTCCTCGTCTGTTTCTTTGGTCTGAAGCCCTGTTGGGCTTCTGTAAATAGCATCATAGAGTACGGTCTAGACCTGCTCTTTTATGAAAAGCGCTACGAGGTAACTGTTGTTGTGATTTGGCGCTATATAAATAAAATTGAATTGAATAGTACTAACCTCAGCTCCTCTAATCACCTCCCTCCTTTCTTTTCCAAAACCACTTTTTCAGACTGAAAACTGAAAAATAATTGAATCAGTCTGTACAGGACAGAGCTGCAGGCTACGTCAGTTTTGTCTAAGTCTGTACCTGATGTTCTCAACATTGGACAAGTAAGCAGTAATAAAATACAGCTTCCAGTTACTTTCTATAAATTGAGCTAATGTTAAGTTACATAGCAGCTCTGTAGCTGCTGTAGAAGCTTTCCTGCTCAGCTGCACAGTCTGAAGGGGAGATGTTCACTAACTTAGCGCTAACCGGCTTCACTTTTCCAGCAGGTGGGAAACAACAGACTTTTCTTGGTCTTGAGAAGCGAACACACTGTAACAGACACCGTACATTTACTGCCAGAATATTTTCCTCCGCTCGCGTTCACCGTCACTTTCTGCGGCTCGGACAATCAAACACTCGCTACACACCTCCCGATTCAGAGTTACGCTGCTCTTATAACACCATCTGTCACGTATGTTCTGCATAGAACGAGGAGAGGAAGCGAGCCGAGCATCGAGTGCTGCCGTGCTTGCGAAAACATTTGAAGCACATAGTTTAATGATCGTGGGGAATTTTAGTAGCGGCGGTCGTGATTCATATAGAGGATATGCATATAGAGGAAACACTGAAAGAGCATTATTTAAGAGCATTATTATAATAAGGATTTGTGTTGATCTGAAAAGTATTGTAACTAGTAGTGTAACTAGTTACTTACAGCAGTGATTAATCTAGTAAAGTAATTCCTTAAAAAACAAAAAAAAACAAATAACTATTAATGTGTAATTACCTTTTTTGAGTAACTACCCCAACACTGGTTATGATCATCAAGTCTGTGGGCCTTTCTCATTTCCCAAATTTGTGCCTCCTCGATCCTCAAGCCTGTAACCCGGAAATCAATCTCAGCTCACCATCTTGAAGGACATCTCAGTTCCTAAAATGCACATCAAGGAGCGAGGATGGAAGATAGAGGAGGCATCCTGGAGGAGCTATAAGCTAGGATACATCTGCGTATCCTTTGCGGAAGTCTTTTCAGCCGCTGTGACGTTTAAAAGAGGTGTGACATGCAGCTGGACCAACCCATAACCTGAGCAGTGTTCCTGTTCTATTAATTATTTGATATAAATGATCAAATGTGTGATCAAACGTTCTGCCCTTTACTGTTTGTGTAGCGCCTCATAAAGTTGTTCTACCCACATTCCTTAATGTCATATCACTTTGATATCACTGATGTTGTTATTGTTGAATGTGATGTGTGGATGGGCAGCAGGATCATAAAAATGTACACTGAACAGCGGCTGGCTGGGTGAAGCGCCTCACCAGAGACGCTGTGCGCATTTACGCAGGTGCCACAGCAACATAAATTAATAATTAAAAATCTCCCGACACACCGACAGGATCAGTCTGGATCTAATGTTAATTCATGTTCTGTGTTCTTCTACACATCCAAAGAGGTCTCACACACAGTCCAGTTTCATACAGTAAAACAGTGATTTTTGTGTAGACCTATATGAGTATTCCGATCCACGCATCACACCAATTCATCTGCCATAATCTTGAAAAAAACAGTGCAAACATCTGCTGAAGTCAAATTATTAGGCAGTAATATCAACCAGAGTATTCAGTACTGATCTGCTCTGTTTCATGTTTTAATAGTGCCCATGTAGTCTGCACAGGTCATTACAACAGTAGAGTCCCGATGGCATCATTAACAAAACGCTCACCTTGCCAGGTGAAATGATCTCCTGTTTACAGACAAAAGGCGCACTGCCAAAAAAAGTTACTTATATGTAGTGAATGATTGGGCTGCTGTAATCTGTGACTGTTTTCAACAGATGCTAGAATTTTTATTGGAACCTCGAGATGTTTCTTTGCCTTATAATGTTGACGGACACGTTTCTGGATTGTGAGGATCTGATCTGTAGCCTTTAGTGCAGACAGCTGGTCTGCTCATCTGACAGAGATCACAGCTCAGACAGTGGACAGATGATGCAGCTGTGCAACAGGTCATATTTAATAGATGTTGCTTTAAAATGACAACTCAGAGGAAAGGATCTCTCATTTTTTTAAACGCCTGTTTCCTCGACTCCTCTCTCCTCGAGCTTGCATCTCGGGTGGGAGGGACTAAGACGCGCTGCCAGGAGTCAAGGATCAAGGGGGCAAGGAGGCAGAAATTTGGGAAATGAGAAAGGCCCCCGTGTCTCCTTGTGACGGCATCAGAATAACAGCCAGCAGTCATAGTGTGTCATAGTTGAAGACAACCACATAAAAGGTGTTTATGCGCTGAAGTTGAGAAGAACATCACTCTTAAGCACACAGCTGTAAACATGGAGGAATGAAAGAGGAATGGTGTTTGATTTCAGTGAACTTGTCAGTTTGGTCATCTGATAACACCATAACACTCAAGCATTCGAGCAAATAAATCCCATCTGACAGTGTGGCTGCTTCTTACCCATACACTCTACCACAAAAATAAAGCCACTGAGCAAAGCCACTTTTTAGGTGCTCCATTAGAAAAGTATGTTTATTTCTTCTACTGAATGATGACACAATGCAAATTTCCCAGTCCTTTCTGTAAAATTATCTTGGCCTTCATAACTGCTGCAAAGAAATCAGTCAAAAATTGGATCACACACACCCCCCCCCAAAAAAAATTTGGCATCGGAAGATATTATCTTCGGTGGACGATCCACTATTGTCTCAATCTGTCTATATTGTTTTTGTTTATAGTGAGTATATATGTGTTCTCTATACTGTAGTCTGTGTGTAATTTTCATATTGTATTATTAGTAAGCACATTGTGAGCAATGTATAATCCTGAGTCAAATTCCTTGTATGTGTACATGTACCTGGCAAATAAAGCTGATTCTGATATTTCATTTTCACCTCTGCTAACTCTATTTGTTTCGTCTAAGTGTGTGCTGTAAAAAATAGAAAAGAAAACAAAATTATATGAAAACTGAAGTCGTTGTACTGGGGCCTAAACACCTCAGAGACGCATTATCCAAAGATATAGTTACTCTGGATGGCCAGGAAAAAGAGATATTTCTCCTGGTTTAGCTTCTCTGCACTGGCTTTCTGTAAAATGCAGAATAGAATTTAAAGAGGTGGTATTATGCTCATTTTCAGGTTCAAAATCTTATTTAGGGGTAGTACCAAAACAGGTTTACATGGTTTAATTTTCAACAAAGACCATATTTTTGTCATTCTTCACATTGCTGCAGCTCCTCTTTTCACCCTGTATGTTGAAGGCTTCGTTTTAGCGACAGAGGGAGGTGTGTGCTGCAGCTCACTGTTTTTCCACTGGTGTTTTTGAGGGTGTTGGAGCGTTATGAGGAGCATTTAGCTTTCATCCCTTTCATTCCAAGGGAAATGGCTGAACTACAAACAAGCTGTTTTCAGGAAGTTCAAAGCAGAGTTTTCTGTGGGAGATGGGAACTCCCTTTGGGCTTGACTTTGGGCTTTTTCACTTTTTCACACTATTACATGCCCAAAAAATGTATATAACTCAATAAAGGAGAGGAAAAAAACCAAAAAGCATAATACCGCCTCTTTAAAATCCTTCTTATCACTTCACTCCTTCAGCACTGACAGGCTGACCCTCCCACCCCTTCAACATCTGCAGCAATGCTGGCAGCACTCATACATCCATTTCCCCAAAGACGGCCTCTGGATATGACGCTGAGCATGTGCACTCAACTTCTTTGGTCGACCATGGCGAGGCCTGTTCTGAGTGGAACCTGTCCTGTTGAACCGCTGTATGGTCTTGGCCACCGTGCTGCAGCTCAGTTTCAGGGTCTTGGCAATCTTCTTAGAGCCTAGGCCATTTTTATGTAGAGCAACCGTTCTTTTTTTTCCAGATCCTTAGACAGTTCTTTGCCATAACACTAACAAGTCACGACACCGGGGAGGTAAAATGGCTAACTGGGCCCAATTTGGACATTTTTGCTTAGGCACATCACACAGCCATTAATGTCTAAACGGCTGGCAACATACAGTGAGGAAAATAAGTATTTGAACACCCTGCTATTTTGCAAGTTCTCCCACTTAGAAATCATGGGGGGGTCTGAAATTGTCATCGTAGGTGCATGTCCACTGTGAGAGACATAATCTAAAAAAAAAAAATCCAGAAATCACAATGTATGATTTTTTTTAACTATTTATTTGTATGATACAGCTGCAAATAAGTATTTGAACACCTGAGAAAATCAATGTTAATATTTGGTACAGTAGCCTTTGTTTGCAATTACAGAGGTCAAATGTTTCCTGTAGTTTTCCACCAGGTTTGCACGCACTGCAGGAGGGATTTTGGCCCACTCCTCCACACAGATCTTCTCTAGATCAGTCAGGTTTCTGGGCTGTCGCTGAGAAACACGGAGTTTGAGCTCCCTCCAAAGATTCTCTATTGGGTTTAGGTCTGGAGACTGGCTAGGCCACGCCAGAACCTCGATATGCTTCTTACAGAGCCACTCCTTGGTTATCCTGGCTGTGTGCTTCGGGTCATTGTCATGTTGGAAGACCCAGCCTCGACCCATCTTCAATGCTCAGTCCCATGTGCAGAAAAACACCCCCAAAGCATGATGCTACCACCCCCATGCTTCACAGTAGGGATGGTGTTCTTGGGATGGTACTCATCATTCTTCTTCCTCCAAACACGTTAGTGGAATTATGACCAAAAAGTTCTATTTTGGTCTCATCTGATCACATGACTTTCTCCCATGACTCCTCTGGATCATCCAAATGGTCATTGGCAAACTTAAGACGGGCCTTGACATGTGCTGGTTTAAGCAGGGGAACCTTCCGTGCCATGCATGATTTCAAACCATGACGTCTTAGTGTATTACCAACAGTAACCTTGGAAACGGTGGTCCCAGCTCTTTTCAGGTCATTGACCAGCTCCTCCCGTGTAGTTCTGGGCTGATTTCTCACCTTTCTTAGGATCATTGAGACCCCACGAGGTGAGATCTTGCATGGAGCCCCAGTCTGAGGGAGATTGACAGTCATGTTTAGCTTCTTCCATTTTCTAATGATTGCTCCAACAGTGGACCTTTTTTCACCAAGCTGCTTGGCAATTTCCCCGTAGCCCTTTCCAGCCTTGTGGAGGTGTACAATTTTGTCTCTAGTGTCTTTTGACAGCTCTTTGGTCTTGGCCATGTTAGTAGTTGGATTCTTACTGATTGTATGGGGTGGACAGGTGTCTTTATGCAGCTAACGACCTCAAACAGGTGCATCTAATTTAGGATAATAAATGGAGTGGAGGTGGACATTTTGAAGGCAGACTAACAGGTCTTTGAGAGTCAGAATTCTAGCTGATAGACAGGTGTTCAAATACTTATTTGCAGCTGTATCATACAAATAAATAGTTAAAAAATCATACATTGTGATTTCTGTGATTTTTTTTTGTGTCTCTCACAGTGGACATGCACCTACGATGACAATTTCAGACCCCTCCATGATTTCTAAGTAGGAGAACTTGCAAAATAGCAGGGTGTTCAAATACTTATTTTCCTCACTGTATGTTGCCAGCCGTTTAGACATTAATGGCTGTGTGATGTGTTATTTTGAGGGGACAGCAAATTTACACTGTTATACAAGCTGTACACTCACTACTTTACATTGTTGCAAAGTGTCATATTTCTTTAGTGATGTCACATGAAAAGATATAATCTAATATTTACAAAAATGTGAGGGGTCTACTCACTTTTATGAGCTATTGTAAGTAAATCTGTGATCAACCTCATGGTCTGTTGAAGAAAGTTGAATCCAAATTACTTACACCAGGCTACACCTAGTTGCACCACCTCAAACATGCTTGGCCAACGTGAAATCTATAAAGCCATGATGCACAGACTAGACTGGATCAAGCCCCACCTTTTGTTATCCTGGATGTCTGAGTTCTGCTTTAGTGAAACAGGCCTGTAAAATATCCATCGCATCCGACTCTTCCAACGCAATTCCAGACAACAAAATATTATCTATACTATCAAAGACTACAGTCTAGACCTGCTCTATATGAAATGTGCAATGAAATTACTTTTGTCACGAATTGGTGTTATATAAATAAAAATGATTTAAAATTGATTAACATCTCTCTAAGTGTGTTTCTCTGCAAAGTGCTAAAATGAGTCACTACATATACGTTGGCAACAGTTAATAAACCTGGGCATGTAAGTCTGTGTGCAGAAACAGCTTATTTTGGTCTTACAGATTTTATAAATTGTGAACTTTGAGTCTTCTTTACTCATAGTGAAGAATTTCCACGCCGACGACATGCTTTAGCATGTGTGTGTGGCTGTGCCATTAGTCGGTGTCTGTACCCCTGTGAATGTGACGTAAAACGCTGACTGGCACAGGATCAGATATGGAGACTAATTGGCGCTGGTCACCGGCCACAACCGATCAAACTGAAAACTTGTCATTGACCACATCTACTTGAAAGACAAATGTTTTATGTATTCTAAAATGTGTGACGGCCTTTGTCTTGGTGAAGGCTGGGGCCTTGCAGAAAGCTTTGCACTGCTTCAATCATTAAAACATTAAAGCTGGGGTAGCAATGTTAAGAGTTGATTTTGAAAGTATCAACCCAAAAAAATCCCACCCACTCCCCCAAAACCCATTTCATGCACAGTGAGTGCAAAGGCAGAGGTAGGCAGTAAGGCCAACCAATCATTTCATTCTGATCGAATAAATGTAAATGTGTCGTTTTAATATGCATTACCTTCAGTCTGCATGCACTGTGGTGAGGTGAAGCTGCTGCTTTTGTTGTAGTAGTCCTCGCGTGACTGGACGCTGACACAGTACCAAGTCCAGGCTTGCAGGTTTGGCAAAGTCACCACGTTGGCACTGCTACTCAACGTTTCAGTTCTTAAAGCCTGAAGGACACGGGAGAAATGAGAACTTAGGGAGGACCCTTCATTTCATTTATTTATGAGCCAGCACACTACAGTTAAGCAGTTAAGTACAGATGAATAAACTCTACAAATAAAAAAATAAAAAACACTGTATGCACCATTTCGTACTACATCACCAAATTCTATGCATTCTGTATTCGATTCAATTTACCTTTATTGGCATGAATGTGTAACAACAATATTGCCAAAGCATCATACATACAACATAAGAACAATCAACCCCATACATTTCATTAAACAATTAAAGTGTAAAGTAATCAAAGCGTATGTGTGTTTGTGTAAAAAAAATAAAAATAGAATTAAAAATTAAAATATAAATAAATAAAACGGTAAGCGTGTGTGCATTTTAAAATAATAAAAATATATTAAAAAACTAAACAAAACAGTAAGTGTGTGTGTGTTAAAAAATTTTAATATATAAAAAAACAGTAAGCGTGTGTGGAAAAATATAAATATATATAAACAAAAATATAAATAAATGAAACAGTAACGTCTGTGTATATTTTAAGACAAAAACATTTTAAAATAAATTTATTGATTAAAAAATATTTAAAAAAGTGATATTTTAGTAATTGTTTTGTTTGTCTCTGCAAACATATTTAACCCAAGGACATCTGCTGTCCTTAAACTTGCACAGATACTGTATTGGTGGACATATGGGAACACTTAAATCCTAAAGTGAGGGACTACACGTTTTATTCACATCCTCACAATTCATATTCTAGCCTATTTTTTAATTCTCAAAAACTTCTTACACTCTGTCCAGACCTGATGTATAGACCGTGTTGTTTCATCAGACCACGATGCTGCCGAATCCTATGGTATAGGACGCGCCTCTGTGCAATGACGTTTTCATTTCGCGAAATCTGGAAAACCTATTTTAATTAACTCCGCCGAAGCCGCAAGTCCGATTGACACGAAACTTGGCACGGACCATCTCTGGACCGAGCCGAAGAAAGTTTGTAGTGGGAATTTTGATCCATCAAAAAATGTCCCATTTACAAGCTAACAAATATTTGCAAAAACGCTAAAAACATGAAGTATAACATATCTCTGGCTTGGAAAGGCTGATTAACACAAAACTTGAGGCATGCCCCCCTGAGCAAAATTGTGGTACAGTTAGCCCCTAGTTGGCGCAAACAAAAAAATCCCATTGACTTACATGCATTTTATATCTCCATATCTCCATAAGTCCAATTAACATTTGGGGGGGGGCGGCTTAGACCCAGCTTACAACTGCTTGCAGTTCTAGTTATTATCATCATTATCATCATCATGATTATTATCATAAACACTACTATAAATATCTGTACCATTATTCATTCAGTCTAGGGGATTTGAAAGGTCAAAACTTTGACCTTTCAAATCCCCCCCAACGCCCACACATAGACTGTATATAAAAATGGACGTAGAGTCCAACCTCTCTACCTCTGCATTCTAAAGAGCAGCAGAGGTAGCTTCTAAACCCCTGGTGCTGTATGGTGGAGGTTGGAACCTGTGGCCAAGGTAAGACACCGGAAAATATGAAAAATAACCAACATTTCTGTTATTGACATTACGAGGTTTTAAATGCTTTTTAATATATAAATGTGGTAACGTTATTTTGCAACACTTAAATAAGTTATTAATTATGTTAACGTTTACATCTCAAACAATTTGAAGCAAATCAATTAACTCTTTTACATATCGTTAGTTATGTCCCCCCAACCGCCGGAAAAAACTAAGGCCGCCGTCGCCAGCAGACATCCCCCATGCCCAGCACGCCCCCCCCGGGCCGCCGTGCAACACCAGCCAAACCAGCAACGAGGCAAAATCAACTAGCTCAGCTGAATGCCACCAAAAACCAACCCACCCGTCAAGGGCCGAGAACTCCAGGCACAAACCCAGAACAAACCGGAGCACAGCCCTGCCCCGCACCCACACTGCACATCCCGAAAAACTATATACCTCAGTATCCAGAGGGGTCCAGCAACTGGCCGACAGAGAAATGGGGAAGCACGGATCCGAGGCCAATGAAGCAAAACAGGGACGGAAACAGGTCCCTCCAAGCCAACGAGGAAATGCCTCCCCCGGACTCCAATGCACAAACTAAACACCCAGCAGCCATTCAGAGACCCTGCCCAGGGAAAAAGCACAATGCATCAAGATGCATCGACAATCGCCCCACAATCCCACCGCAGCCCACCAAACCGCAATCGGATCAGTTGGGCATGTTAACACGGGGGTCAATGGAGATTGACTGCCTTTTGAAGCCAGCCTCAAGTGGCCATTCGATAAACTGCAGTTCAAGTTACTTCAAGACTGGTATCGGAAGTGAGAGCCGGAGGTTGCCGCTCCTTTTTGATATGGACAAAAACCTTTCATCCACGCATTTGGGGGATCGAGCTGAATCTGGTAGTATAGGCCACACCCATTTCCAGCTAGACTTTTTCCCCGCTACATTGTGATAACTGAAAAACCTAATTTGATGAACTCTTCTGAAACCGAAGTCCAATCGGCACCTTGGCAGGGACAATTTCTGGATGAAGCTGATACAGGCTTGTGCTCCCCAGATTGATACATAAAAAACTATTCCAACTATAAGCTAACAAATCTTTGCAAGAAAACCCGCTAAAAACAGGAAGTGACGTCATATCTTAGGTTTGGAATGTCCGATACGTCACAACTTCCCGAAGGGCTGTATCGAATTTGGTGTCAATTGGTCTCTAAGTGGCACTATTAATCGTATATCCATTAACACTCCTATAGACATACATTCACTTTATAGCTCCATAACCGCAAGTCCCTTTCATTTCAAACTCTGGTCGTTTATTTGCCATGGGCCCTCGACTCGGGGCGAGGATCACGACTGGCGCCGAAGAGATGCCCTTTTGTAAAACAATTAAGGGCAATATCTTGCACCTGGTGCAAAGCTGTGCAAAGCGCAGTGTCATTGCTAGTTTCCAACCGACACACTTGTCATTTCCATTACACATTGCTTCAATAGCATATGAACTGGCGCCCACAGTAGTGTTGGTCTCTAAATGAGGTGTGGTTAGGCTCATTGTTTGCACATTGCTATCTTGAGGCAGCATAAAGTGATTGTGCTTGAGGCACAGCAGTGTAACTTCATTGATTAAAATCTCCTAACAAACTGACGGCATTGGTCAGAATCGAACGTTAATTCATGTTCTGTTTTCTTCTACACATCCATAAAGTCTCACACACGGTCCAGTTTCATATAGTGAATGTGTTTGGAGTAAAGCAGCTGTCCTCCTGATCAATGCTGAGCTCCATCAGAGCATCTAGATTTCAGAAGCTGAAAGAATTATGTTTCCTCTGTCAGTCCAGTCAGGTTTATAACAAAAATTTTTTGTATTCCTGCTTAAATGTCCCACGATATTTGCTGTGACTTTACTGTTCAAATGGAAATGTTTAAATGACTGATGGTCAATTAATGGTTTTAACACTGATTGGTGTACTGCATGTTACACCCCAAAACACACCCATGACTAATTCATAGACCAAGTACAACCCTTTTGAACCATTTTTTGTCATTAAAGTAGCAAAATTGGAGTTGGACATGCCCCAAACGCAACTGCACCACACACTTGGATCGTTAAAATCGGCCGCAAAATATTTTTGCTCATGCATTCTGTTTCACTCAGAAACACACACAGTAATGCTTTATACAAATGCTAGATGGCCGGGCCTTTAAGAACAATCAAAACAATGAATCACCTTGTTCCCTCTCATGTTCCGCTGTGTATTTTTACAGTGAATAAAATGTTTTAGGTAGTATTTTTTTATCTATATTGCCTATATTAATCTTTAATACCACATACATGGTATGAAGGCTTACTGTGTTGACCTGATGTAAAAACAAGGAGTAGGTGAAAGGCCTATTCAGACAAGGAGCGACGCTCTGTCTACATCCTCTCTTGGATCTGCAGGGTCGCTCTGCGCCCCTCATGTGGACAGACAGAAACACGCACAACAGTTTCACAGGATTATGCCTGCTTGTTGCTCTGTCTGTCAGATTGCCCTTGCTTCCCTTCCTGCCCGCTCACCTCTCATGGCCTAAGGAGGCCTTGCATCATCAATGGAGAAACTTCTATAATGTCTATCAATCTCTCTGCAGCACATGCAGTTTTAAAGAACATGTATATATGGTGATACTTATTTACCAGGCTGCTAATAACTGCTGTTTTTTTATATCCTTGTTCGTTGTGTGTCCTTTGTCCAAATTGTTTGACATACTCATCAGCTCTGCATCAGCTCTGGTTATTTTAGCACATGCTGTAGACCTGCGTCTTCCTTGTCAAACCAGTTTTAAAATAGACCTGCATGCTGCAGCTGGCAGGAAATCACCGCACCAGACAAGAACTCTTGCACTCTCTCTCGTGACATTCCGCCTTGTAGCACAGACAGCAAACACCTCTGCTAGACATATAGGGCACAAGTTAAAACCAATAAAACCAACACTCTGCTGAACATAACTGAAACACAGCCACAAGGTGCTAACAGACTGACTGAGTGCAGCATTTGATTATGTTGCTGCTGCGTCTCAGGGGTTTTACCAGGTGTCTTTAGGGACTGAAGAGAAAATTGGAAGTGTGAAGAGAAACTGTTGGGTTTCTCCTGCTGCACTGCATCTGTTTCACTGTTTTTGAACAAAGTACCTATATGAAAGGTATCACATTACAAACATTTCTTCCAGGGCTGCATTCTCTACCTGTGTGTCTACAATGCGTTCCCAGTAAAGGATGTGGTAGTACAGCTTGGAAAGATGTTCCTTCATGGAGCTGTTGGTGCTGGTCAGAGGGTCTGAGATGAAAACGTCCAGGTCGCTTCCAGCAGGAGAAAGATCCACTTTGGAGGGAGGACCCACAGCAGCTAGCAGGAGAGAGACAAGACATGAGATTTAGAAATGATACATTATTTCACAAAAGTGAGTCCATCCCTCACATGTTAGGAAACATTTGATTCCATCTTTTCATGTGACAACACAAATGACAAATATGTGTGATCGAGGTTCCTCATAGTGTCAATGTAATGTAAGTTTTGGAACATTAGTGAGAAACAAGACATTTGAAATAGGCGTTGTCAAGCTGTGATGTGCCTTTTTTTTAATAGACGTTTTATACGCACTATGGCGATTTGGTATTTCTGTTAGTTGCATGTATTCATTTGAGAAGAATTATTCTCCTCATGGCTCCATGCAGATCTGATGGTTTTGTCTGACACTATTTTTAGTAGACTTCAGTCAATGGCACTCCCTCTGCTGCTCCTGGTAGAGAGTAGCTGGCGGTCACATTACACCAATTGTTTAAACATCTGTTGATAAGATGCCTGTCACGAGCTACAGCTACGTAACTGTGTCTAGGCTAGTAGACCTTTGGTGCAGGACTAAGAGAATGAGGAGTTAGATAACAGAGGAATATTTACAGGGGGCGGCGTTATGTTGCAGCAAGCCAGTGAAACAGTCAGCAAGGAAGAAATAGGCTTATTAGCTTTAAGAGAAACCACCACACATCTGTAAACGCTCACAATGAATTATGATTTTACTCATTAAATTATAGTATGTGGCACTCAGAGTTGATATTGTGGCTTGCTGCCACAAATAAATCAGTTAATGGGAAACACTGCAGCGGGTGCAGATTCTAGAGACTGTTTTTTTTATGTCATCTTAGTTAGATAGTGAGATAGTTAAAATCGCCTTTATAATCGGTGAAAGAAAACCAATCGCTGATCATCCCTTCAATCACCAATAAGTGATCCAATCGCCAATCGGAACACACTGCTGTTGTCATCATTCAGTTTAAAGTGCTCTCACACAGCTGAGGGCTTCATTTTGAATAAAACCCTCAACATTTGAATCTCAAAATTAATAATTGAATATGTACCCAACGATCGAATTTTTGGGCCCAGCCATAGTACTGTGGGCGGGACATTGCTTGAGCCCACAGAGTGGCAAGTACAGACCGTACAGACAGAGAGGCGGCTGCAAGGAGCACATTTTTTTTTTTTATCATCATCAGCTATCTGTTTTTAAAATGACAGACTGAATATTGGCCATAATCTGCCAGGCCGATTATTGGTTGACCCCTAATTTTTTGTCTCTCAGTGGAGTGGAAGCTTCAGTGGATGTTCAAGTCACCCGTTTCATACACGTCATGATTTATTCGCCAAGCCTGCTTCCAGTTCTGCTTTGTTGCATTTTGCTTTTATCTATAAACCAAATTTTCTACCTCAACCAAAGATAAAGACATTTATTTGATTTGTGGTATTTTGACTCAGGTTTTTTTATGGCCAAATTTAAAATAGGTGGATGGAAACCCTGCAAAGTGCATAGGAAATTAACCTTTCAAGGGGAATCTGTGTGTTTGTATTTCGATTATTTTAGTAACCGTTCATCCAATCTACTTCAAACGTGGCGGGTGTGTTGCTGTGGACCCAAGGGAATGCAGTGTTGCACTTGGTGCAATTTGAACACGCAAGATGTTCAGAATTAATAAATAGCCTACACAACAGAACAGCACTGAGCTGAGTTCTGCAGTAGCTACGGCAGGAAAGGCTCGCTGGGGCGCAGTGGAGCTCCTCAAGCGGGCGGGGCTTATGCTGCTCAACTCTGCAACAGCGACAGCTGGGTACGGTCAACCTATGGACGCTTATTTTCGTTTCCCCAGCATCTCCTAGCAGAGGAAATTCCTGCGCTTCTCATTCAGGGGAATCTTTTTCCTGAGGCTTTTTTTCAGGAGGCTGTCAAGCATGCCACAGACTCTATTAGATGTCTTTCAGAATTATTCAAAGTAAAAGCTCTTAATTCAACTCGAAATAAAGCATTGCTGCAACAAACTTTCTCCATTATTTATTTTGTAGGCACACTTAAGAAGAAGTGATTATGTGAGTAACTGCTACTTTTATGACTGAGCTCTACAGTATATCATTCATCATATCATCATAGTATTCATTTATTTATGTATGTATGTACATTTCTTCATTTAGTTGACACTTTTATCCAAAGCGACTTATTATTGCAAAAAAGTATGTCAGAGGTTGCACGCTTCTGAAGCAACTAGGGGTGTCTTGCTCAGGGACACAATGGGAATTGAACCCAGGTCTCCCACACCAAAGGCATTTGTCTTATTGACTGCTCCATCGCCACCCCATAATGTGAGGTGTCACATCCAAACAGGAAGCTTCCAGTCAGAGAACTGAGGTGAATGCGTAAGTCCCTGAAACCTGCATTCTATTGAACGACCAGCAGGGGCAGACTCTTGTGGTTGCAAAAAGAAGTCCGGTTCTATTAGAAATAATGGTAAAATGACCCTGACTCTCACCTGATTTATCACCTCAGTAAACACTTTTCCCAATGAGTTTATGGTCTCAATTGTTAGTTTCAAGTCTTCTTCAACAGCATTATGTTCATTTAGTAAATTATGGTCCCATCTAGAGGAAAATAGACCAGAGAGCAGAGTATGCTTTAGGGCGGGATTATCTGTGATTGACAAGTCATTACCATGGCAACCTGTCAATAAGGCTATAGTGACTCGTACCTACTGCACTGTATAAATTTAACCAGCGCCGTTGAAAAAGCTTATTAGTAGTTGGCTGTTCACTTTCTCTGGTGAGTACATTTAGTTTTCAGACTGTTCGCTAGACAACATTGCTCCTGTTAAAATGACAGTGAATTACAGATGTACCTAGCTAAGCAAGCTAGCTAGCGCCACACACGGCTTAGCTCCACTGTCTCGTCCAAATATGGTCACATCCTGTTCGCAAAAAATCAACATGGCGGCGCCCTATCGGCCAAACTCGAGGCTTCAAAAGGGCAGTTCACAAACGGGTGATGTTACGATGACTACGTCCACTTCTTTGGACGTCTGTGGTCACATGGAGAGCTGTAAGCTGTGTGAGGTCCAGCTGCTCTTCCAGCTACATCTGCGTGTGTGATTTTCTAAGCTTGGTGAAACTGTGTTCAGTCATGTTGAGGATGTTTACTTAAGCTACTTGCATGATCTTTACTGAACTTTACACTGTGGTTTTTATAGTTCAGAGCCCCACTACTCCAAACACACAACCTTCCTTGCAATGTTGCTCAGGGCTGTATCAGCAACACATACTCTTTGGTTCAGTTTCTCTTCTACCCACTTTGTGTTTGTGATATTTTGGAAGGATTGTGGTTTACCACCTGAGATCATGTGCTGCCATAGACCCGTGTATAAAATGTCTTCCTGTAACCTTTAAGTATCTGCCGGATTATTTAGAGGGACTGTCTTCATCATCCCTCTCTCTCACCATCTTTATCAGGGCAGAATTCCTTTAGCACCCAGTCAGAGTGACGTCCATTCGCACTGGCTCGTACACGAAGTACGTAGATGCCCAAATAGTGCAAGTTGAACGCTGAAAGGTCACATGACCTGTGTGGTGTGTTGTCACACGCCATGCTCCAGTTCGGACTCTTTTTCTTGGACTTCAGCTTGAACTTCCTGAGGGAACGAGAAAAAAAGACAATGTAAAGCATTAATAATGGAAACTGAAAATACCAACCATCTTGGAAGGAGGTACAGAAGGTACCAGAGATCAAGTACATGGAAGATAGTGACAAGTGCAGGTGCAGAGACAGCTCGTCATTAAAAGAGTATGGAAACTGGCGTAAAGTTAATTTCCTCGATGTTACCTTCAATAGGTCTTTGTCAAAGCCTAATTTAGGCAGACGTTTCACAGTTTTGATCACCTAAAAATCACCAAAGATGACAATGCAGCTTGCAGCGCTAAGAACTGAACAGCCTCAGTATGGCTGGTTTCTTTGCCTCGTTTATGATGTTGTGTGTGTGAGTAAGACTTACGCGACATATTGTGTGGTGAAGGTGACAGCATCACTCTCTGCAGCACTCTGGTCCCAGTCCCAACACAGTGTGTAATTGGTGTTCAAGGCCATCATGGTCACTTGCTGTGGTGGAGCCAGCTCTGCTCCAACTGAAACAAACGGGGAAAACCCACATAAAGTCTGTACAAATTTCTGCTAATTTCTGATGTTACAATATTTAACAATTCAATACAACAAGATTATTTTAATAATTTAAAGTTTTTTAATTGCAAAGGTCAAAACTGAAGCCACTTTTTTAAAACTCTTCACAGTCTGCATTACCAACATGCATCTTGGCCAGACTGTTAATCTCACCTCCAAAAGTCACTCAAACCACCAACATCGAACCCGGGTCTCCCACACCAAAGGTAAGCATCTTATCTATGCACCACCACCCGCCCCCGCCCTAGAACACACTTGTTTCTCAGTCACTTTGGTGCATTTCTCAGATCAGAATTGAAATTCTACTTGTTCAACCTTCACATCATCTAGTCACTTGTGCAGATCATATGTACAAGCAATTTCTCAAAATTGGAAATTGTAAATGCTTTCACACATTTATTAAAAAAAAAAATTTGCAGTATCCTACATTATCATCTGCTTATGTCATGTTCATTACAATGTATTAAACTGGTATATAAAAACAGTCTAGCTTTTTTTCCTGCATCACAATAACATGCTCCTTCAACAAATTACAGAAAGCACAGTAAAGACTTGACTGTGAATCTTGTCCAATCCCTTGCAATGTATAACTCTGCACTGTTGAAATGGATCTATGCCATACAGTAAAGTGCAGCCTTGTGCATTTTCAATCATTGTCATCCAAACCTGAGCCATAGTTTAGCAATACAAATAGTTTTGCAAATGTTCAGGATGATTCTAGAAATGTACCGACTGAGAAAAACTGTAACAGTAACATATTTTCACTTTATTAACTGTACTAAGTATATGTAAGAAGGATGAATCAGAAATTTACTTGCATTGCATTCAGTAATTGCTTGTGAAAAAAAGTTCCTGAAAGTTCAGTGCTGCAATAGCTTCTCAGTTGTTTACACAGTAAAACTGGTATCTGAGACATACTGACCACAACCTGTAATTGATGTACCAACCCCTTGAACCAGTTCTGCTAAAATACAAGCACGTTTCCTGCTTCACACTCAGCTGGCAGTTTTACAGTGAAACCACATTAAAAACACTACATACATTTCTCTGCGCACATAGATGTAAACATAAGATGTTTGTAAACATTCTGCTAAGATTTTCTATATTTTTCAGTCTGATTACTACACAAATGCAGAATTTTTGCAATCATTTTGTTTTGAATGTGATTTAAACAATTTTGGACTCAGTGTGTTAGCATCTGAAAAATGTGCTCAGTGTTTTGCAGGTGGTGAAGTAGTCATGAGAGAAGAGTTCATGGATTTTAGAGAAAGTGATCATTGATCATTTTGTGTGAACGTAATGAAAAATGATTCAGTTTGGGCCACATACACTTCTGTTTCGCCAACTGTGTGAAGAGTTTTGACAATGTGACTTCAGTTTTAACAGTGCAGGTTAGCAATTGAAAAAAACTGTAATACTGGGCTGAAATTAACAATTAGTTTCCTTTTCAATTAGACTGATGATTATTATCAAATCCAAATGTACTTTTATTGCCATTTGTTATCATATGTGATGAAGAAAAGCTATTGTCAAATTTGTGAAGCTGGAACAAGCAAATGTCGGGCAATCTCGCTTTTTCTTCATTTTCGAATGGAACGGTTAATTGCTTGATCAGTTATTGTTTCAGCTCTATATTTATATAACATTGTGAAAAGGCTGTTCTCAGGGTCTGAAGCTAGCATGCGCAGAATGTGGGGGAACTGTTAACAGTGACGGTGGAAATGGTTGGGCCATCTGCCGCTTTGGCAAACAGCAGAACAACAGAAAGGTACAGGTAGTCAGGATAGTGTACTCTGGTGAGACTTGAGCAAAGAAGAACCATGCTGGAAAGCACTTCATCTCTGGCACATCACCATGACCTCAAGAAAGACGAACAAATCAAAGAAAACAAATCACTATGAATCATTGTGGCTCTTCAGAGACCAAGACACCTGTGAGCAGAGTGAGATGGTTCAGAATACCAACTGAAAGACCGTCGTAAACTCAAGCAACTTAAACCACCTGTGGATTCAAAAAAAGGGGGAAGCTGAGTAAAAAACAGAAGAAATACTTACTGCATGACAAAAACAGGAAATATTTGAGGGAGGAAAGAAGGGAGTTTGGGGGAGGAGGGTGGCTCCGCTCAGTGCATCCTGTCTAGGCCGTGTCAGTCTCAGCCTGTTATGTCTGCTGTGGACTCAATTTTGGCTGAAGACGTTACACATTTCCCCACTGACTCAGTTCCTTTATTCTTTTTCTTGTACAATTCATTTTTCTGTCCATCACAGACCAATTTCTCAGCAACTGACATCAGTCACACACGCTAAATGAAATCCTAATGGTTCATCCTCAACCTTGACTCAAACTGGCTCACAAGAACGAAGGGTGCTCCGATCGATCGGTCCGATCGTAATGGGCTGATAATGGCTTTAACTAGTTTGATCAGTGGTCTCTAAAAAGGCCGATCAGAAAAGCAGATCAGATGATGCAATATACAAATTTTCAATAGTAGATAAAATGGTTTCCGTGTATATACCGCGTATTGCATGAACAGTTTCAGACAGGAAGCGACTGATGCGCCCAATGAATCAGTTACAATGAGAGTTGAGCAGCAATCAGACAAGAGGAGCAACAAGCAGGAGCGATAAGTGAAAATGTCAGCGGTCATGCTCATCTCACAGACACGCCGCCCGCTACCACAGTTTAATTGTCTTGACCCACAGCGCATCAGGCAGAGAGACACTGATCCTTCAGTGAGTTTCTGATGCAAAGAGAGGCGCCTCTCAATCAGCTGACTGACTCTCTCTCTCTCTCGCTCTCTCTCCCCGATCTCGTTTTAAAAGCTTTTGCTATGTTTCCGACTCCCTTCCAGATTAAAACAGCGAATCCAAATTTGTTTGTCTGAAAATGCTGCTGACCCCGTGGGCAACAACGACACCGACACTCACATTTGGCTTTCTGATTCAGTCTTATCAGTCATGCAAAGCAAAAATATGATGCTTATGACCGTTTTACTTTTTGTATTTTTATTAAAAGATTTTGTAATGTGTAAATAACACCTGTACTGTGCATGTCGCTGTATTTAATTTGCGGCAGCTCCCAGTCTGCTTTCCGTTGCCACAGTGGCTTTATACTCTCTTGTTACTTTCAGTTCCACCTAGTCGGTCCATGCAAAAACTGGTGTGGTTATTCATCTGTATTACTTTCTTCTTTCGCCAAATCTTCTGCTACTGCGGAGTAGGACCATCCGCTTCATGTTTACACCGGCATGTGCATACCCAGTGTACATGAACGGCCACTATGTGTGTGTTTTCAGTCATTTTAATATGGGCGGAGATCAACTCTGATACGCAGCTAAAACTGCTGTGGCCAGAGATCGTATTCATTATAAAACTGATTACAGAAACTGTAGTGGGATGCAGCCAAATTGTGTCACCAAAGCAAAACTCTTTTTCTAGTGGACTGAAAAGGCCATTTTATTAGTGCCAAAAATGGAGGAAGGAACTTCTCATGTACAATTTAATAAAAGATCGATACTTGATGTTCGTGTTACAGTGTTGCCTTGCAAAATATTGCAATACTATGCTGTATCGACCCCCCCCCCCCCCAACACACCTAACTGACATAGCCTAGTTTTAGACTATTATCACTACAGTGAACCATCATCTGTCCACTGCAGCTCTTTCCACAACATGGAGGAACTGGTATATGAGTCTAGTAGTATAACATTGTAACAATAAATAAAACATTTAATATTAACTTAATAGCATACTGTCAGTATCATTTCATAAAACAGTATACTACTGTAAAACTTCAATTAATAGCCTAGTCCTAAATAGCCGCTTACCCTGTCTACTGGGCTGGTGCAGGAACACATTTTAACAAATAAACGCAGGTCTCGATTAAACGCCTCGTCTGGTTTTTATAGAAGTTTTTTGGATGTATAAAACCTCTTAAACTCTGCGGGGTCGCCCGCTTAAGCTGCTTCTAAGCTGCTTAGATCGTTAATACAATATAATGGTAAAACGTATGATCAATATGGATGTGCTACACATCCTTAGATTGGTTAGATTCTCCACAATTCAGTTCATTTAACGGAAACAACAAGAGCCAAAGTCTGATTCTTATAGATTTACCGATGTAAGGTGCATGGTACAAGAGATGAAAAGGAAAAAAATAAAATTAAATGTAAGAGTAGACTCCCGTTACCTTTAAAGGTAATGTAACCATTAACAAATCACGCTGGATAGCCGGCTCAGAAAGTTATTATACTCTTATTTCTTTGGGCCAGCACAAACAAGAGGAGGATGTGGTGTTCGGTTGTTTGAGCTGGAGTGATTGGATCTCGATTGGATCTTTATGTGGACATTGGAGACGCATTTTACTACCGGGTAGAAATGTAATCAGGTTAAAATCATATCTATAAGCATGTTAAATAAAATAAAAAATTATTTAAAAAATCTGTTTTATTTCTCCGATTCACTGCTTTGTAGTGGCTGTGGCTCAGAAGGTAGAGATTGTTGTCCACTTATCAGAAGGTCAGTACAAGTACAGACATTAACAATTTGAACCCACTAATACCGCTCTCTCTCTCTCTTCAGAGACATTTAGCTCTCTCGACCACCTCTGCTCTCTCTCTCTAGGAGGAGGGGTCAACTTTTACAAACAGCAACTGATAAATGGCACCAAACACACCTAACTGGTAGTCCAACTTTGTTGCAATGGAGATGCAAATCCCTGTTGTGCTGGGCTGAATCAAGCCAAGCCAGCATGTATGAATTGCAAAGGACCTGACTGTTCCTTCACTGATCTGCCCTAGCCAGTGGGCAACAGCATTACAAAAGTCTCCCTTGCTCTTGCAGATACAGATTCCACAGCACTGTCATTGGACCTATTGTATAAGGTATTCAAGGTGTGGCACAACATATGAGTGAAACGGCATTACTGACTCTCATAGTGAAACATACACCCAGATCAACTGAAATGAAACAATGACTCAGCATGAAACAAATCAGGTGACGAGGGGAAAGCACATGACTGAAACTCTATCTCATGACGCTTATGTATTTCATCCAGTCGTCTCACTGAGAACAGAAGCACAAACATAGTTTAATCACACTGCACTGTATCAGCACTGTAGCCCCTAACTGAAAATTTTAGGGGCACAGACAGAACATTTAGGGGTGCATACCTTAAATCGCCATGCAACGCAATTTTTCACGTTCCCAATTTTAACTGTATTACTGATAAATGCTTAGTGACCATGCATTATGCATCTGTCTCTTCATATGTTATGTTTTAAGCTGCTGCAATGCCACCGTAGAGCGGTTTGGCCGTTAATCAATCAGCGGTTCAATCCCGGCTCCCCCAGCTGCATGTCGAAGTGTCCTTGGGCAAGATACTGAACCCTGAATTGCCCCTGGTGGCTGTTCCACCAGTGTATTAATGTGTGTGTCTGTTAGTTTCTGTTTGAGCAGGCTCAGTGTATGAATGAATGTGTATGACTGGTGAATGCAGATGTAGTGTAAAAGCGCTTTGAGTGGTCAGAAAGACTAGAAAGGCGCTATACAAATACAGAGCATTTACATTTACACTTAGACAGACTGCACATCCTGATAATTATTTTTCAGTTTTTAGAGGAGTCTGACAACTGGCTGTTAAAGAAATGAGGGACCATTTTTTTTGGACTTTAATGCGCAAATTAAATGCTTAGTAATTATCCAGGGATCCTGTTTAGAAAGAAAATGATGCATCAAGATGCATCGATAATCATTTTATAATCCAATCGCAGCCATCAGAATCGTAAGGTGCCCAGAGATTCCCACCCCTAATCTGAACATAGTTTTCTGGCGGCTATGGATGCACCCTTAGAAACTAAGAAATAGCCTACACCAATAGCTGCATTTCTACCAAAAGGACTATACCCCGGAACTAGGAACCTTTGGAAAAACTCAGTGTGTTTCCACCGGAGGGACCAGGGTCTAAATCTAGTTCTAGGGTCTTTATTTTACCCCCCAAAAAGTCCCTTGCAGTGAGTTTCTGAATGGGCGAGTAGAGGCTACTGGCTTTAACTGGAGAATGTTTGTGTTTTTCTACAGCTGCTCCTCTCTTTTCCACCTTGTTTGCAAACCAATAAATCACAATCAGCAGTCACATATGTAGCACACATGTCTCGCCGCTGTCACCTGAGATTGGCATTAAATGTGTTGCTTGGAATTAGCAGCCAGTGTGCAGCGGTGTGTTTACAGCCAACAGCTGATGGAGCTATGCTAAATACTGGGTCCAGAGTTGTTGTTTTAAGTTTTCATCAGTCAGAAAGTTTTTACACAGAGCTGAAGTCTGTCTCCTCCTCCCCAAAACAAGCTTGTCGGCTGGAAATGTTTTAATAACCTTCCAAACTGTCGCGATTTTATTTTTGTTTCTTTCTATGTGCTGAAGTTATTTAAAGAACTTTATGGTTTTATCCAGTTTGTTATTAAATTTGTAACAAACTTTATCCTGTGTCTCTTCATTATACTCCTACACAAAAAGCTGCTTTAATGGTCAAGCCTGTAGTTTTTCATTATATTCCAATCAAATCTGATGTTCTTTTATAGATTTTTCTCATGGATAGTGGTTACAAATAATGATGCCTGAAGGCCTACAGCCTACATCAGCTAGTTAATTTCTTCTCAAGTCTTTAGACCACAGTGGAAACGCACACAACAGTGGGCTGAAGGAATCTTAGTTCCTTGAAAAGAGAGCTGAGTAATTTTGGTCGAAACGCGGGTAATCATAGCACATACTAATGTACAAGGCTAGACACAAAAAAATTTGCTTACACAAAAAAAAAAAAAAAAGAGAATGAGATATACAGACTTCTGTTAAATTATTATATTTATATTCAAGAATAAAAGTTGATGTGCCTCTCCTGGGTGGAGGCCTCTCTGACCACTCTCCAATCTGTGTTCCCAAAACAGTCCTGCAGAGCTGCTGTAGCCTGACCTGTCCACACTTTGACTGTTTTAATTGTTGGCTTGACCAACAATTATACATAACTTAGTAAAGTTGTAACTAATATGGAATGTAAATACATTTCCTATAGACCTACTGTATAAACATTATGGAAAAAATGTGTTACTTTAGAAGTACAAGGTTATATAAACACAATCTGGTTTGAAAAATGGTATGTGTGATGCGTTCTTCCAGTGCAGGCTTAGCAGAACTTAGTCAGATTATCAAAGAAGTGCCTCTTGCTTTGAGGTAAATTTTACTAGTTGCCAAACCAGCAGTTGTAACACGGTGGATCAATATATTTGAGCGTCACACCCTACACTCATCCATTCAGTCGATAATATTTAATGTAACACCAGCACGTAGGGCTGGGCAATATGGCCAAAAATGTTAACACAATAAAACAATTTCATACCTATCGATAAGTTTAAAGGCTGATTTTTGCTCCTGACAAAAAAAAACCCAGATGGTTAATTGTGTGGTTAAACTTTTCTTTATGGTCAGAACGTGACAAAACCTTAATGTCAAACAGTGGATCACTTCACAAGTCTGAGGTAGAACATTCAAATCTATTATGATAAAAATCTTTTTTTAAAATAACATGATTTCAGTTCCTTTTCCTCAACAAAATAAATATCTTAATAGAAAAATTAAGAATTTGCTCGTGATTCAAATGAATTCAATCAAACATTTACTGATATATTGACAATTTGTTACATTATTTGAACTGAGATAAGGACGCATTAATTGGTGGTTGAACCGTGGATTTTGTATTGAGCGCTTACTGTCTAACACACTGTGGTGAACTGTTTTTCTTGTGCTCTGTATAGGTAGGCCGACCTGATGATATCATATTATTTAATGATATTTAATTGTTTAACTTTACTCAAATTATTTCTCATACTATTAAAATCTGATACATTTTCTCCACCATTGCTCATAATAATTCATGCATGACCTGATTTCATCATAACACAGGCCTGATCCAAAAGAAAGAACAGTGTATGTTTAAATCTAACATCGCGTTGGTCTGTACACTGATTTACTGCCTGTCTGTTTTGAATAATACAGAAGGTAAAGAGCTTATCCCATATTAAATCACAACATTGGTAAAAAAAATTATAAAAACGCAATTAGATTATTTTCCACAATCGTTCAGCCCTAGTTCCATGCAACTCCATGTTTTAAAAAAGAAAGGAGAAGTAAGTCTTATTGAGTCACAAGTGTACCACGGTATACTGAATACAGGAAATGGAACAAGGTCCAAAACATGCCTTTTATTTTTGAATTCACATTTCCTTTTGCAGTAAAAGAAACACCGGGGTCACTCTTACCAAATCAAACCCACTTTTTAGGTTGCTGACTTTTACCTAAAAGTGCACTCAACAGACTTGTGTATTTGCATTTATTGAAAACAGCCTTGATTAAACATCATTTCTACCACAGCTCTGCAGCACATCAGATGGGAAATGTGGGTTGTGATGTATTCACTGGTAGAAATGAGGAAAAACCTCAGGCTAAGCAGAAACTATGAGTGGCTGGACGAGGCAAACATTCACCAGCACTGGGTTTCTTGGAAGTGCAGGACTGTCAGACTGTTGTTGGGTAGCTGCTAGAACAGCTGGGTGTTTTCAACTAAATTCACCAAGGACTGACAGGAACTGTGTTCTACTGCACCAGATTACATGCTGGTCCATTTTGAGCCCATTACCCCTTGCTGTCATTATATTTTCACATGTCAGCCTGTATCCAGGCGGGTGGACTAACACCCAAAACAAACAAATAATTGGTGTCAAACTGTTTTCACACTCAATATGCAAACTAACATGTCTATTACCTCCACAATATTCCTTTGCAGGTTAGGAATCAAGGTTCTCTCATGTTGCATTCTAGGTATTTCCAGAGCTAATCTGGGTGCACTTCACAACTGATGTTAGGTTGTAAAAATTTTCAGAAAATGAGCGCACAAACTGGATGGAGAGAAACCTGACAGAACGGATGAGGTTAACGTTACTACACTGCTCACAAAGTCAAATCAGAATGCAGCGTTTTACATTCAGTTCATGCTAACAACACTTTTAGGGAGCACCTTTACAACCACTTATTACTTTCATCCACGTCCTTTGCATTTCAACTACACCTTAAACCTCCCCAACACACATTTGAATAAAACAAAAACTGGACAGTGAGTGAATCTGCTTTTAGCCCTCATACTGCCCCAACTCTTCCATTTTGTCTCCATTTCTTTTGAAGGAAGAGCCATTACCTTACTTTCTGTTTCTCTGAGCACAAGTTATCACACCAAAAAATCTTCAACCTTAAATGTTTTCTGCATGTCAAGCATGTTGTTAGCAGCTCAGTGGCTGTATTTGGGTCTATTTGCTAGCAAACCTAACCACTTATTATGACTTTGTAAGTGTGCGTTTGATAAAACCACAACAGTGAGCGTTTTCTGTTCACACACAAGCGGGATTTTGCAGTCAAAATATCAAATTGTCACAACAGCTACGAGACGAATGTAGTTGTATTAACGTTAACATGTTACTCACATATCTAAGGTATTACTGTGTGGCTAGCCAACAGTTAATACAAGGTTAACACATGCGCCCGATGCTCAAATTCGACAAAGCTAAATGGCTAACGTAATAACGTTACGCCATCAGCTTGCCTAAAACAGGGGCTTTCCTAGAGGAATTGTTATACAGTAAGTTAACAACTGGTAGGGAAGCTAATAGTTAACGCCAGGCCTGTAGCTTAGCTAGGAGTAGTTACAGTGTGTAATACATTTTTCAGAAAAACTCACATCTAATTCAAGTTAGCTACACCGACCAACAGACAACACTGCTAACGTTAACACACATCTGAAATACAAACAGACGAACGTTAGATAACTAGCCACCATGAAAACTCACCAGCGTGGAGGCACCAGAACAGCAAGCAGGCATACAGAGCAGCATACATGGTGGACATTTTCGAGGCACTGACTGGTTTTCACGTGCTCGTTGTCTCTGTCCAGGCTCGGTTCGGACGAACTCGGTTCTCCGGTCTGACTGGCTCTATGAGATTGCGTTATGTGTCATGTGAAGAAAACGAAGTCGAATTAGTTCCGGTTGCTCTTTCAAAATAATAGCCACGTCGAAACAAAAATAAAGCACCTGAAACTGAATACTGACATTACACTATAGAAAAAGAGTGAAATAATATCACACGCGCCCATAACCTACAAACATATTTGGCCCTACACACACAGTATGTGGCAGACTACCTAATAACTTGAAAGGACACTGGCCATGTAGAGACTGAGTGACCATGTCTCTGTTGACCAGAGGACAGCCTGAGCTGACACTGTGATGAGGGAGCTGTAGAGACAGAATATCTATCTAAATAAATAAAGATATAGGTAGATAATGACTTAAATTTACTTGTAATAACTTGTTATTTTAATAATGTATTTATTTAATTATTTTATCAATAAACACCTGCATTGATTCTGTCTTAAAATTGCATTACAATTGTACTGTATTGAGAGGATAGTTCAGGACTCACCTGAGCCAGCCCTAACTATAAGCTTTATCAAAGAGGAAAGTCTTAAGCCTACTCTTAATGGAGGCGGTGTCTGCCTCCTGAACCCAAACTGGGATCTTACAGGTCAGAGTTAAGGTTAATGACTTTATGGCTTGTAATAGCATAATGAATACAATATTGTTTGTCTTTAATTCTCATGTTATGATTATTGCAGATAAAATTGTATAGATGTAAATGTTGATGTATTTTTTTATAATGTTCTTCATCTGATATACTGCATCTGACAGTTGTGCTAAGCCCGCACTGAAAGACTCATAACGCATTTAACATTTAGGCCCCAGTCAGTCAGCGTTAATGGCGTTCTATCTGAGAAGCAATTGTCATCCACAGGCTCACCCCAGGGGTGTGTCCTGTCCCCACTTTTGTATCTCCTATATACAAATGATTGTAGGAGTCACCACAATAACAGGTTTCTTCTGAAGTTTGCGGACAACACAGTTCTAGTCGGTCTGCTCCAGGACGGAGAGGTCGACCATGGGCCTGTTTTGAATGACTTTGTTGATTGGTGTGACCACCACTTCTTGAAGTTAAATGTCCTTAAAACTAAAAACGTTGTCATAGACTTCAGGAAAACCACTCAAACTCTCCAACAATAATCAAGGGCTCACCCAATAAGACAGTGGATTGTTACAAGTACCTAGGAACAGCTATTGACAAATCTTGAACTTTGACCTTAACACTTCTGCTGTCTACAAGAAGGGTCTTCAGAGGCTTAGTTTTCTGCACAGACTGAATACTTTTAATGTGGACAAAACTTTGATGACTCTATTTTACAAATCTTTTATTTAATCAATTTGAATATCAGTTGATATATCAATTGATATCAGTGAGGTGAGGTGCCTACAGAGCCCAAAGGATTTTCATCCATTCAAATTCATCCTCAGCACTGCTCCACTGAATACAGTTTATTTCTGTTTATTTTTATAATTGCTTCTTTATTAATGTGTATTGTCTGCTACGTAGCAGAAGGGAATTAAAACCTCAGCTTCACTCACTCGAACTGGTTTTATTGTAACAAAACAAATCAACCTACCTACCTAGATATTGTTTGATGTCAGAATAAAACCAAACCACCAGAGACACACCAACTCATAGCACATTTTCAAATCATTCCTTTATTCATTTAGTTCAACTGAGGACAACATTAATGTGTAAACCTTTGAGCTGGACATTGTGTTAGCTTGGACCGAACGACTAACTCAGCCCTGTGAGATACCACGACAAACACACTTTCTGTTGCAGCTTCTCTTCTAAGAAAATCTTTATATTGCAAATTAAAACTATTTATGCTTCACAAATGTTCCCATTGAATGGCAGATTATGCAGTTTTTTGAAGTCCGCATTCATACTTTAACCCAGAATCATAGACGGTAAATTATGGATGGGCATCTAAGAGCACCATGGCAGCATAAATCCTTTAGTGTGGTCAGCTCCAATGGGCTGTGGCATGCTCCTTCAGTACAGTAGGTGGTAATAACTGGGGGCTACAGCAGGACTGTGTGATCAATCCTGTACCTTCACGTCTCTGTGGCTCTGCCATACAATCACTTCACAGTAGCACCTGCTCCAAGGAATAATATTGGACTGCTGAAGAATTTGTTGCAATAAAACTGAGTCAAGTCATCATTGTTTCTCAGTGTCTTTAATGTCCCAACTGCCTGCAGCCTGCAGATTGGCTCTTCTCTATTGCTCCTGTGTTTTTCAGCCTCACCCTCTTCCCACTATCTTTTCCCTATTGTGCTGTCAGGCTGTTTGCTGCAGCTAGTCCCTGTTGCCTCCAGAGGGCTCCCTTCCTCCACAGTCCCGTTGTCTGAGATGATGCTGACTGGATGGTAGATTTCTTCAGGTGGGTGGGAGTTCTGCATGGCTAGGTACACAGGTGATATGGGGGGCGCCAGCAGGTACTGGGGGGCAAAGTAAGGTGCAACACTTTTTTTTTACTGCATGAATACACATATGCATATAGTTGAAATCAATTTTGCAGACAGATTCACCCAGACTTGTGACTTGCATCATTACATTACGCTACAAACTACCTTTCACACACACAAATCCATGCAGATACATATCAACATACAAACCTCTTTAAAGTGCTGAGGCAGTGAATCTTTTGGGCAGAGAAAGTGGGATATACTTTTCCGATACACCACTGCAGTCACCACCAGAGCCACTGCCACTGCCATGATGACAAACGTCACAACAGCTGCCACCCATGGAGCTCCGCTTTCTGCAAAAAAAATCAGAAAAGGCGGCCATCTGTAATTAAAAGTAGAAGCACATTTTAACTTTCTGCTGCTTGTTGTCACACCCTGGAGAATTTTGATTGCCCTTATCCACAGCAGAACAGGAGGTCAGTGCAAAACTCAACATACGTCCCAACTAGTGATGTTGAAATGTATGTTACAATGAAATGTAACACCCACTGCAGGGAAATTTCACATTAGCCCTTATTGATATGCAGTGGACAAAATATTAGAAACACCTCTCAATTTTAAGCATTCCAGTCCAGCATCAGCACTAACCATGGCCTTAAAAAGTAAACAGTCATCAATGACAAAATAAAAATTAAGAAAATTTATTGCACAGGTTTTGTATTCGAGTGTGCAAGTATGCCTCACAAACTGGTAACCATCTAGTGCAGTGTAGTGTCGTTTATATCTCTGATGTTACACGAAAAAAAGGACATTTTCTAGCAAACGCCACCTTAAAATGATTTGCCAGACACATGTTGTTTGAGCAGAGACCTTTATCCTCTTGCTACATTCTAACCAGCAGCTTACCACCATACCGTACATAGCATTGCATCGCTGTAAGATATGGCTCACTCTGTAGCAATCACAAATCAGAGTCAGCTTTTGATTCTGAGGGTGTCATATACCAGGCTAGAAACAGCAGCAACACTTCTCTGACTGAATTTCTCTTTTAAGATTTTTTAAGTCTTTATTCAATTTCTCCACTACAGTAAGCAGTTTGGTCTCTGTTACAGACAACATGTCCCACAATGCTATTTCCCATTTACGTAGACTAATGGCAGCATGCTAAAATGCTAATGTTCAGCAGGTGTAATGTTTACCATGGTCATCATCGTAGGCTGGCAGGTAGCGTGTCAACATTTCTTTTATATATATATATATATTTCAGGCCGCTACAGTAAGGACTCAGCCCTGTACATGGGGCACGGGACTCTACTAGCTGAGCTGGTAGAGTACCGTGCCCCAACACTTCATAATTAATGTTGTGAGTTCTTCAACTTCAGAGACCCTTATTAAGGATCCAAGCAGCAAAGCTGCTGGAGCCCTATTGTTTTTGTTCTCCTTCTTCTTCTTCGCTAAAAGTGTTTGGGCAGCAAAAACGGCTGCACAAAAACTCACCAAAATTGGCATGTAGGTTGCAAATTCCACCCATGGCCCTCATAGACCTCATGGTGGCGCTATAACAATCATCTTCACATTTTTTGCAATTATCTCGAAAACGGCTTTGTTTAGAGAATATAAGACTTTTTACGACTTTTCTCAAAAACCTATTTTTGCCAACTCGTCCCAAACTTTGCCAGGATCATCCACGGATGTTGCTGATCAAAAGTTATCAAAAGAATTTTGATACATCAATCTGTTTTTTCATAAATTTTACATAAATCTTCACATGTGACGTCACTACCTCAACTATAACACTAAGAGCTCAACTAAGAGCCTCTCACCAGTAGCTCAGTCAGTAAGTCACCTAATCAGGAGATCTGAAGTCAGACTTGCTAACAGTGTTCAGATTCTAGTGAGTCTAAGGTCTCCATTTTATTTGGATCCCGTGACATTTTATTTTTATAAATCTCTGCTTAAAAGAGTTTGTGCAGCTTAAACTTCTAAACTGGAACAAATGTTGCAGGTGGGCTGAACATCACCCAGTGCTCAGGTACATATAATGACACTCTCTGATCTCAAGGTGATGCTGTAAAAAATCAAGTTTGTGTTTCCACATTTATCTCAAAGTCCAAATTCTTTCATCACTTTAATCTCATAAGTTGTCTGCGTTTTTTCTTCTCTGAAAATGTCAAATGTTGCGTTTTTCACGACTTGCTTGGATCCCGATCATTGCCGCTTGTGGCTATATTTAGAAATTAGATTTTGAGATCATGGGTTTGTTTCCGCTTCCTTCTCATTCCGCTTGTCCTCTTGTGTTTCTGCCATCGCTACCATCTGAAGAAGTCACTGACGATGTAAGTTTAATATTACTGCAATAAGTTCAGTAAGGGTAGCATTGGTGCAGTGGATAAGATACAAGCCTGGTGTTGGCAGACCTGGGTTCAAATCCTAAGCAAGACACTCCGAAAGCATGCAATGTGACATTTACAGCGGGTAAAATAAGTATTAAATAGGTGACCATTTTTCTCATTTATTATACTCAGAAACCAGATGTTGGTAACAACCCAAGTAATTCATACATAAAAAAAAACAAAACAAGTTATTTGTAATAATGTGTCTTCATATCTTGACGGTTCCGTGGGCCTCTTCTATGGACTCCGATCTTAAGTTCTTTTCCATTGATTTTCTTCAAGCAGCTTTATTTGCATTATCTGAAACCAGTTAAAAGTTTCCTGTGTGTTTCCAATCATTGTCTTGCTGAAATGTCCACCCTCGTTTCACCTTCATCTTCCTGGTAGATTGAAGCAGATTTTTATGAAGAATGTCTCATTTTCCATTCATCCTTCCTTCAGGTGATGTACAGTGCCATTTGTCCCCCAAACATGGTGTGTATTGAGTTCAATGTTGCTCTCATCTGACCAGACTGTATTCTCCCAGTATTTCACAAGCTTTAATCAACCTTCAGCATGCTTTTTCTTCAGCAATGGGGTCTTGCGTGGTGAGTGTGCATACATGCCATGGCGGTTGAGTGCATTACTGTTGTTGTGTTATTGTTGTCTTTGAAACAATTGGAACTGCCGATTCCAGGTCTTTCTGAAGCTCTCCACAAGTGGTCCTTGGCTCTTGGACAACTCTTCTGATAATTCTTTTCACTCCTCTGTCAGAAATCTTGTAAGGGGCACCTGGTCATGGCCAGTCTATGGTGAAATAAACTGTGGAGTGGATAAGATGCATGCCTCTGGTGTGGGAGACCTGGGTTTAATTCCCACTGTGAGATATCCACCAATGTGTCCCTGAGCAAGACACTTAACCCCCAGTTGAAAGGTGTGCGACCTTTGACATATAGCAATTGTCAAATCGCTTTGGATTAAAAGCGTCAGCTAAATGAGTAAATGTAATGTAAAATGAAATTATGTTCTTTCCACTTCCAGATTATGGTGCTCACTGGAACACTCAGAAGTTTATGAATCCTCTGTAACCAGTGCCATCAGTATGTTTTGCAACAATAAGGTTGCTAAGGTCTTGAGAGAGCTCTTTGCTTTTACCCATCATGAGAAGTTCCTTGTGTGACACCTCGGCAATGACAAACCCTTTTATAGGCCATCAGCTGGGACTAAACAAGCTGATATTAATGGGGCAGGATTGCTTTCTAATTACTGATGGATCTCAACTGGTGTCTTCGCTTTCCATGCTTTTTGCACCTTCTTTTCTTCATTTGTTCAATACTGTTTTACCTTTTCCTGTCATTTGACATTATAACACATAACTTAATTTCTGAACTTATTTGTTTTGTTTTTTTGTATGGATTACTTGGTTTGTTAGCAATATCTGGTGAAAATCTCCTGTCAATAGCACCTTTAGAAATGTTTACTGAGAAAAATGGTGATGTGTTCAATACTTATTTTACATGCTGTAAAGTCGCTTTAAATAAAAATGTCAGCTAAATGAATAAATGTATGTATGTTCATGTAGCAGAAGATCTCGTTTCTCTTTGTATTTCAAGACATCACATTGTCTGGTCAATGTGAAGTGTATTCATTGTACCATTGTGTATCTGTTTCAGAAATTAGCCTGTTCTAACTTGCCTCGTTAAGTGTTAAGCTAACTGGCTAGCTTAGCTAGCTGACTCTTTTGCTGTGAATACAGTATCGTGAGGGGGGCACGAAATGTCTGTAACAAACAGAATGCCATCCATTTTCTGACAATACATCCAGTAGATGTGAGTAATTTTCATTCCGGACCAAAGTGGGAGGATGGACCAACCGACCAAACAACACTGCCATCCCACCAGCCCTGCCACCAGCATGGCAAAAAATCTGTTTACATCAGTCTTTAGTAGTAATTTGCACTAACAGTAACTTGCAGGCCCCGGTCTCCTGCTTGCTACCATGACTTGCAGTAGAAATCATTTCAGATGGTGATGAAAATCAGCATTAGGAGGCTAATCAGCATTAAGTTTATTTGTCCTTACAAATAAAAGCATTGCTGCCTTTGTTGCTTGCAAAAGATCCTTACCATTGGTGGTGCTCGCACAGACACGTTTGCTGGGCTTGCTGGGGTTGGGGTTCCTCTTGGTGTTGATTTGGACTTGGACGCAGTACTTGGTCCAGTGTTCCAGGTCATTTAGAACCATCCGGTTTTGATGTATGTTGCTAAGGCTTCTGGCCTGTAGGAAGCAACAGATAAGTGGTCATGTGTGTGGCCTGGTTTACCCATGATGGCTTGCAGCAGTTAGGCCACCGCAGAGGTTGCAGGATGATTAGAGAGAGAAAGGGGGACCCTATGCAAAGACAGCTTAAAATGCAGTTCATCTACACAGATGTTTGAAACGGCTTCTCTTCATTTTGTTTACCAACGCTAATGTCTGACCTTTCACTACGGATTCCTATTGTTTGTCTGACACTTAAATATAAACATGTTTGCATTTACATTTATTCATTTTAGCTGACACTTTTACCCAAAGCAACTTACAATTGTTATACATGTCAGAGGTCGCACACTTCTGGAGCAATTAGGGGTGAAGTGTCTCTCTCACACCAAAGGCATAGTCTTATCCGTTGCACCATCACCACCCCTATTGCAAAGTGGTTACTTCACTACAAGGATAGCAGTCCCTTCGCTCATACCACATACACCTGTTGATATATTATAAATAAGTATACAATATATTTATACTAAAACAATTTGGTACTACCATTTCTGATACTCTGTGCTTCAAACACACAGGTCAGTACAAAAAGTTCTAGCATTATCATCTATTCAAATTGTTTGGTGGAAAATATATTGCCCTCTTAGTGTTTGTTATTGTTCTCACATTACATAACATTCTTCATGCCAATTCAATACACCTCAACCTGTCAAACATATGACAGATATATTTATCATGGATGGCCAAGCAAGGAATCAGAAACTCGAACCTAATTGTTAATAATGTTAGCATCTTTCCAGTGTGCCACACAAGAACCATAGCAGTATAAGATCCACTCATAAACAGCACTTAAACCAATGCATCCCACCTTTTTAATCTGGTCGTACTTCCAGTAGGTGATGTTGTAGGTGGGTAAGGAGTAAACATCCCTGAGAGACGAGGTCTTGAACACTGGATCTACAATGGTGACTTCAATAGTAGCCCCATTGGAGAAGAGAGTGACAGTGGGTGAACCAATGATGGCTGAGGAAGAGAAAAAGGAGAGTGGAAAAACATGAAGAGGAAACTGTTCTTCCAAAGCTAACCAATCTAAAGCCTTCTGGCAAAGCAATAGGTTGTTGGAGTGAAATAAGACAATGACAATTAAACCCACCTCTGACATGTCATCAGTAGGGACAAAAAGGTGTAATTTGACAATGATACACTGATATTTAACAGATTTAATCATTAGCGATCATTGGTGATCACAAAGAAATTAAAATCATTACCCAACCAGAGAGTCTGAAAGAATGGAGACCTCCGCAACAAAGAGTTACTACTGCCACTGCTCAACATCAGCAACACCAAGAAGTTAATCGTTGATTTTAGGAAAAAGGAGACAAAGACACACATTCTTGTCTACATCAGAGGAGCTGAGGTGAAGCAGGTGAACAGTCGAAATCAGCAACAAAGAGAACCTGACATCTCACATCTCCACGCTGGTGAAGAAACCTCAGAAACGACTGTATTTCTAGAGGAAGCTTAAGAGAAGGAGCAACAGAAAGCATCCTGACTGGAACCATCACTAACATGGGATGTGCACGGCCCAGGACCAGAGGGCTCTGCAGCGGGTGATTAAAACTGCTCAGAAGATCATTGGTACCCATCTCCTGAGCATCAGTGATATCAGTGAGGTGAGGTGCCTGCAGAGACCAAAGGATCCTAAAGGACAGTACCCACCCAGTCACAGCCTGTTCACACACGCTAGACACACTGCTGTCTTCAATCCCAGAGCATGATTGTCCCCTACTTGTCCTCGGTGACAGGAACATTCACTTTGACAATTCAAACTCAGTAGATTTCCTGTCTCTGATTCAGTCCTTTGATCTAACACGGGTTCTCAACCCCCCGACCCACAAAGCTGGCAAGGTGCTTGACCTCGTTCTTGTCCGAAACTGTGCCACAGAGTGCCTAACAGTCACACCTCTACATGTGTCTGACCACTATTTCATTCAGTTCACGGTATGCCTACAGGAAAAACCCATTCTTCCAACACCATTGGTTTCACACCACCGCAACCTCCGCAACCTGTCTGCCACTCACTTTGCCTCAGTGGTAGCTTCCGCTCTACCCTCCCTCAACACATTTTCCTCACTTGAGGTCAATGATGCCACAAAATCTCTGTGCTCTACACTAAGCTCGTGCCTGGATAGCCTGTGTCCTCTATCCACCAAGCTGTGGCTAACTGATACCATCCGTGGGCTCCGTACTGATCTCAGAGCGGCTGAAAGAAAATGGAGAAAAACCAAAGACCCCGCCGACCTTAAGGGCTACCAATTGCTCCTATTCTCCTTCTCAACAAGCATCAGTGCTGCCAAAACTGCGTTCTATAATGACAGAATAAGCAGTGCCACTGACTCAAGGAAATTATTTTCCACGACATCTTTTCCTCTGCCCTCCCAGGTCAGTGGTTGTTCACTCTCCTCGTTTACTCCTCTCACAGAGAGCAAAGTATCAGAACTCTTGTCCCGTAGCTGTCCAACTACATGCCGACTGGACCAGATTCCTACGAAACCACTTTCAAAAGGGCTCGGGTTAGACCCTTGCTCAAAAAGCCCTCACTTGACACTGTCTCGGCGCAGATCACGGACTGTCTATCGGACATATCTGCATGGATGAAGGATGCCACCTTCAACTAAACCTCTCTAAGACTGAACTCTTGGTCATTCCAGCCAAGCAATCTATCCACCATAACATCAAACTACAAATTGACTCTGCAACCATCACTCCAAACAGGGTGGTGAGAAACATGGGTGTCATGATTGATGACCAGCTGTCCTTTTCAGACCATGTTGCTGCTGTCTCTAGGTCATGCCGCTTTGCTCTATACAACATAAGGAAAATCAGGCCCTACCTCACTCAGTACGCCACCCAGCTTCTGGTACAGGCCATGCTTATCTCTCGCATCGACTATTGCAATGCCCTCCTAGCAGGTCTTCCAGCTTGTGCGGTGAAACCCTTACAAATGGTTCAGAACGCAGCAGCACGTCTGGTTTTTGATCAGCCCAAAAGGACTCATGTCACTCCATTACTCAGTGTCCTCCACTGGCTCCCCGTGGCCTCCAGAATCAAATTCAAGTCACTAATGCTTGCATACAGAGTAACTACTGGGTCTGCATCCATCTACCTAAACTCCATAATACAAACTTACGTTCCTTCTCGGCCGCTACACTCCTCCAATGAACGCCGCCTGGCTCTGCCATCCCTTCACACAAAGCAATCCCAGTCCCTGTTCTCATCTGTGACACCACGATGGTGGAACGAGCTACCACACGCCATCAGAGCAGGGGCGTCCCTCTCTAACTTCAAGAAGCTCTTGAAAACTCATCTCTTCCGAGAACCTTCCTAACCTCTAACATGCACTTCCTGTGCTCTTCTTCTTCTATCCCCTACAATGATTTTTTCTTGATTGCACTTTTTGTAACTCTTTCTTTCTTCCCTAGGTATCTACCCCATTGATGTGATATGTACTGTGAGCTCTTGCATGTATTGTCAGTTGTAGATCTGTAGTTGATGCTCTGTAGATGCTTGTATGTTGTTCCTCAAATGTAAGTCGCTTTGGATAAAAGTGTCTGCCAAATGAGTAAATGTAAATGTAAGAGATATAGAAGTTTCTGCTGCCACACCACCAGACTGCAGAGCAGCTTTTCCCCCCAAGCTATCAGACTCTTCAACTCTAATTCATCCTCAGCACTGAACCATGTAAAATTTTATTTCTATCTACTTTTAGTGCTCCAGCAGTGAAGCACTATTGTTTTTGTTCTCATTATTCCTTCTTTCTTTCTTCTTTTTCTCCACTAAAAGTGTTTGGGCAGCAGAAAATGGCACTCATAGACCTCATGGTGGTGCTATAAAAATCAACTTTATGTTTTTGCAATTGTCTCAAACAGCTGCGTTTAATCTCTTCAGTGGTCTTCTGCTCTAAAAATGTCAAATTATAAGACTTTTTACGACTTTTCTATAAAGCCTTTTTTGTGAACTCGTCCCAGACGATTTTGCCAATTGACCTGAAACTTTTTTTTTTCATAAATTTTTACTTTTGTGTAGACCCTAGATTGTACAAAATTCGGTTTGTACAATCTAGGGTCACGATTCAGCTGATGCATAAAATTTGGTAATGATTGCCCAAAGTAGGGGTGGCTCATTACAAGAAACATACATTTCTAGACATTTCTCATTCCAAACTTCAATAAATCTATCGTACGTCCTAGAGAGCTGAAATTCTTTCAGCACATCCACTGATTTGTGACAAATGTTTGCCTCACTGTATCCTATGGTCAATTCAGAAATCAGTCACTCTGTTTTTCAGAATTTGCTAATATGCTAATTCAATTAACAGAATTTGCTAATTCAATTAATATCTATATCTCTACAAGTCTTCAAACGCTACCAAAATCAACACAGGCATTCTATATGGCTGATATCAAGTGTTGCAAAGGAGTCTAACAGTGAGTCTGCAGTGATATTCAGTATCTCGCTATAAATTGTATAGTATGCACAACATTTTCTTTTTTGCTCAGTTTTGGATCAAATGCCATCAAAATAATTAACGACACACCCAAAACCAGCAGATGTGTGATTTTTTTCAGAATTTTCTCACCAGCATTTTGACTGTTATAAGCGTTTTATGTCAGGCACATGTGACGCCCCTACCTCAACTTGTGTCACCTACCATCAAAATGGAATTAATTAACTGGTCACTCAGGTATTGACAAGATTTTCACCCAGAAATGTGCTTCACCTGGTGAGCCAAACTGTCCCAGTGGAACATTCCCTGCAGGGAATTTTATTTGGATCCTGTGACACTTTCTTATATTTCTCTGAGTCTCAGTGTTTGTGCAGCCTAAATGTAAATGCTCCGTACTTATATAGTCTAGTCTTTTCGACCACTCAAAGCGCTTTTTTACACTACATCTGCATTCACCAGTCACACACATTTATACACTGAGCCTAAGTGCTCAAACGGAAACTAACATTCACACACATTCAATTCGGGGGTTCAGTATCTTGCCCAAGGACACTTCCACACGCAACCAGGGGGAGCCAGGGATTGAACCGCCGACCTTCCGATTAACAGCCAAACCGCTCTACCTCCTGAGCCACAGCCGCTCCAAACTAAACACAAATGTTGCAGGTGGGTTGAACATGTCACCCAGTAGTCAGGTACATATAATGACACTTTGTGATCCCAAGGTGATGCTGTTAAAATCAAGTTTGCGTTTTTCGCAATAATCTTTCATCACTTTAATGTCTTAAATCATCTGCATCTGTTCTTCTCCTATATTTGTATATAACGTTTGTTTTGTGAGTAGCATGAAGGGAACTTGATCTCGTTCTACAACCCTGTGTTATAAAATGATAACCTCGATCTAACTTGTACAATCTTTGGTAATGACAAAACAAAAAAGTTGCGTACTACAAAACAAAAAGTTTCTCCCCTCATTGGTACAAAGACGACACAGGCATGGGGTTAGGGTTAGTTCATTTTTCAATGGCATTAAAAAGAAGCAGTATGTGTGTATGTTTTGGATATAAAGCTGTGTTTACAGCAGTTTAGTTAAAGTTCCCTTCACACACCAGTGTTGACTTGATTACTAATTTTAACAAGGTTAACCCTTTCCAGCTCAGACCACTGATACGGAGTGTGCACTGCCGAAGGTGGCCTTGAGCAAGCCGCTGAACCACCAATTGTTCGGGGCACCGTACCAAGTGGCAGCCGCCTCACTCTGACATCTCTTCATGTGTTGTCCCTATAGGTCCTGTCTGTGTGTGCATTTCAGACCTGTGTGTAAAATACTAACAACAGTGGGATTAATAGAGTGTATTTATCTATTGTCCAAAATGTCTTAGTTCCAAGCCCAAACCATAACCCCCCCCCCCCCCCCCCCTCCACCAAACTTTACACTTGGCACAATGCAGGCAAGTACCGTTCTCCTGAAAACCCAACAAAACCCAGACTCATCACTCCAGAGAACACGTCACCTCTGCTCTTGCGCTCTGCTTTACACCATTGCATCTGAAGCTCTGCATTGCACATGTAAAGCTTGGCCATGGAAACCCATTCCATGAAGGCCACACGACGTTTAGAGGTTCGTAGATATTGACTGCAAAATGCTGGTGACCTCAGCGTGCACCTCAGCGTGCACCTCAGCATGCACCGACCCTGCTCTGTGATTTTATGTGGCCTAGCTGCTGTTGTTAGCTCAGCTAGCTCTGCAACCACTGGTCATATTAGCTCACTCTGCCCGTACTGGGAGCTCAGAGAACAGGGGGAGTGTTAGTGTTTACCATAGACCAGTTTAGCGATGCTAAATGAAAGCTGTTGTTTGATAGCTTTAGCCTGAGGCTGGCTGTAATCACCGATAGACGTGAGTTGTTTCCCCTGTCAGTGGTGTGAAATATGTAGTTGGATTAATTTCATGTCGCCTACTTATTCTCCAGCCTGTGGTTTGGCTTTTCTGGTTACGTTTGTGAGACAATCAGCTGATCATTAATTGGCTAATAAAAGGCAGCTTCCCACATAAAAGTTCAGATCAGCCAGCTAAACCTTTACTGCCCTGGTAGAAAAAATATGTTGTTGGATTGTAATTTAATGTAGTACAGCGCTCTATTATGGCTTTGCAACGTGGACAGAAATATGCCTTTACCTTCCTGAGACAAACCACTGATGAATATAATGAAACGGTAACAGCAGGGAAGCTCAGATCAGCAGCTAAACTTCACATTTTACTTAAAGTGGAGAGGAGCCTTGATCCTCACCTGACTATGCCTTTGTAAACTTCAAGTATTATGTGATTTATAATGGACTGTGGTGAAGAAACAGTGAGGCTCACATTGTCCTGTTATCTGTAAGTGATCATACTTGATGCACTAGACTGAGATTTTCTTTACTTTGGTATGGTAGTCCAGATGAGCCAACCCTCCCAAGATGTTACAAAAAGTATGATTACAGTAAAGTAAAATACTGTATTACAGGAGTATGAGACATCATGTAACACTTCATTTCTTGATGTGGCTGTTGTTTAATGAACAAGTAACAATAGTATTCACAGTAACATATGGTTTTACTGAAGAATCCAGTAAATATATTTCTTAATATATCAATGTAAGACACCTGATTTCTTGACTGGCAACTGTGCCATCTCACTGTCCTGTAACTATAATAAAAAATATCCTCAGAACTGCCGCTTCATTACATCATTTATTTTGACTTAATCTCAGATGTTGAGCGAAGTTTGCGGTGTTGCCAACACATATCACACACAAGTCCGATTCATACAAAATTTCGGTCATTTGTTCCCCATGTGTCCCTGATAACACCTGAAAAATTTGCAATTCAGACTAAAGGTGGCTCTATAATCAAAGTTCAAACACCGTGAGAAAATCCTATTAATTTCAATGGCATTTTGAACCAAAGGACATTTTGCCTCATTTTGAATAAGCGACAGTACATCGCACATTCAAAAACCTTATGTCTACGTGTTTGAGGGGTGCTGCCAATTTGTATGATATAGGACACGCCTCTGTGCGATGATGTTTTCTTTTCACTAAATCGCAAAAAACTGATGCTATAAAAAAAGAAGTGATGTCTTATCTTAGGTTAGGCATGTCCGATGTACACCAAACTTGGGTACCTTATGTGGCTGTAGGTCTCTAGGTGGCGCTATTAATCGTATATCAAATAACACTCCCATAGACATACATTCATTTTGTATCTTCATAGCCGCAAGTCCCTTTAATTTCAAACTCTGGTCGTTTATTCACCACGGCCCCCCCATGGTGGGGCGTCCGGGTCGACTTGTGCGGCCTCCTCCCCGCTTACAACTGCTTGCAGTTCTGGGGCCGTATTACAAAAAGTTCCTAACTGGCAGATCCTATCCTAACTGCTTGGTAACGGCCATTAAAGATTAACAGTTCCTAAGTCAATATTCCTTTCCTAACTTTAGATAAGAAAAGTGTATGACAGAAGTATCCTAACTTTGTAAAATCTTAAATAAACTCTCTGTTAAGCTGTCCTAACTTTACTTTTCCACCAGGTAGTGTTTACTAACTCTTTAATTGCTTTTACAAAATCAACAAAATGTCAAAAGGCGGAACTTAGTTGATTCTACCGATGCATTTGGTGACAAAACACTCGTGAGTAGAAAGGCTGTAGGCGATGTAACGCTAGATAATGTCTCATTATGTAACATAAAGTAAAGGTTTGAAATAGGATCCTAATGCAAGTGTTTGTTAGGGGGAGATCGTTAAATTCATGAAACAGACTACATGAAAAACATGATGAAGTTAGCCTGCAGCCTTTATTATTATTTGCTTTTTTCATTATTAGAGCCACCAGCGGTTTTCCTCTGCTCTTTGGATACAACAGCTGCCTGTGCCTTCATATCACCGTAAATGGACTTATTTTCTTTTTAATAGCATCAACGCTGGACGTCGGATATGCGGCGGAGACTGTGTCCGCTATTTTAGCCCACTCTCTCTCTTTAACCTCCTGAGTTAAGCGATTTCTCGACAGAGGTTATAAACACCTCTAAGTCACCTGACTTGAAGTTCAATGATAGTTGTTTCTGCTCCATTTTCAGTTTATGATTCATTCAAAAACATGACCAAAAAACAACGAAAAAAGCCGTATAACTCGGCGAAATGAGTAGTGGTATCGGTTGCTAGGTAAGAGACATAAAAGTTAATAACTGATGTTGGATAGAGTATTTAGGATTTCCTAACCTGAAATAAGACAGGATTCCTAAAGTTAGTTAGGATTTGCTTCTTTAATACCAAATTGAGAAGACTCTTCCTATCTTAACTTAAGACTTAAGATAGGACCTTTCTGTAATACGGCCCCATTTCTTTTTTTCTTCCGTAAAGAAAACTCATAATGCAGCCTAGATGGTTAAGTGGTACAGACGCAAAACTCATAAGGTAGATTCAGGTCACCGCAATGAACTCAGGCGCAAAAATTCATGCACTTTTACCTCTAGGGGCGCTAGAAGCAAAGTCAACGCATTTGGGCATGGAACTCCCGCATACTCAGGCGCAAAAACCTTATATCCACGCGTTTGGGGGTTCGAGCTGAATCTTGTGGTAGGCCACGGCAGATTTCAGTCTATAATTTTTTCCCTGCAAAATTGCAAAAACTGAAAAATCTATTTTGATTAACTCCTCTGAAAACGCAAGTTTGATCGGCACTAAACTTGGCACGGATCATCTCTGGACCAAGCTGAAAAAGGTAGAGCTCCCTAGATTGATTCGTCACCATGTTATGTGGCATGCCCCCCCTGAGAGGCTGTGCAAGATTTGGTGCAATCAGCCCCTAGGTGGCACTATTTAAAACAAAATATTTGTTCTTCTATAATAGAGCTGCACGATTTAGAGAAAAAGTCATACTGCGATTATTGTGTACGATTACAATGGAACAAATGGTACTATTAGTCTACTTGCTTAATTATCAAGGAATGCATGAAATACTGACATTTTGAAATGTGTATTTCTCAACTTGAACAAAGAAACAATATTTATAACAATAACTAGTAAAACAGAGGAGGTGGACAGAAGCAGCAAATATTGTCACACTGGCATCGGCTCAGTGTACATCTGTCTAATGAAGAGTGTTTATCCACAACCAGGAACTGTACACGAGTGTATTAAATAAAGAACACATAACAATAATATATTAAATACTACATTCATTAGAATTTCATATAATAGTATACTTTTACATTGGTCTGTAATTTGTTAATGCTAAGTACTAACTTGTCAATAATCATATTGTTCAACATTTGAAAATTTGCTGTAGTTCGTCAAACCTTTTTTAATGTCCCGCCCCATCCGGGCTGTGATTGGTCGGTTAGTGAATAGTGAAACTTACAGGCACGTCGGCTTTATGAAAAGTTTAGCAACAAAAGGCACTGATACAGCTAACGTTAAATGGCCAAAGCTTCCTTATATTGTCCCTGTTTTCTGCTGTCTTACTGCTTCAGCTGCTGCCGACGTCGCTCTGTCAACCGGAGCACCGGCATTTCTCTCGGTGCTCTGGTGGCGAGTTTGACTATGTTTTGAATGATTAGCGGCGGGGCGGAGACGGGGTTACCGTAGGTTGTTGTCTTAAAGGTTACTGGCACACTGCTCATAAAACATTTAGCTCATTGCTCGTAGGCTTTTCTGTTTTTAGAGGCACATGCGAGAGCCCTGTGTGGGTGGAGATAATGAGCAGACTGCAGCGACACACAGAAGAGAGTGTCTCACATACTTCTACTGTTTTATTAAATCGCACACTTTTTGCGGTTATGTTATAGCACATGACGACATCGCAATTGCAATTGCGATTGCAATTGCGATTAGATTAATTGCGCAGCCCTACTCTATAACCACAAGTCAGATTGACATGAAACCTGAGCCGAATTGTTCAGGATGGTCTCCTGACTCCAGGGACCAAAGTTGACCCAAATATGCCCATAGGTGGCGCTGTTATTGCACATCAAATACGTACAAAAAATCCCATTGACTTACATTTTTTATATCTTCATAACCACAAGTCTGATTGATACAATATGTTCCCCATGGGACCCTGATGACACCTGAAAGATTTGGTACAATTCGGCATATGGGTGGCGCTATAATCGAAGAACAAATACCGTGGGAAAATCCCATTCATTTGAACCAAATGACATTTTGCCTCATAACTACTGCACATTCGTTAGTCGTGTATATTAGTGTTGTCTATACTGTAGTTTGTGTCTGATTTTATTATTGTGTGGTATTTTTGTATGAGTAAGCACATCATGAGCAATGTACAATCCTGAGTCAAATTCCTCGTATGTGTACACATACCTGGCAAATAAAGCTGATTCTGACTCGATGATACGCCTCTGTGCGATAACATCATAGCCACAACTGAAAAACCTATTTTAAGTCCGATTGGCACCAAACTTGGCATGGCTAATTTCTGGACCAAGCTAGGGCTGAACATTTTTGGAAAATAATTTAATTGAGATTTGTTTTTTTTACCAATTTTGTGATTGCGATTTAATATGCAATTCATTTTTAAGCTCTTTATCTTCTGTATTATTCAAAACGGACAGGCAGTAAATCAGTGTATAGTGTGACCAACACAATATTAGATCAATTAAACATACACTGTTCTTTCTTGTGAGTCAGGCCTGTGTTATGATGAAATCAGGTCATGCATGAATTATTATGAGCAATGGTGGAGAAAATGTCAGATTTTAATAATATGAGAAATAATTTAAGTAAAGTCATGACATGAAATGATATAATATCATCAGGTCAGCCTACCTATACAGACCACAAGAAAAACACAGTTCACCACAGTGTGTGACAGTAAGCGCTCGATACAAAACTCACAGTTCAACCACTAATTAATGCTACCTTATCTCAGTTCAAATCTCCCAGGAGTCCATCTTTCTGTATCCCAGTAAGCAAACAAAAAAATACTCAATTCAAAAGTTGGCCAACGAAAATACAGCCAAGTGACACTATTAATCATGTATCAAATAACACTCACATACATACACATTCATTATATAGCTCTGTAACCACAAGTCCCTTTCAGTTTCAAACAAATTTATTCACGAGGGGCCCCGAAGCCACAGCGGGGCGCCCATGTCGACTTGCGTGGCCTCCGTGGGGCAAGGGGCGCGGCTGGTGCCAGGAGGCTTGGACCCTCCTTACAACTGCTTGCACATATAGTACGTATTACGTAACGCCATTACATGTAATCCATTACTCCCCAACCCTGCCAACAACTGGTTTAGTATAAGCATAAATATGTAAATTGTAAAGTTGAGTAGAGGAAAAGTTATCAGTTAAAGTTGTCATCTTAGCTGGAGCTGAAATAAACATCACAGCCTGGATAATAGTAAGTTTGGACATTTTGTGAGGGGCAGGGTGCCGCTGTAAAGGAAAGGGTGCGCTGGATTTAACCAATTTAAGAAAACAAGTGTCATTGCGCATAATAGTTGTTTTAATTCGATTAATTGGATTTAATTTTAAACTTGTTTTTATAATTGTTGGAAGCCAAAATCGAAATTGTGACTAAATTTCAATTAATTGCACAGCCTTAGTTTGTCATTATTTCCTGGGCACCATCATCTCCCAGGACCTCAAGTGGGAAATTAACATCACCTCCCTCACCAAGAAGGCCCAGCAGAGGATGAACTTCCTGCCGCAGCTGAAGAAGTTCAGCCTGCCAAAGACAATGATGGTGCACTTCTACACTGCCATCATTGAGTCCATCCTCACCTCCTCCATCACCATCTGGTTTGGTGCTGCTGCTCTGCAGAGAAGGTGATTGGCTGCAATTTTCCATCACTTCAGGACCTGTACGCCTCCAGGACTCTGAGGCGAGCAGGAAAGATTGCAGCTGACCCCTCCCACCCTGGACACAAACTGTTTCAGACTCTCCCCTGTGGGAGGCTGCGGTCCATGAGGACCAAAACCTCTCACCACAAAAACAGTTTCTTCTCGTCTGCAGCTAACCTCATTAACAAGGCCCGGGTCCCCCACTGACACTCCCCCTTTCAAATAATACAAACGCCTCTGCACATGTAAATCTTATTTCATTTCATATCATGCACAGACCTGGCACATCACACATATTTGTTTTATGTTGTCAATTTATATATTTATGTACACAATATTCTCTTCCGTTGCAACACGTCTGCACAACACAAACCTGGAATAATGCATAAATATCTGCCACTTCATCTTTTTCTGCAAATAGTTATTATTTTTCTCCATTCTTTTATTATTCTTATATAACTTGTATTTGTTTATTCCATATTTATATATTTCTACTTTTATTTATGTCGACTGTATGTTTGTCTACGTGTAGCACCTTATCACCAAAGCAAATTCCTCCTATGTGTAAAACACTACTTGGCAATAAAGCTCCTTCTGATTCATTACCTTTTAACACCTTTCAAACACACAGTCAAGTGATCTATAGTTCATATACAAATATTGATTAATGCAGCTTTATTGATTTATTTTGTTTGACCAATCGTTCCTGTAGTCTATAATTATAACAAATCAGTCCATCAGAATGTATTTCTGGTCATTGACTAATTGGCTAAGGAATCATTTAAGTGCCAAAATCTATCTTAAAATAATTCATCACAAGATATGTTTTTGAGAGAAGATGACCTGTATTTGCTCAACATCACTCTGCAGTTTTGTAATCCAAATGTTCAGTATTTTACAGTGAAAAGCCTTGAAGCACAGAGTTTCTACTCACTGTCTTTGTCCACGGTAATCTGGTTACTCTCCACCCAGTTGGAGCTCTCAGCCCCCAACTGCGCCCGCACTCTGCCTGTATACTTTCCATACATGCTGATGGAGAGGTTGGTAAAGTCACATTCAAGTTGGGAAATATTCACACAGCCCACTTTGTAGGATGTGACTGAGGTGCTGTGGACAAAACAGAGGTCTGGTGTTACCGATTTATCAGTGGTGATGTACTGCTTGTATAAATCAGCAGTCTGAGCAGTATCTACATTGATTTGGAGTCATGTTTCTGCTCAGCTGATGAATGTTAGTCCAACACTCACTTTCCTATTAACTCTGTTCAGCTGCTCAATGTTCCAAGATGTTCACCAGCTACTTGCTAACTGTGTCTGTCTGCTATTTGCTGCTGGACAGGTAGTGGACACTGGGATTTATGGGCTTTTCCACAGAAAAAGCTGCTGCTGGTAACAAGGGTGATAATGTAGTGTTTCTGTCCACCTGACAAATCGAGTCCAACATTTCCCTCTCTCTAGCTCAACCATCTCTTTAGCTTTTAGATGTCTCACTAGTTGGCTACTATCTTTCTTTGTCAGCGCTTTGTTGTTTGGCAGCTAGCGTACAGCCATTTTCTCAGAGGATTTCTGCCCTCTGCAGCTGCAACCAAGCTTCATTAAAGCTGAAAGTGTGGGACAAACCCAAACAACAGTCCAAAATGCAGGTTAAGTAAATGAAGAACAATGAGCTCATAGTTCTCTCTTTTGTCAACAGTGTAATGTGTGTCAGGACACACCAACGTGTTAACATGAGTCAGTCACAGTATACTGGGTGTATCAGTCCTCTTTACCAGAAGAGAAGGAACTTTCGTACAGCACCACTCATATGGTTGTTGATAAGAGGAATGTCTGCTGTGTTATGGGGAAGTGGGGCTCTACAGCTGCTGCTGATTTGCCATGTGATTTTGTCAGTTAATGTAATTAAGTTGCTGATAAAATCTGGATGTTAAACAGCAACCATGTAGCAACAAATCAGCATGGCAGATGAAATTGCTGTTTTCCTTGTAAGTGGCCTGACTTCAGAGAAACAACAGAGTATGGAAGCAGATATAGTCTATTCATATGTAGGGCTGGGCGATAGGGCCAAAAATATTATCACGATAAAAACATTTCATACCATTCGATATCGACAATTATCACGATAAATGTCAAATTATCAGTTCTTTCAAGATTAAAGGCTGATTTTTGCTCCTGAAAAAGTGAAGAAACCAGTTTATTGTGCGGTTCAACTTTTCATTATGGTCAGAATTGGACAAACACTTGATGCCAATTTATTATTATACTGATATGTAAAAATAGCACTGGCCTATAGCTACTGGGTATTACTGTGGAATCTAAATGATGGACCGAAAACATTTTAGTTGTGTAACTCCATACTGTTCTGGGAGTGTGGTTTTATAAGTTTGGAAATTGGTACTGCTGAAATGATTAATTTGTTATTTTTGGTGTAACTTTTTAACTTTTATGTCTTTTTTTTTTAAAATCTAAAGTGTCCAAAATTCTGTGGTTACAGTTTTTCAAGTGTAATATCTGCTGGTTTTCTTTGTCTTATATGATAGTAAACTGGGTTTTAGACTATGGGTCAGTCATAATTAAATGTAGGGCTAATGTACGACAATTATTTTCATTATTCTGTCAATTATTATCTTAATTAAATGATTAGTTGTTTGGTCTATAAAATTTCGATCAGTGTTTCCCAAAAGCCTAAGAGGACACGCTCAAGATATTGAGTTTACTGTCAGAGAGGAGGAAAGACGCCAGAGAACATTCACATTATTTGATTCAGTGTTGCAGTTGTATTTGAACATGAAAACAACATGTCTCAGGCTCTGAAAAAGTATGACATTTTCAGTTTATTCTGGTATTTTACAGACAAATTGATTTATCAAATAATTGACACTGAAATTAATCCACAGTTGCAGATCTAAAAATCAGACAAACAAAAATTGGCTGTGATGAGCGTCTCAGAGTGAAAACTGTTTGCAGAAGCAGAGGGTTTATTGGTGCTGAGATGTTGACTCACTTGTACTCAGCTGTGTAGAGCAGACCGCTGGATGCCCCTTCAGGTGAATCCCAACTCAGCACCAGATCCATGTTCGAGGACTTCAAGCTGACATTTGTGGGTGTGCTGACGGCTCCTGTTCCCACTGCACAGTCAACATCCATAGTAAAAGGGCACAGAGTTGGTATTTCTTGGATCTAAGCAATGGTACTTTGATTTCCTAATGAATAAACTAATATCAGTAACTACAGGTGTGACACTGACTGTCCTTTTCACTTGGAACACCTTTTGAAGGTGATCTGGATGGTGCATATTCTTTTTCTAAATATATACGTCCACTGTGTTTGAAGCCACACAATCTAAGTTACTCAGTCAACTTCAATCAAAATGTTGTATTAAAAGCCAGAACACACTTCAGTCATCTCCTTCTAACGTAAGCCCAAATCCTAAACTAACAGTCTCATGATGGTTTAAGGAGCTACTTGTTGGGGTCGTCCATACAAAAGCTTAGAGAGAATCTTAGAGACCAGTTCCCGTAAGAACCCCGCACACATCCGGTCTGCTGAACAGAGACCTTACCTCTGGGTCCGCACAGTGCTGACAGCGTCAGGATGAAGGCACAAACAGCAGCTGCCATGTTACCCGAAAGTCTCTGTCACTTCGGAAGTTAGTCCAGCAGTGCGCGCGTGCTGAGGGTCCGTTTCATTTATAAACCCTGTATTTCCTGGTAGCATTCACTAACGAGAGGCGGGGAAGTCCGTGGAAACGCAACGCCTTCCTGCGCGGAAACGTTCGCGGCTTCAGGGAAGCAGGGGCCGCTGTGAGAGGAGGAGAGCTGACGTGCTGGTACAGGGCAGGACTATGTAGCTTCGCTGTCATATCAGCAGCAGAAATAAGAAATGACCTGGAGACGATAAAAGACAAAAGTATGCAGAAGAGTTACTGCCACTGCCAGCTTCCTAAACTCAGCCAAACTCCGTCTTCTTCTTATTCAGGCGGTGCTAAAGACCGGAGGTATTACCGCCACCGCCTGATGCGGAGTGTGGCTCAAATGTCAAGTATTAACTACCTAACACGACTTTTGTTCCTAGGTAGTAAGCGTTCTATCCTAACAGCGGTGGACGAAGTAGACAGATCGTTTCCTTAAGTAATACCACACTGTAAAAGTAGTATGTTACAAGTAAACTACAAGTAAAAGTGTAAGTATAATCAGGAAAATGTACATAAAGTAAAAAGTAAGATGTAGAAGTAGAAAGTGGCAAGTAAAGTACAGGTACCTCAGATTTGTACTTCAGTACAGTACTTTTGAAATGTACCTATTTCAAAATATCCAGGGGTCCACCAGCCTAAAATAATGGTAACAAGTACTCATATCTACTTAGTTGCTGTTTGCTAATTGCGTATGCCTCAACCATATAGAACATTATTATTATAATTTGAAATGTACCTGTTTCCAATGGGAAACCGGGCAGATGCGTCTTTTCATTCACATAAAGTAAGAAACAAAACAATGTATGAATCCAAATGAACATGTACTTCTAAATGTATTTATACAGTCTTAATGCACCCATCTTGAAGTCTCCTAACACCCCCCAACCATACTCATCATACTTCAAGGCGTCCAGCAAGGTCTTGATGCTGTAATCCTCTTTGAGGTGCACCGGGTGAGCCAGGGGAAGATATGAGTCACAAAAACAAAGTTTGTGGGGAATAATAGCCATTTTCTATACTTTTGAGGCATAAGCAAATAGAAAATAATACTTAATGCCCCGGAACACTAAAGAATTTTCACACTGTGTTATCGTACACTGTATAAAACATATTTACATTATTAAACACACATAACCTCATTTTCTCAGTCATATCAGTCAGTCTAAGATCTATTAAATCAAAGTCCCTACCTGTTGTCCTTCTTTCTTCCTCATACTTCAGACAGAGAAACATAACATGCTCTACTGTCTTCTTGGCCACAGTCACACCTGCCTGAGTTATGTTTACCTATTCTGAATCTGTTCAGTCTGGTGATGATCGTCTCCTCTCTGCTCTTCCTTCCTGTGCAGCTCATTTCTCCCATTTTCCTCTGAACTCTGTAAACCACAGTCTTTTCTCTCTTCCTCCCACCTTTCCTTCATTCTCTGTTTAATAATGGTCTTGATCTGTTTTACTGAAGCTAACTGCCACATCACTGTACACTGATACCCACATGTGCTGCTACCCATACAAATCTCACCCATCTTTTGAACTATATGTTTGTCCTACTTCTATCTAATGGCCTGCTCCGCAGTCTGAATGGTTGCTCTGTAAACTGCGAGCATTTCTCCTGTGTACACTGATAATCCCTCACTGATCCTTTCCACTATTCTGAGATGGTACTCTGGAACAATAAAGGCTACTCCCATTTTATTAACTAAACTAAACACGATAAACTATGTAGATCTGGTGTACCTGTGGTAACAGCAGTATAATGCCTGTATGGTATGTGATTGCGAAATCAACTCCCTGTCCTTGTTCTTCTTTTCTGATGGATGTCAGGAAGTATCAAAGGTGGTACCGTTGAACTAAAGCGTAATTTATCTACTTTAATTTCTGTTGCTTTTTGTGTCACTGTCCATCCAAAGCTTTGTGTCTCTCTCCTCTCCTTTTCCCAACCAGGTTTTAAGGTGTGTTGTGTTGGGTGATCTTGACTGTGGCCTGTAAATGAACCCAGTAATCAGTGATAGCTGCACTAAACTCATCTCATGTGACATTCCTCCCATTTCCATCTGAAATGCTGTTGGGGTTGTCTAAAATAGCACCCTCAAGGGAGCAGAGGGCAGCTGCTGTGCAGCGTCCGGGGACTAACTCCAGATTCTTTTTATCAGTGCCCGGTCAATTGCACTGACTGAAGAACCTAGCATGTTGCCCAATCATGTGACCTATGTCACGTGACTTAAACACGTGGAGACTGCAGCGACTCAAAGGAGGTGAACCCCAGCTGCTAGCAGGGTCACCGGTCAACATGCATACACATCACTAACTTGGGTTTAAACACACACCCCTGTGAAGGTTAGCTAAGGGTTAGGGGCTACGGGGGGCTGTCAACGCATTTAAGACTAATAGAGTTAGCTAGCTGGCAAACGCTAAAGCTAATGCTATTTAACTTTGTTGAAACACCAAATCCATCTTGTTTCACAGGTGAAAAGCAGCTAACTTGCTGAATCTTATCTTACTTTTTGAGAGATGTGCTTGCTGCTGATCTATACACCACACAGCTGTATTATACTGATCTCATTAATCCACTGTAGGGCCTTCAAAAGTGTTCTATCATTCACTTCCAACTAAACACCTCACTACATTTAGTACTTTCTTACATTTCTGACCCTAAATAAAGTCAACAGACAGCAGGAATAGTAGGCTATTCACAGGTAGGGGTGCCCTTTATGGCCCCGCTGGTCAGGACCGACCATTTTGGAAACCAATTTTTGATGGAAACCACTTTTTAAGATATAAAGAATAGGGACAGTAAAAAGCAATATGTGCCCTCTAACATAAATACATTTTTAATATTTGTTACATCAGTGAAATATTTCTGTTACAGCCGGGACTGGAACCAGACAACACTGCACGTGCATTAGTGCGTTTACTTGCATCTGTTTTAGAGACGAACACAATAGAGCAAAAAAAAAAAAAGCTGCCAGGGAGAACAACAGAAGAGGAAGTGTTTTTCTGGCTGACACGCCACTTTATTGGACAGCAGTCATTGACTGGATGCTGCAGCTGATCGGACTGATCTGATAACAATATCACTGCAGTTTCATGAAGACTGATCACAGATTAAACTCTGACTTTATATTTGATTTGTTCTCTGACTCAACATCTAGTCAAAAATCTGTGTTCATTGTAGGTCTAAACAACAAAAGGACCACAAACAACTTTCTGCATTTATTAGAAAGATTTTTCTTAACTTTTACTATGGAGACAATTAAAGTCAGAGAGACTGACAGTCTGTCTGTCAGCAAGAAACACTTTATGCATCAATTCTCAAATGATGCCATGATCATATTGTGGGTTATTCAATAGAGTTTACATCAGAATATCAATAAATAGAAATGCATATAATATAAAAGTGATGTTGTGCCTCTGAGCAGGACACAGTATAAATACAGAATGCAGAGAGAGAGCATGCTGCTCTGCACTGAACTGCGGCTGTGGCTCAGGAGATAGAGTGGGTTGGTAGAGCGGTTCAATCCCTGGTTTGAGCACTTAGGCTCAGTGTATGACTGGTGAATGCAGATGTAGTGTAAAAGCGCTTTGAGTGGTCGAAAAGACTAGAAAGGCGCTATACAAATACGGAGCATTTACTGATAACTCTAGGTCTAACATTAGTTTGTGTTTCGCGGGTGTGGTTTGATGCAGTATTGTAGCCTATGTGGGTGATCTATGGGGCCCAAAATCTGTAGCGCCACTTCTGTTCACAGTCTAACTAGTATAATACTAATCAGTATTATTCGGTGTACCGGTTGCTGTTCAGCATGTACGAGAAGTGTCGAGGGCTGCCAGCTTGTACCAGACCTGGTACCAGCCTTGTTCCGTCCAGTCAGGTCGCTGTCACATGGTCATGACTTACTGGGAACTACAATAGAACAGAGCCACTGTCCTACCAGGAGTCAGAAGGCCTATTACGAAAGTTTCTCTTTTGAGTCCCAGAGCAGCCCTTTAACATCACGAAGAGCAGCATAAACAATCTTTACAGTTAATTTCTATCAAAGGAGCAGGACTTTGCACTAACTGAGGACAAGATGTTGATTTTTTTGACAGAGCCCAGAAATGGAGAGGGAGTTCTGTTCAATAAACAATAACAAGGCATTTAACCTCTTCACCATCAGCAAATGAAAGAAATGCTGACTTCCACAGTAGACTTTAATGAGAGAAGAGGCATGGGTACCATGAGCACTGATAATACACCCGCAGACTATCTCTGTTTACTGGGTGAAGTTTTCTTTATTGGGGAAATGACTATGAAAGAACTGTAATTACATTAATGGCTGATGAAAAGCTTTCCAGTTTATAACATTGAGAACACACACACATACAAATGTTGTGTTAGCATCGGTGCTAGTCCATTTGTTAACCAAGTCATGCAACTCTTCACCAGCACACCACAATTAATTCACCAGATGGTTTCGATATCTTGCACTCACCAGGCACCTTAAAAAGACATCATCACTCTGATGAGGGCAAGACAGCCAAAAACATTTGGTGAATAAACAGCTGATCAGCAACAGCAGTAACAAAATAAAGAATAAAGAAGGATAGAACAATGGACAACAGCATTTAAGAAAAGATAAAACTATGCTGCTGGCTTTTTATGATTATTCCTATATGTCTCAGCTGTTCAGGTTGAATTTCATGCATCGGTTAAGGCATTTCCAAAGTGTATTCTTTTCCTCCTCATTTGTCCCAGTTATTCTTGGGCATATGGAAGTCCTTTCACAGACAGTAACTTCATCCACATGAAACTCATTTAAAAAATCCAAAGAGGAGTCGGAGGAAATTAGAAATTTTGCCATAAAACTGGATAAGTACAATTTACAAAACATCTCACTCTGATACTAAACCGTACATCCCCCACAGGTTCCACACAACTGTGAGCAGTCGGAAATTTGGCCTGAGAGTTCGGGAGGTCCAATCCACCATTCTGGCCATGGAGAAGGAAGTATGACTGGAGATAAGAGAGTAACAGAGAGTTAGCCTACACGCTGCTGTTAATAGTCCACTTAAAGTCTCATTACAGTTGTTTACATGCACCTTTGATAATTGTGATTAATCGACCAGTTGTGAAAATATTCCTTACCTCAGGTAGAACAGTCTGTCCATGTGCCTATGGATGCTCCCTTTTTGACTGGACAGTGGCAGGTTGTGTATTTGGAAATATAAAAGAAGTAATGACTATGAATGAATATCATTTCCATGTAAAACAGTTTGTTCAAAGTGTAAAAGAAATGGCATTATTTTAGATTCTTGGTTCTCAGAGGATGGACGTGTGATCCTCTGACACCACCAGCTGGCTGGCATTCATGGTTTTAGTGAAATCTCTTATCAACCGTTGGACAGCTCACTTTGACATTAGCTACACACACTCACACCCTCCCTCAGGATGAACTGTAATAAATGTAATGATCCTCCGACTTTTCCTCTAGCGCCATCATCAGGTCAGTTGTTTGGTTTATGACCAAATACCAAAACTAATGACATTCCCATCAGCCTCAGCTGCACACTGTGGTAGGTACTGATTTGCAGGCTAACTTGCTAAACATCAGTATGTTAATTGTCATTGCAAACCTGTTAGCATACTGACACTAGCATTGAGTGCAGCCCAACAGACCTACAAAAAATGTTACTTTTTAACATTCTTTAATGATAACATGTATTCATTTAGCTGACGCTTTTATGCAAAGCGACTTACAACAGCTAAATATGTCAGAGGTCACACGTCTCTGGAGCAACTAGGGATTAAGTGTCTTGCTCAGGGACACATTGGTGAATGTGTCACAGTGGGGAATTGATCCCGGGTCTCTCACACCACCCCATAATTGATTAATCTACAAATCAGTTCATCAATAGTTTAAGCTTTATCCAGTTTCTAATAAAATTCAAAGTATGATCATAATTAGCCCAATTATTTCAGAAACCAACTAATCAAAGTGATCACATTGATAGGCATCTGGACACTAGAGACACATTCACTCTACATACATAAAGAATTTGAGTGCAAAATGTCCCAGCACACACGCTGGATCTGTTACCAGAGTTCTGGGTAGGTGTCTTAGTAATTTGAAGCTCAGCTGACTGCCGTAGACAATCAATCCGATGAGGAGAAACCCCAGTGCACAGAACACACCCAGCAGGCTGAAGACCACGTACACTATAAAACAGGAGGACAGCAACATATATCAAATTCAATTTCAATTATCAAAAATATCATTGTGTGGAAAGAGTGGAAATGCATTAGCCTTCAGTGTACATTGCTAAATAGCAAATTCAGCACCTCAAGTTGAGATAGATCCTGGAAAATAACATTGCCATCTGGCAGGTGTGGTCAAGCCTCAGTGTTTTCCATAAATCCAACATGTAGGTTACCATGTTCTGTTTCTGCCCTATTAGACCACATTAGTTTGGTGGCCCTGATTCACCAGCAGCTGAGTGTATATCGGTACAGTATTTGCAGAGAGCAGAGTATGTACACGTCCACACAGACCTGAGAAGAGGTCAAATCAGGCAAGTCAAGTCATTTGTGGAATAATTTTGGATTTGAGGCTATAGATAGAAAAGACATTGCCAGCGATGCAGCTGTTTGCTGATGGGTAAAAATGCAGCTGCCTTACAGTGACGCTGCAACAACACATCTGAAGTCACCTGTTAACTTGTTACTCAAATGAGCCAATGGAGACACTAGTTCAGGTTAGGCTACAAGCTTTGCATTCAAATTAATTGACGTATCACAGAAAGTAGCAATCCCTTGTCTTAGTAGTCTAACCATCCACATCCTCTAATAAATTCTCATTATCTATTCCTGTGCTCTTAGATACAAGACACTAATTAAATACAGTCTCAGTGAATTTCAGCTGCTGTAGCCTTTACATTAACGTGACGACACTTTGTTCTAGAAATATCACCAGGGCGATCTAATAACACTGCATGTGCTTTTCCATAAAGATGCCTGGGGCGCTTGTTCCACAGCAGTGTAGTGGCCCTGCAAAAAGATTGTTGGCTCTCATGTTACAAGCAGATCATTCTTATTACAACAGGACCAGTTTTCATGTTACAGATTATTCACAATACTTTTTGTCTTATAATTATCAGGAAAGTCATCACTTATGACCAACCTATTTCATTAAAACAAGGACAAATGTTTGTTATGACATTTGTCCTATGACAACAGTTTCTTTTTCAAAGTGAATAAGTTTGCAATAAGGTATGCAATGTGAATATTTTATTAAACTGAGAACACTCAGCGAATTTCTTTTGTCCCAATAAAACACGTACATGAGCTCCTGTGCAGAGGAGGGCTGGTGAAGGCACAGTGAGGTTTACTGGAGACAGAGTTGGTGTTGAAGAGCGCTGTCACGGAGAAGGTCACACAGTACTCCACACCTGGCTGCAAGTACGTGATCATGATCTCCTCTTTGTAAGGCACAATCAGTCTGAACTGCAACACAGACAAACCAGTCATAAACATAGAAGACTCATCACTTTGGGTGTCATGTGAGTTGCCCTATATGACAAGTGAAAAGAAATGGTTTGTTATTTAATAACAAGGTAGCTTGTTTATATAATAATATAAATATAAATGGCTTCGTATAGCCAAATGCTAAATGCCTGACCAGCGGGAGCAATTTGGGATTCAGTGTCTTGCCCAAGGACACTTCATCAGGTGGACCCGTGGTCGGCCTGCTCTACATCCTGAACCACAGACACCCAGGAGGTAGTGGTAATGAAGTTTGATTTAGTTTTCGTTTCTGTAGTTGGAGAACAAATTATTCAATCTTAGATTTTCTCCACTGGTTTGGTGCAAAGAGCAAGAAGTTCCTGAGAATATGTGACACAAACACCTGTGTACATCAGCAAATGCATCCTTAAAAAATGTGTCTCAAAAGTCTTCAGCAAGAAAAAAGAAAATGCTCTAACAAACAGTTTCAAATGACAAGTTCACAGTTTTTAAGTGGTAACATACAAAACTGAAAATACAGTTATTTTAGTCTTTTTACTGCTCTACATGGAGATGAGAGACAAACACTGTTTATGAGGACGATATCCTGATATCCTTTTGTTTAATAACTGCACTCCAGTCTGATGAAACCTCTGTGCTGTACAGAACAGCTGCTTTTCCTACTCTTTTTAAGCAAATACCACACAAATGATGCATGCACCATTCCCCACACATGAACTGGTATAACGTATTTATTTAAGCTTGTGAACTTAATGTGATCTAGCTCTTTTTAAACTTACATGTCATTATTTGTTAATGTCAATCCTTTGCTGTTTTGAATGTCATTTGCATTTGTTTTGTAAAACTAACAAAACATTTTGTCCAGGTTAAAAAGGTAAAACTTGAATGAAGTGGAGTATAAAGTGGAATATTTCCACATGTACTGTTTTGGAGGAACTATAAAGTAGTGTTTCTATAGGTGGCACTCTTTTCTTTCCTTGTTCAGCTTTAATTCTAATTAAATTGTTGCAGTTACTATAGTAAAGGTGATGCGCCTCACTTCCTGTGTCAAAGTTCTGTATTTTTCCCCAGAAAGAGCTGCCACACACCAGGTGTTCAGAACAGGAAATGCAGAACAGGAAACAGGTTGAATTACTAAGTGTGTTATTGTATCTCCAATAGTTTTTATAGTAGTACACGGTTGCTAACGAAAAGAAATGCCACACTTGTTAAAGTGCTTTAATGGTGGAGGTTTGTTTTTCATGTTTTGAAGCCTAAAGGGAACAGGAAGTCTGTTCAGACGTTTGTGTGGCTCACTTCTTCAGTTTTGGTTTGGGCTCCTGGTCTGATCACCTCTCATCACATCTGTATACTGTAAGTGGCAGAAATGTGAGGTGAGAAGATAACAATTACATATGTGAGGATGAAATCCTTTTAGTTCTTATCATCAGGCAGTGTTTCCATGAACACAGGAAAACACGAACCAGTGAGAGGAAGACGTGGGTAAAACCACACACTTTGAAAAACACCAGCCATCTGAAGGAAGCTCTCTCAGCCTACATGTGTTTTGCTCAATATGCTGTTTTTCTCAGTATTTAAAACTGCTCTGAGTTTCATATCATCTGTAAACACGCAACCTGAAATTAAAAACCTGCACAAGTTCTCTCATATCTCACGAAGATGATAAATGTTAGAGAGATCAAATCACGGCACCTCCGCTGTGTTTCTATCACATACACAGTACACATATCCTAATTCCACTTCACACTTTACATATGTGAATTTCTGCAAGGCGATTAACGATTACAGCTAAGAATCCTAATCCAGTATGTCATTTGTAAGAATATTAGGATTCTTAATGAACCCAGACCAAATCCAAAGCAGCATTTAAACTTGTGACAGAAAAGACTGAATCTGACTTTCAATCTGATAACACAGTGAAACAGGCTGAAAACACAACCTTATAAAGCTCTCATAGCATTTTCAGCAGACACATAGCAACCCACTCAATCTAAGTTCAAATTTCATTCTCCTTTTATCTCTGTTTTAGTCTCTGCCAATTCCTGACTTTTGTCTGGCTCTTTGGCTGCTAAATGCTTCATGATGTTCAGTATTTAGTTGTGTAATTTGTCTGTCTGCTGTTTAGTGCAGGTAGTGTATAGTGGGTCTTTTCATTGGAAACTGCTGCCTGCTGAAACTTGGTTGATGAGAGCAGTAAGAGTACAAAAAGAGTAAAGTTGTGGGCCCTAAAAACCAAATCAATGAGCCCAAAGATTGTAAAACACACTGAGATAAAAAAGTTGCAAAGTTGGTTTATAACTTCTCCTTTTTCATTATAAGCGACACCTTTCAATTACACATGGCCAAATGACCCATTGTCCATATACGAATATTGGTTAGTGCAGCTTTAATTGATTTCTTTAGTTTGACCAATAATATAGTCTATAATTCTAACAAAACTCATGACAGTCCATCAGAATCTACAGTATTTCTGGTGACTGACGAATTGGCTAACTAAGGAATCACTAGAAATCAGATTATGAAAGCAGAGTTTGATGGACAGGGTCACCCTTTTACATGGCAGTTATTTGATCCAGTATGTTATTCAGTTATTTGATTTTATGAATATAGAAATATTGAATAGTGCTGCTTTAAGCCTGACACACACCTGTGCACCATCCCTAGTCCTTTGCACATGGAAGACAAGTTCTCTGTAGAGGTCCCTCAGTTGCTGGTGGTACTGGAGGCCCCTTGTTGTAGGAACTCTGAGCTGCAGGAGCAAACAGTTCCCACAGCCGGACACAGACACATCAGGAGGTCCCAGCACAGCTACGGGGAGATATGAACCAACTTTCAGTTGACTGGGAGGAGAGTCATTGCAGGACAAATAATCATAATTAAAAAAAAATTTAAGCCAATATGGCCATCATTGAGATGTTAGGCAACGCTTCCATGTTCACTCCATTTAAATAGAAATAGAATGTTTATTAAGTACAGTGCATATTCCATGTGGATCTGTTCTTTGCCATTGAAGCTTGCCATCATCAGCCTACACAGAAAAAATGAGGTTTAGCTCAACCGGTGAGATCATTTCTGCCTGCAGAGCTGCCTCTGAAAACTGTGTGCAACTTTTACATCTTTCACATAAGTGTGTTGTGGTGTCTTACTGTCTGACAGAGGCTGGAACTGCTCAGACACAGTCCAGTTGGATCTCTGGATGGATGTGAAGGCCTGGACGCGGGCTCGGTACTGACTGAACGGGTACTTGAACGCTCTGGTTAGGTTACATGTCTGTCCAGCAGTCAGCTCAGAACATCCAGTCACTGATCTCCACAAGCTCTTCCTCAAAAGTGAAAGAAAATACAGAGCGAAGGAGAGAAAGACTGATAACAACCCAAGACAACTGTGTCATCCTAAAAAAGAACTTTCACTACAGCAGGTGAGATAAAACCATAACAGGATTGTTACCACAGATGACACTCACAGCTGAATCGAAAGGCAACTGACTGGGCTGTTTACGTCATACTGATACAAGAAACTCATCCTTGTTATGACAAGTACACAGTTACTCAAAAAGGAAAGTGCTTTACACACAGGGTTTAGAAGTGCCTCAGAAACAAAAATGAAACATACGACATACTGTGCAGAGCAAGGCAGAGGCTTAACAAATCACAGTTGGTGAAGATATATCCAGCTCACAAATATGGCGTATACATGCAGAGTGTTTGTTTTGGACACAAAGCGGTCTCTCAGCTCACTGCAACTGCATGAACCATTAATGATGGTACAGACTTTATCTAGCGCCACCAACAGATCACAGTTTTCTCTTAAACAATCTAAACTCCCATAACTACAAACATATCGAGGAGGACTAAAAACTTTTTCACTGATGGGGTTCAATGCAGGAAATCTTGCACACGAAGGGAACCCTATTCATGTGCACTTGGTCACTCTTACGTTCATAACTGACAATAGTCCATCTGTCATCGAAGTCCTAAAAACTGACCTTCATTTTCAATGTAACAAATGCTTTACAAACTTTTTTTTTTAACCTGTGTGCCCCGAGAAATAAGTTATTCCATTTTGCTTATGCCGGATTAAATGGAATACGTGAATGTTCGGATGATAGGTGCTCCAACTTGCTGTACAGTGGACAATATGATAATGTTAAATTATATTTGAAAATGAAAATACAATATAAACAAAGTAGCCTAATTTCCCATTTGTGCAGAAAGTTACCTAAGACAATTCAAATTAGAATGCAATTTGAAAATTTGAAAATAAAAAATTGCTGTCTAGTGGACAAAATACAAATGCAACTAGAACTGCAAGCAGTTGTAAGCGGGGTCCACGCCTCCCGGCGCAAGCCGCCCCCCCTGGCCCGGGTGCCCCTCCGTGGAGAATAAATGACCCGAGTTATAAATGAAAGGGGCTTGCAGTTATGGAGATGTCAAATGAATGTATGTCTATGGGAGTGTTATTTGATGTCCAATTAGTAGCATCAGCTAGAGGCCGATTGACGCCAAATTTCACACAGGCCCTTGGGAGGGCGTGCCAGAGTTTGGTGTAGATCGGACATTGCAAATGTAAGATGTGACATAACATCCTGTTTTTAGCAAAACACATGTTAGCTTATAATTTGGCCGTTTTTAGTCGGATCAAAATTCCCTCTAAAAGCTTTGTTCGGCTTGGTCCAGAGATGGTCTGTGCAAGGTTTCTAGCGATCAGACTTGCAGCTTCAGAGGAGTTAATTAAAATAGGTTTTCCAGTTTTCGCAATTTGGTGAAATGAAAAGGTCATCGCACAGAGGCGTGTCCTATATCATAGGAATCGGCACCATCCCCCGAACACGTAGCAATAAGGTTTAAGAATGTGCGATGTAGTGGTCCATAGGCAAAATGTCCTTTGTTTGAAAATAATGGGATTGTCCGACGGTATTTCAGCTTCGATTATAGCGGCACCTTTTGGCCGAATTGCACCAATTTTTTCACCTTTTGGCCGAATTGCACCAATTTTTTCAGGTGTCATGAGGACCCCATGGGGAAGTTACGGAGATATAAAATGCATCTAACTAAATGGGATTTTTTTGCCATCTTTAATCTGCAATAACAGCGCCACCTATGGGTATGTTTGGGTGAACTTTGGGGCCTGTAGTAAGGGGACCATGCTGAAAAATTTGGCAGTGGTTTCATGTCAATGTGACTTGTCGTTATAGAGGAAGAATTTTTTCGGATTAAATAGTGCCTCCTAGGGGCGAGTTGTACCAAATATTGCACAGGCCCTCAGGGGGGCGTCCTACATTAATGCTCCAAATTTGGTGTTGATCGGCCATTCTAAAGCAAAGATATAACATCATTTCCTGTTAGTAGCGTTTTTGGCAAACGTTTGCTAGCATATAATTGATTTTGATTTGATCCCGCAACAGTTTTTGCGGGATCAAAATTCCCTCTACAAACTTTCATCAGCTTGGTCCAGAGATTATCCGTGCCAAGTTTGATTTTGATCTGACTTGCGGCTTCGGAGGAGTTAATTAAAATAGGTTTAGCAGTTTTCGCAATGTAGTGGAAAAAGGTTTAGGCGGAAATGGGCGTGGCCTATACCACAAGATTCAGCTCGATCCCCCAAACGCGTGGATATAAGGCTTTTGATATCTGCCTTCCTGAGCGGGAGTTCCAAGCCCAAATGCGTTGACCTTGCTTATAGTGCCGCCTAGAGGTAGAAGTGTGCGGATTTTCGCGCCTGAGGTACTCTTGAGGCTGCGAAGTTACCTTGTGAATTTCGCGTCCCTAGCAGTTACTGTCTAGGCCACAGTATCAATTTTATGCACCGAAGTAAAAAATAATAAAAATCCGAGTGATTACAATAGGGTTCCCAGCTCTGCCCACTGGGGCTTGGACCCCTAATAAGCGAAACAGCTGACAACCCCAGTCTATAGCCTCTTGTGGCCGCAATGAGTATTACAACAACAAACACAGAAAAGGTATACCTGCTAAAACAAAAAAAGTAAAGTAAATCTTAGAAAGTTCATGGCAAAACTTCAGTCATAAACAGAAACAGACAGAAAACTATTTAGATCAGACTGATAAAATGAATCACCAGAATCTTTTTTCTCATTTGCCTCTCAGGGCTTCCGTACAAATAGTAATCTTATCATTAACCATTTTACATTTAAGTCTTTGAGTCATCATGTGGTTATCTGGCAATCAGCTTGTAAGTGCATCTGTTTAAGATGTTGGTCTCAGGTAGCTCTGTAGGTATGAAGTCTGAAATAATGGTCCTGAGTCTGCCTCACTGTTTCTTATCACCTCCTTTTCTTTCCTTTCTGGCCTGTTGACTGAATACCTGAGGTGGGTCTGCTTAAGGATTTCAACAGTGAAGTGGGTGTTGGAGGGGGTCCCGGGGCCAGGTAGGAAGCTGAGTTTATGCTCCATGTTAAAGGAAGAGATGGAGACGTTGGAAGGCGCGGGGAGGGAAGCACACAGCACTGCAGAGGAGAACAGAATAAGAATATTAACCTCCACATTTAAAGGGATGGTGAGATTATAATAATCTATAATAATATAATAATAATAATAATAATGTTTGGTCTTTACTATTTTATACATTTGCATCACTAACCATTGCTAAATCTAAATCCACAAATGCACAAATTACAGAAACAAATCCTGTACATATACAATAGCTCTGCACCTCATTCTGAGCAAAGCGCAACTACAAAGTGTAACAGAATAACTATGCATTTACTACCCCTGCCAACCTCCTCTACACGTCTACACAAACACGGCCACAATAAATGTAGAAATCTCAGTCAAAATGGTAACAAAGAGGGAGCTGATCAAAAACACACACACAAAATATGTCCCTTCATGACACTAAAGAAGTTCACAAGAAAAAGCAACAGCCCAGTGACAACACACATTCACCATTTAAACCTCCTCTTTCTTCCCCACCTTTAATCCAGGGAGCATTGCCAAGGTGTAAATGCAGAAGAAGCAGCATCCACAACCCCATCATGGATCCATGGACTGCAGTATGGCTCACAGTTAAATCTCTTATGCAAGATAAGCTCTTGTTTTTGGGTTAGAGCACACAACATATAGAGAGGGATGGGAGGGAGCTGGGGAAACGAATGCTGTTATCACGTACAGGCTGAGTTTCTATTTCCCCTGAAGTCCCTCCCTGTGCATTTTGCCCTTCCAATTCTGTAAGTAACTGTGTGAGCTTTCACAGCAACTGGTGCACACTGGAGTCAGCAAACTTGACTTTCCCTTGTTTCTAAAATGTATGAATTTTATCTGTTGATATTGTGGGGATACTTATTTGTCTTAGGTAACTTTCTGTACAAAGTAAGCTTGAAGAATGTGTACACAAGACTTGCTGTTTTTACTGCAATAATACAAAAAGCATGACTTGATCAAGAATTCTAACTTTATTAATTGGTGAACAGAGTGACATGAGGTCTTACAATAGTCTGACAGTATATAAATGGCAAGATTTTACAGTGAGTATAAAAATAGAAAAATGTCACAATCACACAATATCACAATCACAATAAAGTTGGTTGCTTACTGTAAATTGCAATAATACTTTTATTACAGGATAAACAGGATTACCAGGTAACAGCTGAGGGTTTCTACAGAAATGCATGAAGAAGAACTAATTCACTGCTTGGTCGCGATGTTTAACAACAATGACCTTGTGCTGAAATGTGTGACAGTTACCAAATAAAAAACTGTAAATATGTGGTAGGTGATAATTTTTACCATCTCACTAAAACAACAAGGACTGCGACTTAGAGAACGGTGAAAAATGCCTGCCACAACTGTCTGCAAGCAGCAAGTCCTCATATCTGAGAAATTTTAAGCAGCAAATATTTGGCCTTTTTGCTTAGAAAACAACTTCAGAGTTAATTAATTAGAAAATTATTTCATCACATACATAACGCATTTTTAAAAACACTACAGTACTCATGTGGACCACATTGGCAAAAACTATTTTTCTTATGCTATTTTCACAAATTCAGTTTTCAGTGCATGTCGAAGGTAATGGCAAAGTATGTAGAGAGGAAAATAATGGGCCTCATGGAAGACCAGAGAGCAGTGTATTTTTATCCTGAGCCTCTATTAGAATCATTAAGGCCTGCTCTGCTCTGTTTATGGGTGAGCTGAATGAAAAGAACACCCAAGAGTAAAAGTGACAATCTCTCCCTGTGGAAATTAACGTGGTGGGATGGCTTCGATGGGACAGGGCCGTCACAGAGAGACCAGACAAGACAAGATTAGTCTGCAGAGCAGCCAATGACAGCTGTGTAGAGCAGGATGTTCTCCTGAGGCAGCTGTGGGAGGGACAGAACACTGACCTGTAGCATATAAGCTGCCAACAGGGCAATAAGATCAAAATAATAATTAAAGAAATAGAATTAAAATCTTAACCCAGTTGTAAATCCCCATTAGCTGGATTACTGAAAGAAGGCTTTTTTATATATCTTTTGATTATCTTAACTCATAGACTTGGATAATGAGTTCTGTAAGACATCTGTACACGGACGCCCCATATATCCAGAGTGCTCTTCCTCCTCCTCTTCCTCTTCACTGACAGAGCAGGAAACCGTTTCTATGGGAACTTCCTCTGTGTCCCACATTTGTGAGGGCAGGACTGGAGTGGAGTTGTAAATCACCTCACAAACGGAGGAAGCAGAGGAAGACTCTGGCTCCACCTCTGCCATGTCAAGAAGGGCTTTCTCTTCCACCTCCTCTTCATGCCTGCCGAAGGTTAATGTGAGGAGGTTTACCTCCTCATCCTCATTTGGCTCAGTTCTTTCTACAGTATAACTGTCTGTGTCTGCAGGAGGACAGGGGGCTGAGGGGGGGTGTGGGCTCAGACCAGCATTGGAATGTGTCTCTGTTAAAGTCAGGGGTTCAGGCTGGGGATTGAAGAAGTCTGATGTCTGGCTTGTGTGGAAGCTTGGCGGCGGTTCAAGCTCAGAAGTTAAATGGTCTGACAGAGTTGATGAAGATGAAGAGGAAGAGGAAGAAGAGAGAAGGTTAATGCCCACTCGCAGTTTATAATCTCCTCCTCTGCTCCCACCTGGGGTCTCCGTCACACTCTCACCATCACTCTGGTCTGATAGCGTCTCGTGGCTCCTCTTTTCACCTGAAGAGGGCGCTTTTGCTTTAAGATTCAGGAGAGAGGACAGGGACGTGCTGCGGTATGCTACCACCAGAACTTCTTCTATGTGATGGACGGAAGTCTGAGACAGACAGACAGACAGACAGAGAGAGAGAGAGAGATTAAAACCGAACATATTTTTTCCATCCTCTAACTGAAACCTTCAGAAAATAACAATGAATCCATCGGTCAGCACACAAACAATCAGTGACTAGTTTTCACATGTGATTAATTGTCCAAGTCCTTTTTGTGACTGAACACCTGGTTACAGCTCCTCACGTGTGAGCTGTTGCTTCTTTTCTCTATTTTATACTGAACTGAATACCTTCGGGGTTTGTTGCTATTGTGAGCAGTTTAAGGATCCTTCTCTAGTAACCTGATGTGCATTTATGACTAATTTATTAATTTTTGACTTTGTGACTAATTTATGGAAACTGAAAGGCTACAGCTGACCACTAGTTTTATTATTAAATTCTTACTGAGGTCATAGTTAGTGTTGTACCTGTACAAAGTTAAAGGTGTGTTTTCTCCTCCATATTTACATACACAAAGGGGTGTGGGGGGGTTACAGCACTCCTCACTATAATGTAGCCCATCACAAACCCATCACAGCGTATGACCAATACTCAAACATAACAACTAAATTAAAGCTCAATGACAGAGTCAACAGAGTCTGAACTATGAAGGCATCATGAAAGCACACGTTACAGCAGAACAGTTGAATTGGATTGTACAGGTGCACTTAAGAAAAGGGCCAGTGGGTGTAGTTGCAGACCCCTTTACATTCACATACATTTTGGTCAGTGTTTCATTGGAGAAACAGCGGAATAACTGATGAACTCCTGATCCGCCATACTGTAAAGAAAGGAGCAAACATCAATGTTGGGATGGGACTCCAAAAATTCGGGACAGTCCTGAATTACGAGCAGTTGTCCCGACTCCTGTCTGGTTTGTCCTGAAAATTAGACCTAACATGAGTTTTGATTATAGCCTAATTAATCATTAAATACTGATCGCTGTGTAGTTCTCTTGCTCCAGCCGGGGTTGCAGGTTATCTGTAGCCTACATTGTGTCAACAGTGTTGTTACAGCCATAAAGTAACACGTTGTTTTCTTGTGGTTTTGGAATTTACAGTCACGAGGACAGGGAAAGTGTAGCTTCAGGCAGCCATGGCGGAGAGATCTGTCACGCGCGTTGCACAGCACTGATGAAATGAATAAAATAAAATAAAAATTAGGGAAAAGATCATGATTTACCCGCTGTTACATATCCACAGTTGTTGTGTTTTTCCTAATGACAGACAGGTGACTTCATGAACATATATAATTAATCTTAGCGTGTTTTGATTTTCACATGTGTTAATGTCAATTGAACATGAAGTTGATGCTTCGTCTGCACGTTACGCTGTACCTTGAGTTGTTGTTGTACAATGGCCTTAAGCTTGACAGAAGCTGACACTACAGAAACTTAAGTGTCACCCAGGGAATGAAAGTAGCACCCGCAGGTAACGTGGTGGTGGGTGAAATCGGCGGGCCACCTGCCGCTTTGACGGACAGCAAAAATGCACAACAGAACGACACGTGTAGTGAGGTAAGTGCATTGTGGCGATCGGCGCCTGCGTCACACACACAGCCACCAGTCAGCTCAGGGAATATCTGTGAAACGGCGTTTGCAACCAAAACGCGTAACAGAGGTCCAGTCTGTCCCGAGTTACAGTCTGGTTACAGCCAGTGCGCTGCTGACCAGCATCGGATGCTGAGGGGGAACTCCGGTGTTGTCTGAGAATTACTAAGCTCGTCTATTTAACAAGAGAGGCGACACTTGGTTTTATTTTCGTTGGCCAACGTTTGAATTGAACCTCAAACTGAGTATTTTTTTGTTTGCTTACTGGGATACAGAAAGATGGACTCCTGGGAGATTTGAACTGAGATAAGGTAGCATTAATTAGTGGTTGAACTGTGAGTTTTGTATCGAGCGCTTACTGTCACACACTGTGGTGAACTGTGTTTTTCTTGTGGTCTGTATAGGTAGACTGACCTGATGATATTATATCATTTCATGTCATGACGTGACTCAAATTATCTTATCTCATATTATTATAATCTGATACTTCTTCTCCACCATTGCTCATAATAATTCTACTTAATTCATCATAACACAAGGAAGAACAGTGTAGTTCTATCTATCCAATATTGTGTTGGTCACACTATACACTGATTTACTGCTTGTCCATTTTGACTAACACAGAAGGTAAAGAGCTTAAAAATTAATCGCATATTAAATTGCAATATTGATTTTAAAAAATCGCAATTACATTTTCCAAAATCGTTCAGCCCTAATTGACTCTGAATGTACCGGTAGCCCTTCCTGCTGTCTCTGTCCCCCCTGCTCAGAGACACCTCAGCTCTGTTTGGACTGTGCCTCTGCTTAAAGTCTGTGCAGAGGAGTCAAAGTTCACGTTTGTGGCCTTCTGCCTGATCACAAGTGTTTTCAGTTCAGTCTTCCACCTCGGTGTTTTGTCGATCTATGCTGCCTTGCTGAAAAATGCTACCATAGCGCAAATCGATAGACTCAACTCTACTCGGCCCTGCTCTGTTTTCCATTGCAGATAGTACCCAGAGATAGTACGTAGCTTGTCGTCATAGCGACGCCACACACCAGCGATCCACACAGCTTTCTCTTTTTTAAGTTAAAACGTTCAGAATGTAAAGACAGATAAGCGGTATGAAAACCTTCCAGCTGTGTTTTCTGACGGCGGGAGCAGAGGGCTCTGTGAGCGGGCGGCTGGCCGGCCTCACACGCTCCTCCCGCGGGTCACAGCAGGCTTCCCCTGCAGCAAACTGTAAAATATAAACCTTTCTGTTGCTGGCCTCTGTCTGGTGCAGCAATGATGATGCAGTGAATAGTGAATATTCTCTCTGACCAATCAGCAGTCTGTCGTGTTTTCACGTTCAACGAGCTGTTTTCAAGCGTTTCAGAGCAGAGCTTTCTGTGGGAGATGGGAACTCCCTTTGGGCTGGACTTTGGGCTTTTTCACTTTGCAAATCTGTTACATGCACAAAAAAGAGAAATAACTCAATAAAAGGAGAGGGGAAAAGCCAAAAAGCAGAATACCACCTCTTTAAAATCTTATTTGACTGTAAGGTTCCACGCAGTGCACTGATTCACGGTTAGTGCACCACACAGAAAATTCAGGTTTAGCCTAAGGACAGGTGAGTAGGTCGTTGTCTAGTAACACTTCAAATGAAAAATGCACCACACTGCTTTTCCTTTTAAATTGTAGGCTTCAACAAAATGGCAGTGGGGATAGCATCTTTTGAACAAATCATTACCACTTGATTGTTCAGTTATTTATTTGTCACAAAGTAACAGCTGACCGAGCAGGGATTCCATGTCTAGTTCAAAAACTCTTCAGCAGCTGTCATCAAAGCCTGACTTCAACGCATCAATTGCTCGCGTGTATGTGTGTGACATTTAACAAAAATGAAGCTGTACATGAACATGTCTCCCACCACTGGAAATTCTGCTGAATCACATTAAAGGAAGTGAGAGCTGGGTGCGCAACAGTGTTCTGGAAAAGAAGCTGCTGTTGGTGAGCAACCAGTAGCCTCAAGTCACTTTCAATATTCACATTTCATTTATTGGCCACATCCAAGTCTTGTGTGAAGGGAAACCCCCTCTATATCTTGCTGGCAGTCTGGCTGACTGAAGCCAATTAATAATGGAACATGAAACCACGCTTTATTTTATAAAAAAAGCATGTTCAAATCCCCCTCGCATGAGCCAAACACCACAAATAATAAAAGGTTAACTGTAACTGACGCCCACAGCCCCAACAGCTCTTCTATCCCAGCACGCTGCAATCACACAAAGCCAATGGCTGATATGAATGGAAAGTTTCCAAAGATACTGGTGACTACCAACTGAATAATGGTCTCACTTTACAAAGTGTCACCCCCCCTTTCTTTTTCAGGTTCATTTGTTCAGTGGCACAGCCATTCAGTATTTCATCTTAACACGGCAGACCCATTTAAAAATACTGTGGCAGTACAGCAGCATAATTATTATTAATCACAATCAATTTTATAAATTATCTTTACACACCTCTTTATGAGACCCATGTGATCAGTATCTTGTGTAAAAATAACTTAATCGTAACAAAGTGCTTAGTAACAATACTCACAAACTTGACAATATACAGTAAAAAAAGGGTTAATTTGAGGGTTCTGCGCAGTATCTTAGCTGTTCCTAGGACTGCACTCTTCTGGACAGAGACCTCTGATGTTTTACCTGGAATCTGCTGTAGCCACTCTCCCAGTTTGGGGGTCACAGCCCCCAGTGCTCCGATTACCACTGGCACCCCTCGGCCTCCCACGTTCTGCTACCCAAGGTAAGGGTGCTCTGATCGATTGGTCACTGATTTTAATAGACTGATAATGGCTTTAACTACTTTGATCAGTGGTCTCTACTACTACGGTCAACAGTCTGGGCAGTTTTCAAAGCTAGCTCGCACCTTTTTAGACAGGAAGCGATTGATGCGCCCAGTGAATCATTTACAATGAGAGTTGAGCAGAAATCCAACAAGAGGAGCGATAAGTGAAAATGTCACAGTGGTCATGCTCATCTCACAGACACGCCGCCCACTACCACAGTTTAATTGTCTTGACCCACAGCGCATCAGGCAGAGAGACACTGATCCTTCAGTGAGTTTCTGATGCAAAGAGAGAGGGGTCCTTTAGCAGCTCAGGGGCCACTCAAACAGAGACCTTCTGCTACGTTCGCACCTTCAGTCCAGACCATTTTTATATAAAGTCTATGGTCCAGACCAGACAGAACGTGTTTATGTAGTAAGAGCCACCTTTTTTAAAATTTTATTCAATTGTCAGTGAGCGTTCTGCGTGCCGTTTATGCGCCCTGGGCGCTTCACATTTCACGCCTTGCGTTTTTGAAGGAGTGCTCTGAGCGCACAGAGTTGGAAAAAAATTCTAAAAGCGCTCTACATAATTCGCATTCTAATGAATGGAGAAACGGGTCCTCAGTTGTGCTGACGGAAGTTTACAGTTGCTTGGATTGTCCTCGACTCACCATAAAATAAACCTTAAACCGACCATCATTAAGACAAAGCTACTGACCAGCTGGTGATACTACCAGCAGTGTCTCCTCCTTCTGAGGGTCTCATGTAGCCTACTTACACAGATCTCCGTTTCCCTGTTTGTAGCCTACACTGCTCACCCTCAAACAATGCCATCAGGCGCCCTCTGTTTGTCAATTTTATTAAAGCAGATGTTTTAAGCAACAAAAGACACAGACCTGAGTTGTGATCAAGTTTCTGCTAATATGACCGTGTATTTGTAAAGCCTCGTTTTTATTTCAGTCGATTAACCAAACGACAAATTTTGTGTATTCTAAAAAATAAATAAATTGCCTATTACTCAATTAACATACCAATTTATCCTAAATAAATATCAAAAACATGTCTAATCAATAACTAAATACTTTATTCAATCATCGTGATGAAGCACATTAGAATAATGACAATGGTAGCATAACTTAAAATTAATCAAATAACCACGTCACTGATGACAGATGAATAGAGTCTGCAGACACACAGCAGCAGAACACTGTGGAGTGTTTTTACAAGAGCAGCTAACACTGACAGCCTCAGTTTACAAGCTGTTAGCCAGTCAGAGACAAACCAAAGCTAAAAGTTAACTCACCCTGCGTTCACGATTAGGTCATTTTCATCAATCAAGTTTCCCTCTGCTTTCCCATAAAAACTAAACGGAAAAATACTGAAAAATCTCTGCAGCGCTGTCTACTGAGGTCTGAACAGAACCATGAATTTGGTGCTCCTTGTTAAAAGAGGTAGGCTTTTTCCATCTCGTGGCATGGCATCAACATGGTATTGTCTATTTTTTCATGTCTGTGATGTCTTATCATTTTTTGATCAACTAATGTCTATACCACCACTGGCAGATCAGTCCAACCTTATCAAAGACAAACTCAGTACATCAACAGTCCACCTGCAGTTCATTCCTGTAACTTTACTCAGAAAACATACAGTGTGAACTGCTTGCTGTCACACTACAACAGCCGATTTATTGTACGGAAAATGAACGAATGCATAATGGTCATACATGGGAAACTTGATCATGCTAAACTACCACAAGAGATTGTTTTATTTTATAAGCTCTTTTCCAGATCTAAACCTGGTCCCTTATGTGATTATATAATGTTCAGAAGTTTTAAGTCCACTAATAGTCAATCTTTGATTATCGTTGATTTAAAAACATGCTTATTAAAAGCTGTTAATCACAAATGAGTTAACTATCAACAGCCCAGGTGCCTCTGAGGAACTGCTACCATAAGTACTGCTCGTCTCCACCACCCACTAATTTCAACAATGACTTCTAAGTATTACTTACCAGGACCAGTGGCAGAGGCCTCCCCATTAGACAGATGAAACCGGTACTGATCAGCAGGGCCACAACAACCACAGCAGACATCACCAACAAGCACAACACGGCTGAGATCAGCTGGTCTGCGGAGAAGAGAGGGGTCCACACATAAACCCAGACAAACATTTCTTCATCATCAACATTACTGAACACCACAAGTTAGAGTAGCAGTGGTGACACAATTCTTATTCCACATTACAGGTATTCAGCGAAGAAAACGATTATTTTGAAGCTAAAACTCTCTGTGGGTTGTTGCCTTTTCCAAAAGTGAGAGGTAAAAGAAATGATAGCACGCAAGGCCTGAGAGAAGTCATATCGTCCAGCATGTTACACTGACTTTCTGGTCCAGATGTGTTCATAAACAAGACCAGTAATGCACTGGTTTCTATTGAATCCATGTATGGTTCGTTCTTTCATTATTTCGTTTCAAAACCAAACAAAAAAACCAAGTCGTTTCTTGGTTTTAAAACCAAAACGGAAAAACAGTAAAGAAAAAAAAACAAAACAGACATCTGTTTTGTTTTTCTGTTTTAAACCCATAACTGAAACCTACACGTGCGCCTGTTGTTTGCAACAGCTGTGGTCTGCATTGGGCTATATACAGTCTATGGTAGGGCTTCATCCAACCAGAGAGAATGATCACTGACCGCCCACAGCGCACCGGCTCGCTCCCGTGAACTCCTCTCCCTCGCCCTGTACACTACAGTGTCCCGCTCCCTAACCAATAGATCTAATATGTGTTGTGTTGCCAGTGGAACCGGCGCACTGGACAGTCAGTGGTCGTTCCCCTGGCTGGATGAAGTTTGATGCTCCTGTTTTAGACATAGCCTAATCCATGTGCCTACTGCAGCTGGAGGCTCTCCGCAGTGCCGCCTAACTTTCTAAATTCTTCCATCTCATGAAGAAAATAAAGGTCAGGTGGAAACAGTGTAGAGAAGCTGAACAAAAATTACCGAACCTTTTAATCAGTGTATGATTCGTTAATATACAACTCGCCTAATTAACTAATAACAGTTCATGTTTGCTGTGTACCATTGGATGTACTGACAACTATCACTGAATTAATTTGATACTGAAGAAATCTTAAAAAACGGAGGATTATAACTTTTGAGGTGTTGCTAGTGAGTTACAAACTGAACGGTGAGCCTCCTGTTTTTCAAACTAAAAACCCACCTATGTTGATGTTTAAGCTCATCTTAATTACATTTAATCAGGCACCGTCCTCGCCCAAATGTATCTGCTGCAGGTTTATCAAGTGTAACACACAAAGCTACACTAATCGGACTCATTAAATATTAAAATCAATATTTTTCTTTTATGGGTTTAAAACAGAAAAACAAAACAGATGTCTTGTTTTTCATTTTAAAACAGAAAAACCAAAACACGACTTGTTTTTTGGTTTTGAAACGAATTAATGAAAGAATGAACCACACAGATTCTATTGGTGCTGACAAATTGTTTTTTCATCATCATCGTGATATGAACATGCGCGAATAACACAAAAGTGCCTGAAACTCGATGAATAAGTAACTAATGTTCTTTAGGAATGGCACTGAAACACAATTTCAAACTGGCCCAGTGGCTAAAGACCCCCTGACTGGCTGATGTCTGAGTTCTTCATTCTTTCTAAACATCACTCGGTATTTTGATGTTAGGAATATATTATATAAGCATACTAAAGGACAGCACCCAGCCAGCCACAGCCTGTTCATCCTGCTGCCTTCTGGGAAGAGAGATAGAAGTTTCTGCTGCCGCACCACCAGACTGCAGAGCAGCTTTTAACCCCCCAAGCTATCAGACTCTTAAACTCTAATTCATCCTCAGCACTGCTCCAGTGATAATAGTTTATTTCTGTTTAGCATTTTTATAATTGCTTCTGTATTGATCTATATTGTCTGCTATGTAGCAGAAGGGAGTTAGAAAACTTAATTTCACGCTATAACCTGTTGTATTGTGACAAACTAAATCTACCTACCTATTTTAAATATTCAGTTCTAATCCTGTTCTGTAATATGCACACTTCATTATCTGTTCATTTATTTCAAGTCATATTGTCATAGCAATATTTAACAATGTTGCACATGTCAGATTTTCCTCATTTTGTGCAGGCCTAGTTTACATATCCATCAGTCATACTGAGACTGTGATTTACTTGTGTGGACATGTGAGTAATTCATTCACAATCAGATCAAAAACTCGGTTTGACACTAAATATTAAGGGAAACAAATGAGTGTTTTTTGAGGGTTCTGTCTGATAGCAGTATTGGGCCCATTGTTAGAGTCAAAATATGATAAATACATCAATAAAACAACAACAACAAAAATAGACTCAGATTTTTTAAATGAAAATGAAATATGAAGACAATAGAAGACATCATGTCTTCTAAATACAATGGAATGGTCCAAAATGATGAATTTTTTTTTCCATTACACAAACCTAGGGAAAACGCTACTCCGACACACGAGTACAGGCCGGCGTTAAGCCATGCTTGTGGACATTCAGGACTTGGTATTAGTACTATTATTAGATAGATCTGAATACTTGTAGCTTGTAGTGAGCTGTACCTGCAGTAAAGATGGCAGGGGTGACAGCACACACGCCTTGGCTGTAGTTAGACACCCTGGGCTCCAGGCTGTCTGAGAAGCAGACTGCAACGCAGTACTGTCTGCCACGGGCCAGATCCGTCACATTCTTTGTTCCCAGATTTGTGTCCATAAACTGCACACAGAGAGACCACAGACAGCTGTTAGATAAGCACAAGAGTCAGAGAACAGCACGACAAACACAGCATTACTCCCATCAGTGAAACCAAGGAAGCTGTGTTTACACTGTTGAGATCATGTATGCAATTTAGTATTCACGTGACGTCACATATCAAAGGAAAGGCTCCCCTGAAGGGCAAAAAAGAGGTTATTTTCCGCTGCCTGCCAACCAATAAGCAAGCGTCACACTGTTACTTTGCTGGAAATGCTTGATGGTTGTTGTGCTTTCAGGTGCACTAATTGATTCCCCACAAGGTAAAAGTAAACATTACCGCAGTCGAGCGGCGGCAGGGACCTGTCAGTTTGTAACGGTAGAAATGCGGCAGCGGATGCTGTAACGTTATATGGATCAGATATGCCCAACACTTGCAGTCTTTCTTCTTCTTAAGTTGAAAGGGCCAAATAAAATTTGACTGCTTTTGCGGCGTCTCTGCGGGGGAGTCGCGGTGTGAGCCGCTATGTTGGTCTGTTGTTTTGCCCTCCAGGTCACCGCGCATGTCACGTGACTGAAAACTAACTAATCATGTTATATCAGTTCTATACCAATTAACCTTTAATCCATTAACTAATCTTTACATGTCACACTTCCATCGTTCAAACGCATTTTATCTGACAATGCGCGAACACCACATATAAACACTGTATATATATATATATATATATATATATATATTAAAAAAAACACTGTTTATATAAATGAATTACCCAATTTAGATTTGGTTATAGCAGTCCCGGCTACCTACATAGCCCCACAGCTCACACGTGACATTTCTTAAACTCAACACAACTTACAGTTAAGAAATTTGGGGGCACTTTATTTAGACTGGTAATTTTCTTATTATGAGATCAGCCTTTGGTGTTAAGCCTTAAAACTCATGGACGTGTTACTAAAACCTGACATAATAGAGGACATCTTCTCACCTGTAGAAACACAGCCACATCTACACAGCATGCTCACTTAAATGTATGAATCATGAGGGCACAAGTGGATCAAACTCATGTATAAAACTGTGCCACTCTATGTACAGTACCTGGGCTTTGTCCCCACTGTGGCTCGTGATCTTGAGTTTGTACTGCAGAGCCTCATAGCTCTTCCTAAGGTGTTCCAAGGGAGGCTGGAGGTCCACACAGAGGCCGCTGCCACAGGGAGTCACAGTCAGCAGCGGCAGGTCCAGCTGAGCTGAAGGTAGACATGGGGACAACTTCCATCACATGACAGAGGAAGTGCTGTAGTTACCTACAGGGATGACTATGAAACTATGAATCACAAGCTCTTGTTACTGTAACAAAGTCATTTTTGTGTACTTGTTCCCAAAATTAGTTTAGTTTTATCGAGTATATTTTATTTCAATGTATTGTACTTTGCTACATTCAAGTTGCATCCATTACAGAGTAAAAACAACGTCCTGATAAACCTTGTCAGAATGAAGCAGAGGAGAACCAGCAGGAGGGCAGTGCTCCATGTCCAGAGAGGGGTCAGTAAGCACTAGGCTGACTCAGGAGTTCCATGTTCTAAATGGAAACGTGCACTTACTGTTTAGTAAGAGAAGAAGTAGCTCTCCATTCTATGTCCCCTTTACTCAACATCTTCTCATTATAATACAGTGCCACTTACTGTCTCTGATGGGTTTAAATCGTCTCTGGACTGCTTTTGAAGCCTGCGAGTCCAGCAGTGCTGTAACATTGATGATGTAGACCTGTTCTGGTTTGGAGCAGGCCTCTGTAAGGTTGCAAACCAGAGGGTGCTGGACACGCTCACACCCAGACACAGGTACATAGGAAGTTCCCCTTCAGGACCAGAGCAGGGAAAGAAGCAGACTTTAGGGGGTCAAAAAAACCAACAAGTCCTGATTTTCAAGTTAAAGGCTGACTGCAGCAGTAGGCTTCAGGTGTTTTTTACTGAGAAGCCACCACTGGCTTCACAGTAAAATGCAGTTATTATGAAACCCTTGCAGAACGTGGTGAAGAATCAGATGTAGCTTTACACTTTCTGCTGTGAACAGAGCAGAACACAAAGCGCCATTTAATGTGGATCTCACGTTATGCGATACCTGATGAGCTTAATATTGTCTATGTCAAGCACGACATGGTGCTTCATGCATTAAACATTAGAACCTGCTTGGAGCACTAGATGGATAGAAAGACTTGCAACAACTTGATACACTTGTCTGTGACATCTCTGGGTGTGTGTGTCTGTACAAACATTTGCAAGGACGCTGTTAGTACAGTTATGGGCACAAACACAGATGAAACCCACCTTTCTGTGTTAACTGAGACATGGTAGTAGACTCCTGGGGGGGTCCCTGGTCCAGGCTCCCATTTCAGCATATGACTGAAATGGACTGATGTCAGATCCAGGTTGACAGGCTGGGGGAGTTCACTCACAGCTGGAATCCAAATGAAGAGAACAGAACATGGATATGTACTGTATGTATGGTACATTTCTATTCAGTCAGACTGGTTTTTGTGTTTGCCTGGGGGCAAAAGCATGAGTTAGATGGCTTGGCTACAGACACCACTGCAGAAGCCTGTCAGTGAGGTGCTGCGGAACGATGTTAGCGCTCCCCCTTGTGAGTTTTGCAAAGGTGGATAAAATGTTAGCCATCATATTTTCTAAATGTTTCACGTTTCTCCTAAATGACAGCTTATCTAATCTAACACCATTACTGGCTACTGTTGAATATATATTGTCGTACTAGTGCTGGTAAATTAACCTCAATTAAACATCTGGTTTCTTCAACTTTCACTCAGGAGTAAAAATCAGAAACTTGAAAGAAATAGTGATTTGTCATTTATCGCAATAATTACCGATATTGAATGATGAGAAATTTTTTATGGTGATAACATTTTTGCCCAGTCCTGTGTTATACTGTGTAGACAATAATGAATGACAAACTGCACCCCGCTCTCCCTTAAACACCAGTCACACCTATCAGGAAATCTACAATGTATGTTTCTATTTCATTTATTAATAAAGCTTCCATCTAAAACAACTGGTTACTGGCTGAGATACTATATAAGATTGTAGTCTGAAGGAATAATGGAATTATACATGACTCTTCTTTGTTTTGATATCGCTCGACCACTATTAATAAGAATTTTAAGTACTTCTTCTTTCGTGCTAAGCCATACTGTGTTATCCACAGATATGCCACTATTAAAGGGGAACCTGACAGTCTGCAGACGAAGCATCAACTTCACACGTTACGCTGTACCTTGAGTTGTTGTTGTACAATGGCCTTAAGCTTGACAGAAGCTGACACTACAGAAACTTAAGTGTCACCCAGGGAATGAAAGTAGCACCCGCGGGTAACGTGGTGGTGGGTGAAATCGGCGGGCCACCTGCCGCTTTGACGGACAGCAAAAATGCACAACAGAACGACACGTGTAGTGAGGTAAGTGTATTGTGGCGATCGCCCCTGCGTCACACACACAGCCACCAGTCAGCTCAGGGAATATCTGTGAAACGGCGTTTGCAACCAAAACGCGTAACAGAGGTCCAGTCTGTCCCGAGTTACAGTCTGGTTACAGCCAGTGCGCTGCTGACCAGCATCGGATGCTGAGGGGGAACTCTGGTGTTGTCTGAGAATTACTAAGCTCGTCTATTTAACAAGAGAGGCGACACTTGGTTTTATTTTCGTTGGCCAACGTTTGAATTGAACCTCAAACTGAGTATTTTTTTGTTTGCTTACTGGGATACAGAAAGATGGACTCCTGGGAGATTTGAACTGAGATAAGGTAGCATTAATTAGTGGTTGAACTGTGAGTTTTGTATCGAGCGCTTACTGTCACACACTGTGGTGAACTGTGTTTTTCTTGTGGTCTGTATAGGTAGACTGACCTGATGATATTATATCATTTCATGTCATGACGTGACTCAAATTATCTTATCTCATATTATTATAATCTGATACTTCTTCTCCACCATTGCTCATAATAATTCTACTTAATTCATCATAACACAAGGAAGAACAGTGTAGTTCTATCTATCCAATATTGTGTTGGTCACACTATACACTGATTTACTGCTTGTCCATTTTGACTAACACAGAAGGTAAAGAGCTTAAAAATTAATCGCATATTAAATTGCAATATTGATTTTAAAAAAATCGCAATTACATTTTCCAAAATCGTTCAGCCGTACTCCAGAAGAATCTGCGCTAAATCTGATAAATGCAAGAGACATCACTTGAGTTAGAGTAGGCTGGAGCTCAAAAGAATCAGATCCCTGTAGCCTGCTCCTCATCTCTGCTTGAGGCTGGAGGCTCCAGGGTACCTTGGCCCCTATGTAGCATGACACTGGAATCTCCAAAATGTTTTGATTCTCAAAATAGGTCTTCAGCACAACATTTAGACTTTGTTTAATTAAATACTTTTTAGAAGCGTCATTCAGCAAGAATGAGAAATGACATATTTAAAGGTTGTGGTTCATATTGTGCGTGCTTTTCAGTGAGCGAATACTGATGTGTCTCTGTTTTACGTATTTTAATCACTCTGATGCTACCTGTTATAATGTCAACTGACTGTCAGCTTAAATCTTTGCAATAAGACTCATATCATCACCTGACACTCTAACGTTACTCACCTGGCAGGACCTGAAGCAGCCATGTGAGCATCCAGATGAGAGCAGTCATGGTAGCCACACCATCTCTGCTGCACCACCATCAGCTTTCACTTTCTGCCATGACAAATCTGCAGTTACTGACTGCGACCTTTACTCTCACATATGTCGAGTGCTTCAATTTATGCTCCGTTTATTATACTAGCGTTGAACAAAAGGTGCCAAGTCAGTGATGAATGTCACAGAACTTCACTCATGTCTGACAGCTATGTATAATGTAACTGTTTGAAAAGCTTCGTCACGACTTGTAACCGAACACTTAGCTTACATTAAAGTTGAGGTAATACCAGTTACCTTTTATATTGTAACTCTAAATTTGCTAATTATCCTTACTTTGCCTCTGTACCGACTTGGTTAGCTTATAACAACGTTACATCCACTAGAAGACACTTCCAAAACAAAAATTTAACGCTGAAGACAGATAACACGCTCTAACGTTACTCTGCCCAGAAACGTTAACTTAACGTTAGTTGTTTTTCTCAGGACGCCCACTCGCCGCAAATGTCAACGTTATCTAGTTAGCTAGCTAACTCACTAGCACTGACTTTGTCAACATGTAAACTACCAAACTAACTTTAAGCTTTTATTAAGTCAAAAGCTACATACTGTTGAATACATCTAGTAGTATATTTGATATCAGAGCTACCTGTCCTCAGAAGCGTTTCCATGTTCCTCAACTCATTTCCGATAATCACAGGAAGACACTGCGGCTGCTCCTGGTGCCTTTACGTAACTCTAGTGATGTTGTATTCGCATTTTACACCACAATGTGGCTTTTGGCACAATGCCTGCACACTTCATTAATAATGACACAACAACAATACTAATAGATTTTCGGGAACAGGTTGCTTTAATTTGCAGATCCACTGTTAAAGCAGCTCCATCTATATGGAAGTATGAGGTTGTATATCGGGAATGTATTTAGGTTGAAAAACTGACATATACAATTCAAGTGGTAATATACAACATAAAAAACATAAGGCTTACACATAAAAAATGAAGAGACAGCATACATTCCCAGCTGCTTTTCCCCAAGAAGCGTTTCCCCATCTCGGATAACACGGAAAAAAATATCACAAAAACCTTTAGCTCCTGTTGGGGTCTTGCTGTTAGAGATAATTGACATTTGTACAGCAGTTCGTGAAGGCAGCGTCTCATGAGGCTGTTGGTAGGAAATCACGTGACCTAGCAGAACACAGGGGAGGGAGGCGCAGTACCATTTTAAACTTCAGCTGTCATACTCACACAGAGGATGGTTGTTTGCGGTATTGACTGATATTGTGATATGAATTACAACAAGGAGAATGATCATTATTCTCATTTTCACTGAAAAACATATTTGAATTAATTACGGTGTGATTTTTGTAAGGTTCTGTACCAAACAAAGACGTTTTCTTAAGTCTGTAGAATATGACATGTAGGCCAGGGCATCTCTGCCACACAATATTTAGCCTTTTTAACAGAACAAGAGCACAGATGTAAATAATAAAATGATGGCTGCATTCTATTTATCTGCTTCAGTTTTTTGGGCCCTGGTATTGTGTCATGGCTTACTGGGACTCCTGAATATAAAAGAGCTAATGTCAATGTTATTACACATATTAACACATGTGCCTTTCCTAATATGACAGGCCAACATGTCTGCTGTGAGGAAGAACGATATCTCCCTTAAATGTGGGGTGATGACTTTGGCTTACATGAGGCATCTTTATTTGTTTGGCCTTTCAGGCAGTGCTGTATCATTAAGAGGGATATTTCTGATCTGGTGATTTTACTTTGCATAAGGTGAATGGGCGCACAAATATAGCAGCTTGCAAAAGTAAACAAAACAATGAGGACTGAGGATTTGCAAGAACCACGTGCTCATCACCTACAGTCAGGACTTATAGTGGAGACTGGTAAATACTACAGAAGTTTAATATTGAGGCATGTCAGCATTTTTTCAAACATTAGCAAAATGCTGTTTGTTTCCATTTCATCTTTCAGACTGATGATGCAGATAAATATTTAGCTTTCCTTAACTTTTCTGGCATTGTACTCTGAGATTTGGTAATTCAAAAATGGACTGGTCTTGAAATACACTTTCTTTCTAAATAACTGAATAGAAGTGGTAATAAGCAAAAGACTGGATGATGAGTTAATTGAAGCATTATGCATCTCTGCTGCCTTCAAAAACTGTCAAAATGCAGGTGGCTGCTATGACATTATAGCTGCAGGGGAAATGTGTTGATGTGCTGAGGCCTTGCCTTTCCTTATGAATAAAACAACAAAATCAACCTCCCTAACTTCTGCTAATATTTCAGTTGGACTTTTCCTTTAATAAAAAGCAATGTACCTATTGGGAAGAAATTCATTAATGATACTCATACATCAACATATCATGTGTGTCTTATATATTCCTCCTCCTCCTGTGTCTAATCATCACACCAGTCAGACAAAGTGTCTGCACGTCTGCCTTCAAACCCAGTAAAGTCTTCTTGTGTAGGTAACATTAATGGCACAGATGTTTGATCATCTGACTCAGTTGGAAAGTCTGTGTGGCTCAAAGTCCACTTTAAACCCGTGGGTAGTAAAGGCTCCTGATTGGATGGTTTCAAAAACTCTGTGAGAGAGTCTTCTGTATTCTCCACTTCTTTCTCCTTTTTCTCACACACAGCCAGTGCAGCGAGGGTGACAGAGAACAGATTGATATTGCCTGAGCTGTCACACACCTCCACCTCCTCCTTCCCCTCCTCCTCCTCCTCCACCGTATCTATGACATGCCCCTGGACCACCCCAGGTATGGAAACCTCTGCTCCTTCACCTTTGGCCTCATCTTGATCAAGCGCCACATGTGTGACCTTAACCTCAAACTCTGCGTCCGGTACCTCCGCCTCCATTGTCAAAACAGAGTCCCCCGGTGCACCCGGCCCGCTCTTCCCCGCCACATAAACAGAGTCCCGACAGGAGCTTTCACCTGAGGAAAGCTGTTGAGGTCTATCCATGTAGACATGTGTCCCTTCCTCTTCCCCCTCCCCCTCCGCGTTAGCGCCCCTGGTGGCAGGTTGTGGAAGAGTGGGATTGTTGTGCTTCCTCCGTTTGTCGCTCTCTGAGCTGATGGAGATCGGATCAGGGATTATTCTCTCTGTTGTCAGGATGTTGTCTCGGTACTGAGTCATCTAGAGTGGCAAACAGGGAACAGAGAGACAAAGACAGAGGAGAAAGTAAGTAGTACAGTGCCAACTCAAAGATGCACCATCCCTAAACAGTAAGCTCTCATCTATTCACCCAAATGAAGTCATGGTGCTGGCTGAGGTCTAATGCTGGTTTCACACACGCCATGCCAGTGCTGGGGCAGAGGGAGTGGTTTTTGTGCCAGGTGGAGTGCTGCCGGCGATGCGAAGTGCGCGACCACGTGATAAATCGCAGGCAACGCTTCACTGCGCAAGGTGGATTTTTTTTGTCTTTTGACCGTGAAATTCACATGAGGCTGTGTTACGATCGCCGTTCAGCGTTCAGACTGTCCGGATGTCATCGACGGCTTCTCGGAGAGTTGTGTGCAGAGGACAGGGACATCGTGCAGAGCGGAGGGACAGCTGCTGAGCAACAGGGAGTTCTGGAGGAGACCCGGTGGCGGCGCCGGATCTTCGCGCTGCATTCTGCATTGTTAACCGAGGCGTCTACTGGAGGGAGGAGCTCAGAGTGAACTGCATTTATGAATTAAGATTTTGGAAATAAAACATTGATTTATCTTCACTCGTGCTTCTGCAGTGAGCTACTGTGTTTCCAGCCCTCACTGTTGTAACTGTAGCTGTCCTGTGTGAAGGTATCATTGTCAACAGTGTTGAGAGTAGAGCAATGTATTGCTTTTTGCGGTTACGCAGTAATATAATTTAAAGAATTGGTAATATTATACCCGTTACAATCATGCGTTACAACGCATTTTAACCAGAAATTAATTGGTGTTTTTATTTTTTATTTTTTAATAATTCACCAACACTGAGAAGCTGCTGTCAATCCATCCTGACTGATCCTGCCGAAGTGTCGGGAGAATCAAATAACCAGTGACGTTATGCTGCTGTACCTCGTGCGTAAATGCAACAGTGTCTATCGTAATCGGGATACCAATCATCCTACCCCCACTCCCGCCCCCGCTATTAATCAGAGGGTTAATTTTTATGACAAAGACCTACCCGATCCGTGGATATAACTGCACATCACTAGAACCCACCTATGCAGCACATCTTACTATCAGAATCATGCATCCATTAAACAGCAGTGAAAGTAACTCAAAGTAAAGCAGAAGTAATGTAAAGCATTACAATTCAGAGACAGTAATATTGTAAAATAACTAGTTACTCTCAAATGACTAACTAGTAATTGATAATGTATTACATTTTGAAAGGAACTTGCCCAACACAGATTGTCAAATTGTGTATTTTGGCTGATTTAATTCGATTCTGACTGCAAAACATTCGCAGCTCAGTTTCTCCTGCATTAACATGTGTTTTTCCTAATTCAGATCAGATAACCAGATATAGATCACATGTTTATACTGACCTCCACTAACCTCCATTATATTGTCAAAAACAAATCTTGGGCGTGTTCAAAATTATAGCAGTGTGGAGCTCAATTTGTGAGGTCATGTTCCAGACATTGTTCAGAAGAACAGCTTTGATTAGAAAGTTGACTGGAGAGGGGAAAAGATATAAAGAAATGCAGAATAAAATGGCAACCAAAACCAGAAAGATGTGGAAGAAAACGGAAAACTACTACTCGAATGGAATGAAGAATAGCCTGAATGGCAAAGACTCAGCCAATGATCAGCAGGGAGATCAAAGAAGGTCTAAAATTACCTGTGAGTACTGTAACAATTAGAAGACGCTTATGCGAAGCCAAGCTATCAGCAAGAAGCCCCCGCAAAGTCCCATTGTTGCAAAAACGAAATGTGCTGAAGAGGTTAGAATTTGCCAAAGAACACACTGACTGGCCTAAAGAGAAATGGCGCAACATTTTGTGGACTGATGAAAGCAAGATTGTTGTTTTTGGGTCTAGGGGCTGCAGACAGTTTGTCAGACGACCCCCAAACACTGAATTCAAGCCATAGTACACTGTGAAAACAGTGAAGCACGGTGGCACAAGCATCATGATATGGGGATGTTTCTCATACTACAGTGTTGGGCCTGTTTATCACATACCAGGGATAATGGACCAGTTTGAATACATCAAAATACTTGAAGAGGTCAAGTTGCCTTATACTGAAGAGGAAATGCCCTTGAAATGGTTGTTTCAACAAGACAACAACCCTAAACACACCAGTAAGTGAACATCTTGGTTCCAGACCAACAAGATTAACATTATGGAGTGGCCAGCCCAATCCCCGGACCTTAATCCAATAAAAAACTTGTAGGGTGACATCAAAAATGCTGTATCTGAGGCAAAACCAAGAAATGCTAAGGAATTGTGGAATGTAGTCCAATCGTCCTGGGCTGGAATACCTGTTCACAGTTGCCAGAAGTTGGTTGACTCCATGCAACACAGATGTGAAGCAGTTCTGAGAAACAGTGGTCATACAACTAAATACTAGTTCTGTGATTGACAGGAAAGCTAAATCTTCAAGCATTTTTCAGTTTATACAGTAAATTTTTGAGTTTGTTAAGAAATGTGCAGACACTGCTATTTTTTTGAATAGTCTAATATTTCTTTTTCCTCACTTTCTGTGTAAGTAATGACAAATTGAATGATTTTTTTCCTTCATGTTTTGATTTTGAATAGAATGTGCAGTGTTCCCAATGCATTTGCATGTATAGAAATAAAGGCTTTTTCAAGGATTTGGGCCTTTAGTCACTTTTTTCAACACACTGCTATTGTTTTGAACACAACTGTAACTAAAAATAAGTGAGAAAATGTGTTTGTTTTAAATTGAAAGTGTGACAGAGAGAGAAACATTCATGCCAATAAAGCACACTGAACTGAACTGAGAGAGTGAGAGGTTTCTTACAATTAATGCTCTGTGCAGTTTCTGTTTACAAAGGAGTCCAGTGTAGTAGAGGCAAAACATGGAGGTCATCAGGACACCAACAACTAACATCAGAAGAGCAGCAACTGAACCTACAACAAGAGGGCCTGAAAACACACACACACACACACACACACAATGCATTAGCAAACTGGCATTTTCCTTGCCTGTGACGGTTTTGGTAACTTTCAGTTCCTACCAGTCATGTCCTTTTTAACAGATTTTAGTCCACCTTTTGTTTTAATTTATTTTACCTTTGGCATCATGGTGTTATTTTACTCCAGATAGTTATTGTATGGATCAATGTCCTGCCACATTATACCACACTTTATTCATTCAACTTAAAAAGAGACATCAGGTGCTTTTGGCAGACATCATGGTGCCCTTTATTCACAAAAATAGAGCTCATAATCTTCAAAACCATAACACTGTCACAGCCAGTGAAGACTGACCATTTGTTTTGGGGTGGGCCGGTCAGATTAATAATATCAATGTTTTCCACACATGGACTTTACTCAGGCGGGCCCCCAAGTATGTAAACGGCCGCCCAAATATACTTGGCAACCCATTTTTGTATTTTGTAGAGAAACACAGAGAGAGATGCTATCTGTTCCGTTCTAAGACAAGGACACTGCAGATATTTTACAAGCAGGTTTCGATAGGCTTCCTCATTAACAATCCTCATGCGGTGCACCTGTGGCTGAAAGCAGGACTGCAGGTGGAAATCGTGACTGCAGTGTCATTTAATTTCATAACCTAAGTTACTAGAAAAAGAAATAAACTGTCATTCTGTGGGAAACACTGATCACCTGGTCCCGAGATGGGCTGACCAACCCAATCAGAGGTTACTCAAATTAGTACATTCACTCAAAATTAGCGCTAGGAAGAAAACAGTGACACACAAACATACTTTGGGTTTGTAATTAACTCTACAGTAGAGTATGACAGTATCAGCTGACACACGGCACACAGACTCTACAACATACTCAGATGGAGAGTATATGTAAACTTGTTCTAAACGTGTGCTCTTTAAAACTATTGAGCATTGTTTGTCAGTCGCATACATGAAATGTTACAAATCTGTTACACACGGTGCTGCTTACATTATTTCACCATCTGTACATAAATGTAAGTAGTGAATGTGTGTTTGTGAGTGGGGATGTGTGGTAATGTGGGCTTGTGTGGCTACAGTGCTAGGGCTGAATTTGTGTCCCACTACGCCCCTGGTCGCAGCAGCATAAACATCAGCTCCAAAAGTTCAGCTCACCTCTGCTCCGCTCCACAATGCTAGTGAAGGTGCACTTCCAGTCAGAAGGCATGGTGTTTTTGTTCAGATAAGCTTCTGTGTGCACCTGCACACAGTACTCCATACCATACTGTAGGTTCTCAATTGTTAAATTCCTGTCTTTTGTTTTGAAGGACTCCTGCAGGTCAAATATTGAGAAATAACTTGATTAGAATTATTGCCATTTGAGCCTCACCTGCGACCCCAGCACTACTGTGTGATTAGGTCACAATATTGGATTTAAATCTTGGTTTTCGGCCTGGGCAGTCAGGCAACATCAATGGGATCAAAAAAACCTTTGAACATATGACAAAAAGTTTTCACCTTTCCCTTCCCGTTTACATGGGGAATGTGACCGAAACAGACTAACTGAGGTTGCACATGGCACCGTTTCCATTCCAAAGAGAAGTTCAGAATTTTAGTTTAAACATTTTTTGTCTGAGGCAGAGCTGCTCTGTGTGTAGAAATCATCGTATGGTGTTAAGTTAAAGCTGAAGGAGTGAGTGGATCTGTTATACAAATGGACTCATGGCAGACAATTTGATTTGTCAAAGCAGGAAAAGCACATGTAATTAATACTAATGATGGCTGCATCCAGTTCCAGGGCATGTGCATGTTCACCTCTCACTGACATAGCTTACTGGGAAACTTAATGGAATGGAGCCACATGAATGTTATTATTTAGACCTTGCTTTGACAAGCTGAAACGATGACTGGCAGGAAAAAAGTCTCTTGGCAGGTAGACATCACCTCAGTTAGTAGGTGCAGTATTCAAAATAGCAATCACACTAAGAAGCATTGCAAAAAAACAAACATGACAAGAATTTGAGATGAATAAAATTTTGAACCAAGTCCAATACTATATCATCCAACTTGCTGTAACTCCTTGCCTCTACCTACTCAGGTTTAACCTGACACACACCCGACCAGACTATTTCTTCTTCCAGAGACGCTCTGCTTTTGGAAAATATTTGGTTGACCAGTTGTATCTATATACAGGTTTAGAGGAGTTAAATTAAATGGAACACTTGTCACACACAATACAGTTCAGAATCATCAGAAGAAATGTGTGAATTAACATATTAACCAAATTGATTTCTTACCACTGTTGCGTTATGTTTCCTCCACGAGACTCTGAAATCAGCATCGTATAATTCCTGGATGTCAGGGATTCCTGACTGTCCGTCTGCCTCAGGCAGTGAAATGTTGATTTGAATGCAGTTGCCACATCCAGTCAGTGAGAGTTGTGGAGGACCTATTTTAGCTTTTCACAAGAAGAAAACATGTTCTTTTGAAATCGATTCATGTTCTGCTTCATTCATTGAAGTCTAAAAGCAGTGTTGGAAAGGGTGGGATGTGAAATTAAATCCCAGGCCTTACATCCAAAGTGTATGTTCACTCTGCTGCGGTTTGTTTTCAGTCTTTTTAAATGTTTCAAATGCCAATAAAGCTAATTTGAATTGAATTGAAAATGTTTCAAATCATTTTCAGGATGCATCCAATATTTAGACCCATGGCTCAGTTGAGGTGAAAATGTGAACTAGAGTGAACTGCTTCTTTCCAATGTTTGAGTCCTTTCTAGCCAGCATGTAATTTTTGTATGGTTTTTTGATAATTGTGAAGGCCTGGGTAAGATTCCAGTCCCAGAAGTGTCACGATCCTGCCCTGAGCTTGTCTGTGTTATATTATTTTGGCCATGCCTTCTCGGTGTTTTGATTTTGGTTTCTCTGTGTCTGGGTTTCAGTCCGGTCTGTCTGTGGTCTTTTATCCAGTCTTCTGCTTGTTCTGTGTGGTGGTTCTGTTCTGTCCTGTTATCTCAGTGTCTGCCTTAGTACTTTAGTTTTGTTCCTGTCCCTCATGTGTTAGTTTCCCACCACCATGCTTGGGTTCCGTCTGTTGGTTAGATGTCACTTATGTTCTCTGCCAGTTTTATTAATCTGATTTTGTTCATTCTGCTTTAGTCTCTGTGAGTCCGCATCTGTAAGTTACTTCATATCTGTCTTCTTGTATCTTAGTTCCTAGGTTGTGTCTTTAGTTCTTAGTCCTGTGCCTTAGTTCATGTCTTAAGTGTTTACTCCTGGTCTGTGTACTTCTGTGTTTTGCCCATGTCTGTCCTGAGTTCTGTTCAAGTCTTAGCTTTGGTCTGTGTTCCTTGTTTAGTTGTGATCTGGATTAGTTTGTTATTTTCATTATTCTGATCTGTTTCTTCTTACTTTGATTTGTTTAGTGTTCAGTACTTGTGTGATGTCTGCTCACCTCCAGTATCTGCCTGTCATCCAGTCACTCTGTTTTTTCCTTCTGTCTCTCTGCCTTGTTAACCCTGATCCCAGTCACCTGTGTTGCTTCTGTTTGTCATGCTTGGGATTAATAAACCCTGGAACTCAATCTCAGCTCACAGTGTCATGCGTTTTGGCTCTCTCCTGCTTTGCGCACCCAGTGATCCTGACAAGAAGTACATTGTGGTTAGCTACCACAGCTAATCTGGAGGCTTATTTCTGTCTGTACTTTTAGTCAAACTCGAGCAACTGATGTAAAATTCAAGATTAGTTGGAAAGCTCATCAAGGCTCATGTTGCTTGCCCTGATATACAGTACATATTAGAGCTGCAACTACTAATTAGTTTTGAACTACTAAATTGATCGACAACTACGCTGATAATCAATTAATCTTTTTGAGAGTTAAAAAAAGTCCAAATTCTTTCTTGCCTTTTAAATGTGAATATTCTCTGGTGTCTTTCCTCCTCTTTGACACTAAACTGAATATCTTCTTGAGGACATCATCTTGGCCTTTGGGAAACACTGATCGACATTTTTCAAAATTTTCTGACATTTTATTGACCAAATAACTAATCAACAGATTGATCAACACTGCAATTAGTTGTAGGCCTAGTACATTTACTTTGTTATATTGAAGTCACATTTTGTGAATTATTACAACGGCGTGGTAGGTGCAAAGTAAGCATGACCAAAGTTAAAAAGTTTAAAAATTATAAAATATGATTATTTGCTTGTTTCAAAAGTTGGCTATTTTTCTAAGGTGCCATTTTAAAGTCTGAAATTGAATTCATTAGTATTTAGGTGCAGCCGTGCTTGCAGGTAAAGGCTAATGTCACCATGCTAACAGGCTCACAATAACAATGTTAACAAGGTGTTTAGCAGGTATGATGTTTATCATGTTCATCGTTATTAGCATCCATGGAGCCAGAGTTAACATCAAGACTTCAACTAACAATGTCAGAGTTTTAAGAAATTAAATGAACCCATAAAATGTGTAACAATGATGACACACACCAGCCACAGTTTCCCAGAGCACAAGATAATTAATAATCCAAAGATATTGAATTTACATGACTGAAGACCAGCAGCAGATTCCTACATTTGAAACGAGCGGAGGTTTTTATTTGATAAATTACTATAAACATAATCAGATTAAAATAAAAAATTCATTTTCTGTTGACTGACGGAAAATCTGCAAAAGCAGAATCAAACAAATGCGCATTTCTCTATCCACTAGCATTACTGCAAATTGGATTAGATGCCATAATTAAGAGCAGCAGTCAAAGCTTAGACATTTTCCACTGAGACAAAAACAATGTGGAAAACTGATGGGAATGTGGCATGTTCATACACTCATCTGCTCACAACTCCACACAGATCAGGTGTTTTCATGAGTGAGTAACACGCTTCATGTCCATCTTGATTTCTTTGCTAACTTTGTCACATTTGGCATTTATGGAGATGACGTTTCCACCTCAACCAAGCAAAACAACTTCTTTAATATGCAAATTGATAAATGTGAATAAAGATTGTGGATGGGAACACACCGACTGATGACCGTAGCACTAGCTAACAGTTAGCTTAGCTTTCCAAATTTCTCTAAAACAAGTTGTTTACTATAAATAACCTACACTTTCCCTGGGAGAATTAATAAGATTAACTCTGTTGGTAAGAAATTATTGTCATTAATTAACAACACAAAAGATGCTCATGTTGACGTACTGTCTTCAAAAGGGGTGAAGACGACTTTGCTGGACTCCGGTGACAGGGTTTGGTTGTAGGATGCCTGGACCATCAGGTAATATGTTTTGAAGTGGTGAAGCCTCAGCTTTAATGATGTCTGTGTTACATTATGTGGTAGCGGTTTCCCATTTTTCCCTTTTACCCTGCACAAAAAGAAAGAGAGTTCAAACATTTTCTATAATGCCTTCAGTGTTGTCAGTATGGCAGGAAAATTACAGCTGTCAATAATAACATGAATATTACAGCACGTTCAGTGATGCAGAAAACACGGACGGAATCATGGAATTTGATAATAAAAATGGAATCAACTGTAAAAACAACAACAAAAAGACTTCCTGGCAGTGTGGGCAGAGTCAGAAATTCTGAAAAAGCTATGTCGGGTCAAGCTTGGTAAACATGAGGAGCATTGCCTCCGTCAGACCAAATTATTACGGTGTCTTCAGCAGATGAAGGCTGTCCTGCAGAAGAAATGATCAATAATCAACTATAGTAATAACCTTTTTAATAGGACAATTCACAGTACTATGTTACATGTACTGCAACAATGCATTGATTGTGAATTTTCCTCATAAATAATGCATTGATATTGATTACATTTGTAATATTTTCTTATTGAAGTGTTCATTTTATTCATCCACTACATGATTACACACTCTGATGACAGCATGTAAAACAAAGAATTCAGAAAAATTTAAATGGAAAACATGAAGTTTGTGATTTCAGAGGGCCCAATGAGTCATGGCTTCATTCAAGTGTCCCAGTAAGCCATGTCAGTGAGTGGGCACGCACAATACCAGAGCCCTGGAACTTGCTTACCTAAATGGAATGCAGCCATTGTTATGTTCAAACAGTATGTCAAACTTGTCAGCATACAGTTGCCCATCTACACATGTAGACACAGAGTAACATTAGCAATATTGATTACAGCTGCTTTAGACCTCCCCACAATACGATCAGCTAATACTAGTGTGGCAAGCAAGCAATTCCATCCATCCATCTTCATCCGCTTATCCGGGATCGGGTCGCGGGGAAGAAAGCAATTATCTCTTTCTATTATTTGTGATGTCATTAAAACTGCAATAAGCAATATTTATATAGTAATTCTTATATTATACATAAGGACTATGTGCAATGGGAATGGGGTAACATTAACAGTACTGTAATTCTCCTTATTGCTATTCTAAGCATTTTCGCTTCTGGTTTTCCAGCCACCAAACTCTGCTCTAATAAACCTTGTTATCACACGCAGCACCAACTCTTCTCAGGAAGAAAGCTCTGACAAACCCACTGTACGTTATCTGCCCAGTGTCAAGCGGCAGATATGGTAACCAGCAGGTGAATGTAGTGGAGCATTTGGTAGAGAAGACTCAGATATTTCTCTTGGTGAAAACCAACACAGTGCTAAAAGGAGTGAGTGTTGGACTGACATTCATCAGGCAGCTACAAACACAATTCAAAATGTTGCTGTAACTGCTGGATGTGCAAGTAGATCTGGAATCAGTTTTTAAAGGTGAGAAGAGTCAATGTTGTGTTTTCACAAACATGAAAATGCAGCTTTAGAAACAGCTCACATTTACAGAGTTTAATTTTTAAAGAGGCTCAATCATTTCCAGAAACAGTAGGACATTGTAAGATCTCTGATGTAATTGCTGACGTAATCTGCACTCTGCGCATGCGTTGGCGTCTGTAGCCACCTGTCGGAAGCTCCGTCTTGAACCGGACTCTTATCCAGTTTTAATCCACTTTTTTCGTTACATTTTTTATATCCTTTTATTTAACTTAACTTTATTTAAGTTTTACGTGGGTTAAGGATTTTAGTCATCCGACATGGATTTTAAGATAGATGACCGTAAAAACGCGATCAACGCTACTGATCGCAACAAAGCTCCGGTGACTATGCAAGCCGAGATAACTCTGCCCCTTGAGGACTGCTCACTCCTTAAGAAAGCGAACAAGAAGATTGCTGACCTTATGGAAGACATCCGACGACTTTCAGAGGAACTCAAAGAGAAAGATTCCCTGCTGACTGGCTTTATGGATGTAGCTTGCTAGATTGTTTCTCTTAGCGCAACCGCCAACATCCAGGACACCGTGTTTTGGGACCCTTCTAGTCTTCCCAGGCTTTCATCCTGCTCGACTCCGAAGCATCAGTCAACCTGGGCTGAAGTGGTGGTCCGTGGCTGCAAGAGAGGCTCGGATGGGGCTGCCTCTCCTCCGGACATCGGCCTCTCCAACTGCTATGCAGCCTTGTCTAACGACACTCCGGTCCATCCAGCGGATGCACCTGCGGCTTCGAGTCTCCCTGATACGGATCTCTTTCGGCGCACAGTGCCGGCCGACACTGTTGCATCTCCGCCACCGGCTACATCTCCTGCACTGGGCCGCCGGTCTGCCGCCGGACTTGATCGGCGGCCGTCATCCCGGTCAAAAACCTCCGCTTCCCGACGTAGGATCCTGAAGGAGGCTGTGCTCAGACGCTCCGGAGACCGTCTCTACCCTGCACCGTCGGGTAGCCCTTCTGTCAGGTCTGTTACTGCTACTCCAACACAACACTCGGCAGCTCACACACTCCATCCTCAGTCCGCACGCAGTGTTGAAGCAGATTCTGCTCAGTCCTGCTCTGGATCCCAACAACCAGCATCTCCTCGTCCTCTTTTCTCCCCAACCACACTAATAATTGGTGACTCCATAACCAGAAACCTCCGTTTCTTTAACGCTACCACTCGCTGCTTCCCCGGTGCCACCACGGCTGTCATTTTTAAAAAACTCCAGGACCTGATGCCGTCGCTCCCGTCCTCCATCACAAGAGTGATAGTCCATGTCGGAACAAATGACACAGCTCTTCAGCAGTCTGAGCTGACAAAATTTGATTTTAACCGTCTTCTTAACTTTTTAAAGCAGTGCGGAAATCTATCTATGTTAACTTTTAAGGACACCGAGACCATTTTACACGCCTTCATCTCATCACGCCTGGATTATTGCAACAGCCTTTTCACCTGTTTAACCCAAAAATCTATTGATCGACTCCAGACTGTCCAGAACTTAGCTGCCAGGCTTTTAACCAGAACAAAGAAATATGACCACATTACTCCTATTTTAGCTTCATTACACTGGCTCCCAGTATGTTTTAGAATTGACTTTAAAATTCTATTGATCACTTTTAAAGCTCTTCATGGCCTCTCGCCTTGTTATATTTCTGACCTTTTAGTCCCATACGCACCAGCACGTACCTTGAGATCCTCGGGCAGATGTCTGTTGTCTGTTCCAGAGTCTCGACTGAAAACTAAAGGGGACAGAGCGTTTGCTGTCAGGGCCCCGAGGCTCTGGAACAGCCTGCCCGAGGAAATCAGGTCGGCTGAGTCAGTGAACTCTTTTAAGTCCCTTCTTAAAACATACTTTTATAGGAGAGCCTTTCCCGATCTTATTTGACTTTATTTTATCCCTTTTATTTTATTGTATTTTACTAATTTTATATTAAATTTTTTTGTATTATTCTTTACACTTGTTAAAGCACTTTGTAACTTGTTTTTGAAAAGTGCTCTACAAATAAGGATTATTATTATTATTGTAGTTTTTAGGAAACCTTAGTGAAAGAGGAGTTAACAGTGCATTTGTTTCCTTTTGTCATTTTCTTGTAAAACAGTGGGTTGTATATTGATAAATAAACAACCATGATTTTTGGGGACTTTTCAGTTGTGGTTTAATCCACATTTACTTTAGTGGTCTTTTCAATCAATTTGTTAACAAGATGAAAAACAGAGAGATATCCCCATACTTATCTTTTACAGTTTATTAAGACAGTGAAGAGGTGACTGATGAATTATCATCTGTTCCAAGTTAAATGCAGCAATTAAATCCATAATCAAAGCAGGGAAATATAAAATGAATTGTGAACTATCACAACGAAAAAAGACTAGATTATCTGAAACTGAAAAACACACACACACACACACACACACACACACACACACACCCTCATTGCTTTTTATAAGATAAAATCGTTGGTTCCTTTAAAAGAATCAGCCGGCCTCTCTGTGGTCACAGCTGCATCGCAAACACACCGAGGTGCCACAATAGATGCTAATAGATGGAAACAAACACCACTGTGACACATCGCCTCAGCCACGGCCAAAGACAGCAGAGGTTAAAGAGAGAAAAAGTTCCCCGCAGTCACATATTCAATCAGGACGCTCAGCCACAGATTGTCAGATAGACCATGTACTGAGAGTGAAAATGCAAATAGCGGTTGATCCCATTGTTTCGAGAGGCTGATAAAAACGGACTGATGTAACATGACAAATAAATTCACACTGATAACAAATAAAGTTAGAGATTTCTTTTGTAAAAACAACAACTAAAGTATTTACACCAGCTTTGATTGCTAAATCTAATCTTGATAAAACTGTTTATTGAAGAACTATCAAATGTGTTACAGAGCATGAGCAGTGGAAAGGTACCGGGGCCTGATGGCTTAACAAGATGCTTAATTAATCCTATGGGAAAGGAAAACTACCCCTATCCTTACGATCTGCAGTCATTTCAAACCCCCCCAAGAAAGAACATGGTACCGTGCTATAGTTTTAATGTCATGTGACACCAACATAATGTGCAAGGCCCGGGCAAGGCAGATAGAAACTATCATCCCCATTCTAATCGCTTATGATCAAAATGGTCTGAACAGGGCAGACAAGCATTTCATAACATACACAGGCTGTTATGTTATTATTTTATATGTTAAAAAAAATGCCAGAGACCATGCATTCATGTCACTAGATGCCTAGAGTGGAAATATCTCTTTAATACATTTGGTTTTGGGGAAAACTGTCTTAAATGAATTCAGTTATTTTACACTAAACCAGTTTTCAAAGTCTTGCAGGTCTACACGCCAAGGCAGTCCCATGTCCCCTTTACTATTTTTATTTGCCATCGAACCCTTGGTTATGGCCATCTGTCAATTGTCTGAAGTCACAGGTATAACTATAGATAGGACAGATCCTCATTTGTTGTTGTCGTTTTATTTTTTACAAATTTGGGAACCTTATTATGCACTCTGATGGCTTCTGAAGAGATTTTGTTTTCAGGCTATAAAGTCAGCGCCAGAAAAAAATATCGGCTATTTCTAAATAGATTCAACAAGGAGTAACACCCCCCCCCCAATCCAAACACAGTTTGCTACTGCCCCAGAAGGATTTACTGACATAGGAATTAAAATAACCCCTGATGTTGAAAACATTATACCAATCAATTATGACCCCCTGCTGAAAGACACAGGAGAATCCCTGGGGCAATGGAGTTTAATGCCTCTGATAGGACACATTCATGGTTTCTACATATTTTCCTTTCTCTTTCAGTCCATCCCACTTCCTCTACTGGCCTCCTTTTTGTCCACGCTTAAGAAGAGCTTTACCTACTTTATATGGAACAATAAGCATCCTAGACTGCGGGTCTCCTTTTTACACTGACCATATGAACATGGAGGACTAGTGGTTTAAGGAGATGTCTTGCAGTCTGGCACTAGAAAAACTGACTTACATAGTAAAAGGTAAAGTTAAGGATTTTTATAAAATATAAACGTCTTTCCTTAATTTTATGAACATGAATGTGCAAATGGCTGGGACCAGATAAGCACTGAGGCCACCACCAGTACCATTCCAACAGGGCTTGCTACAGCTAGATCTATGGTTGGGAAGTGGGAAAGAGAATTGGAGGAAGACCAAATTTTACAGTTCTGTTTCTAATTAGCTCAGTTAGTTGTAGGTATGTTTGTGTGTATGTATGCATATATAATTTCCCTGTTTAAGAATCTCTACCAAAAAATGAACTTCCTAATTTTCAAGTGATTAATGATGAACAGCTCTAATGTCTGCGGAATTATGAAGTTCAAACAGGCCCCATTGTCTAGTGCACACTTCCGCCAGCATTCTTACAATATAACAAAATCCAATAGTAATTCTTAGAATACGCAGGAAGTAGCAACGTGCAATCCTCCGCTGTGTAAAAGTACAAAGGCTGGGGGCGTCCTGGAAGCCTCTGCGTTTAAAGTGTTAACCATGAACCACAATGTCCCCGGTTCGGGTCCAGCAGGGGACTTTTGTTGCATGTCATTTCCCATCTCTCTTTCTTATAATTTCCTGTTATGTCTCTATCATAAGTAGGTACAAATGCAAAAGTACTGAAGCAGGATGTGTCCTGAAAACATGGTATAAATATTAGGCATATTTTCTTTAATTAAAATGTATTAATTAAAACTTGGGTTTTGACAAAATAATCTTCGCTTGTTCTACAGCGTTTGACCATGTTACATGGCTCCTCCATCACAAGATTGAAAAAAAAAACAAAAAAAGGTACAGGGTAAATTTATTTGTCACATTACAACAGGAAAAATGAGATGCAGTTTTTAGTACCACACAATTATTATCTATATTTATTATTATTTAATTATTAGAAACTTGTCTCTTAAAAGCAAAATAATGTATAGCTATAGCCTGTCAATGGAAAATAGAAGAATGCTGTGGAACTTCCCAGCCTTACTTTAGAAAAGATGAGCAGTTTCACAAAAAAATCAGCGTGATGTGTTTTCTAGAGAAATATGATGTCATTATCGTATACAGGCTGTCTGACATTATAGAAGGACTGGGATGATACCTTGATGTAATCTAGGCTTTGCTTCACCCCCATATGATTTTTCCAGCTAGCACGTTGTGAAGTGAGTTGATTAGCGCATTGAAATGTTAGCAGTGTTTCCCACAAAATGACAACGTATCTTGGAGGGGAGGGGGTGCAGCTGCTACTGACTATCAGCTATGTAAAGCTGTGTACACTGTACAACCGGTGACATCCTTATTAGCTAGGCTCCTTACATGCTTACTTTTTTGTTTTTTTTGAAGGATGGTGTGTTTCCGACATTGACAGCGTTGTGTTGGACAGATTTGTGCAGATGTGTTCATGATACCAACCATTCAATTCACAGACAGATCTGTTTCTGATTATACGAGAGGAGATGCTGAGCGAATACATGTACTGCGCAACCATTTTACCCGCCACAAATAAATCAATGTATGGGAAACACTGGTTAGAATTTTCTTTTGTTGTCTGTGCCTTGCCCTGATAACTGTTTCTGAAAAGGTTGATAAATATGTTTCATTAAAAAAAGAAGACAAACAAATACAAGCAAGACCTTTGCCTTAATAAAAGTACGTTTGTAATGTACTCTTGATTTGATGACGAATTTGGCCAAATATTCCATGTCCAACTTGACAGTACTGCAGGGGAGAGCGGGGTATGTTGTCACACTTTTCACACTGTCTAGCATTTATTGAGCACCATACATCACAATGGTATAAATATCATACCAAATGAAAGAAGGAAGTCTTAAGTCGCACATATTTTGTACTCATTATATTCACATCTGGCGACCACTTTGTCAGGATTATGTACAGAAGTCACCCCAGTTTCATCAACATTTCGTGTGTCTCCTGGTCCAAACTCATATTTGTGTACATTTTGTCAACATTGTCAATGTTTTCTCTGTTGAAGCTACAGCATTGTGTGCTGCTTTAATAAGTCTGTAAACCAGTCTTTACTGGCGTTCTCGTTTTCTGCCCACACAGGCCTAACTTCAGCTCATGTGCCACAGCAAACCAGTATGCAAACCTGAAAAAAATGTCAGCTGACCTAGTAAAATCTTCCTTCATTCCTGACTTCATTTCCTTCTTTCCTTGAAAAACACATTTCCTCTTGCCAATTCCAAATAAATTAGAGGCTTATTATGCTCCTATCTTTGTTGCCGCAATACAATTTATAACAGCACACTGAATGAATGTATTTTTTCCTGTCGTCAAAGACGGAAAGTGCAGGAATCCTGCAGGGTGTGTGCAGCGCAGAGTAACACGAGCCCTCCCTCTCCGCTTGGTGCAAGCATTCAGGCACCCACCTGTGTGCAAGATGGCTGAAGGAGTCAAATATGATATCCTATTTATTGATTTCTGAGATCCAGCCTCTAGCGTTGGACTTATGACAACTTACACATGTGACAACTTATCCTGCTCTCCCTTACTTTTACTGTGTTTGGGGCTACAGACATGTTGTAGTCTGCACCAAAATAGTTGAGTCCGATACCCTGCCCTGGGATCAAAGAATGAATGCATTATGATTTCTCCAACCCAAAGAGAAACTGGCATCATGCCGTGCGTGGTAGGAAATGAGAGCAGAGACAAGGTGGTGGACAAGGTAATTACCTCCTGATGATCATGTACTGTGTTCCTGGTGGGGTGCCGGGCCCAGGATCCCAACGCAGGACATGGCGGAAGTTGACTGAGTCGACAGAAACATTGACAGGAGCAGGAAGGGAACTGAGCACTGTGTGAACATGTGACGCAATCTGAGCTACAAAGAAAGCACAAGGTACAAAGACACCTGGGAGGACACACCTGAGTAATCAGCTTTGATAACAGTGGGGTACCTGAGGTATTCAAAACTGAATCAACTTCTCAGAGTAAACTTGCTTGACTCACCAGAATCAAACAGGTACAACAGATATAGAACAAGAGGTAAAGAGTTCATCCTTTAGTTGTCATAAAGCACCAGGTAAGGTCGGCATGTCTCCCTCCACAGACTGTATTGTTCCTGTCCTGAAACAGAGAGCATTCCTTTATTCACGTTAACGCTTTTAACTAATGCTATTTTCTTATCTTTTAATGATTATCTAATATACAACTTTTCAAGCTTAAGAAGCTCATATATATGCTAACACTACATATTTTGAGCTGATGTAATAATTATGTCATTTGTCTCTAACGTTACTAACTTATCGTTACAGCGTAATTGACCTAAAGCAGCCCAAGCCACACAGATGAGCACTTTCCTGACGAATGCTTTTATCAACAGTAGAGAGTTTCCAATAACGTTAAATCATAATAAACGTTAACTTTAGGTCATTCTACCGTCACACATATTTATAGGACCTAGTGCCAGGCTGGCTGACAAATTAAGGACATTTCTGACCTTTTAACTCAGTTAGAACCTTAGCGTGTTAGCTAACAGCAAAAAACGAGCCAGTATCTCTCTTCATATTTACTGTTCAGTGACTTACCAACACACAGCAGTTGCGATAGTCGTCTTAAAGTCCGAGAAGGAAAAGCGAAAACAGCCGTTCAGCAGCCCGCAGGTAGAGACGTTGACGCTGTCTGCGCTGGCAACACCGAGCTGACTCACACACCGCTGCTTCCTGTGTCACCTTCAAAGTAAAGGTCTCACAGCTGAACAACTCTTGCGACATCTTCAAGCCAGAGTGAAAGTCCAGGAGTTTAAAGCAGTAAGCGGTGGCATATCTTAATTTTCACGTCATTATGTACACACACATTACGTAGCCTACTATGTTTGACTTTCATAGCTTTCAGGATGTATCACTTTTATTGATTCTTCTTAATCTTCTAGACTCTTACTCTACGATCCATTAAGTAGGGTATTTATGTTGCCTATTTCATCTGATCTCATGATCTGACCTTATCCTTTAGCAGGTCAGCATAAATATCATCTCACAAAAAGGCAAATGAACGTACTACAAACTTGGTCACTATATTAATGATAATACTTTTTAGGTACACCTGGAGCAGTGATGATTGAACAGATGTGAAGGATTAAATAATTACACATTTGGTTTTACATACTGTACATGTTCCAGATTACTGTTATCATGAGACTGATATTTTCCATGCCATTGTTATTTTCAACTTCCTTTGTGAGAGCGTTTACCAAACGTCACTCGCTTATTTTCAGGCTGGCTGTGTAGTTTGCCCACTTAGGGGCCACTAGGGGGCGGTGAAAGAATAGAGAAAAACTCGAGACAGCTATACTATCTCAACGTACCTGTGAGTGAATCAGTGTCTGGCATTACTACAGGGACAAAAGAAACTTCACATAGTAGCAGTTTTCCTTAAGAATATAGTTGATAAATCTATGATTCAGTTAAATGAATTTCTATTTTGTTTAGATTTTAAAATGTGGCAACCTCTGTGGTGTAACATTTTGCTGCTAGTGATTCAGTTCAGAGTTCCAATCTGTTGACTCACCCAACAGACTGCTGTGCTGCCCTGCCCCAGGCTGCCACCCTACTCTGCTTCCATCAGTTAGTTTGTTGGTTTGTTGTCATTTTAAAACTCAGTTTGCTGTTGCTCCTGCATTGCTTTGTGTACATTGATGCAGCTAAGACTGACAATTTGACAAAATGTGAGCCTACTCGGGGTGTCCTTGACTGATCTTCATTATTACCTTTAGGGGCAGCCCGATGAATGCCACCCACCATAGTGGCTGGTAAGAGTGACTGCGTTACAGGCCACTGCCTAATTCTAAGCCCATTTGACAGGTGGGCGGTGCTAATGTCAAACCCTGTTCACAATGCATGTTACTGTTGAGTATAGCAGACCAATAGTGGCCCCACATTAGACAGCTGTGCTGTTTGTTATGAAAATGATTATTCACACCCCAAATGCACTTGTGTCTGAGTACTTTGAAAACTCTAGCTGTATCTGTCAAACACACAAGTGCATGAATGGAAGCTACATTATATTTGTGTCAAGGCTCAGCATGTATCCTCCAGGGGCTCAGGTTCTTGTTTAAGAGGCATTATGTTCCACCACATGCTGTCATGTGGTGAGAGACAGTTTCCATCCGTCACACCTTACATTGATCTCTTCAGGTCAATTACAGTGTGGAAGCTCACTCTAAAAAAGGTCATGCCTCTGGGCATGCTCTCTCCTCACATCTCTGTGCCTGATCATGCTCTGTGCATGTGCACCCAGTGTTCCCACTTTTACCACACTCACACCTTGTATATGCTTTATAGATAAACAGTCCAAACTGTAGACCCGGACTCTGCATCCTTTCTTTATTAACTCTCACCTGACACAAAATAGTGTACTGATCCGACACTCTGAAGCAGTTGCTGCCACGCCTATTGATCCACCCCATACACATTCTCTCGCACACTCACTATTTGGTTTAAATGTGGTTTCTTTTGAAAATTACAGGTATATTGGTGAAGTGACACAAAAACCCAGCATGTAATTCTTTTAAAACCTTTTCTCAGCCTGCCCTTCCTAGCAGCTTGAGTGTGCTGCTCTTTCCTTAATGACATTTGTTCTGCCAAGTAGTTCCATGTGAAGCCTATTTTAACATGTTTTGGGAAGTGGTACATCAGTTAGGTTAATTATTAACATACTCACTTCACTAAGTTTATTGCTGAGATCAGGAAATGCAACAACGAGATGAAATTTTCTGATCTAGTGCCCCTGTAGTTAGGCAAACAAGCATGTTGATATTGGTCAACTGGGCAAAACCCTGAAATGCATATATTTTTTTCATGTCCAATGGCAGTGCTTTTTAAAATCTCACTTCCTACAATGTCTGTGCATGGCAAATGGTTAGATTGGGGAAAGACTGTGGTTATGGCAAACAAACTATGGTATTCTTAGGGTTGCAAACAGCACTCTCCTATGTCAAAGTCACACACCTGGTACAAATATTTAAAACTCTGTATATTTAGGTGTAGAAATGTGTACACACACACAAAACAGGTCAGATCTATAAAAACCCACATGTTAGCTGTGGGTGTTTGTTTATGATACATCTAACATCATATTTCACATAGTGTGCCAGCTACTGAAGGAGGAGAGGGGACCCCAGCCAAACTGCTATTAATGGCTTTGTGAAGATGTGTTAGGAGATACATACTGTATGTACCTGCCCAGATGGAAGAAAGGTAAGTCACCATCTTATTGTGGTCTTTTGTTACAGTGTATAATATTTTTTTTATAGATTCTGATGAAGACCCGAGTGCCTCCAGTGAACAGGTTGAGGTTCGAGGAAGAGAATCTGGAGTGTGCGTCACAGTGCATCAGGTCTGACACGTTCTGCTGGGAAGAAGAATACATTCCTCACCACCAGATTGTCCAACACAGCACACACCCTTACAATGTTGCAGACGTTGTTTGCATTTAAAGCTTACATTGCCTGAAACAGAAACAGCATAATTATCAAACGTTATTAAATGAAGTAATGAAGCCATTCAACCTGCACTGCAGCAGCCTTTAAGTCTCCTCCCCACACAGCTTTGAGACAGTATGAATCAACTGTGGCTTGACCTAGGCTATTTGGCAACCACACAAGTTAGCATCATTTGTGCATCACAAATGATCTGGACATTGACGAGGTCATAAAGTAAAAAATTCTTCCTCCCAAGGTGCCCTTATTGTAACATGTGTGCAGTACATTTGGGAAACCAGACTTTGCTGCAAATCTTTGCTGCATTTTGATATTGGCCTGCAAAGTAAGGAAACCTGACGTATCTATTACAGGAGGCAATTATGCAATCCCACCCCATGGGCATGACTCTGCTCAGGGCAAACTGGGAAATACCTGACATGTTCGCAAGTTCCCGCTGAAACAACCACAATGTTGTCAATACCCGAGATGGCATGGTTTCAACGTGGGGCCTAGTTCAGCACACACTTCCAAGAGAACAGCTCTCGGAAATAGAAAGCGGGACATTATTTGAAAGAATCCAGAATTTCTCTTTTGTTTAGATTTTAAATGTGGCAACATCTGTGGTGTTAAATTTTGCTGCTAGTGATTCATTTCAGAACATAATTCCAAGAGAACAGCTCTTGGAAATAGAAAGAGACACATTGGCCAGTCATCATCAGGGGCCACAAAATCATTACAGTTCTTGTTTAAATTGCACAATAGAAATATTCTCCAGCAACGCCAAAGCAGACTGAATCTCACTATCCACACTCAGTCTCATGGACTTTGAGGCACATGCCTGGTAAGTTAGTTAGGGCTATAGGACTGTCCCACTTTAAAATCATCAAGTGCATGAGGGGCTATCTCGCAGACTTGTTCTGCTCTTTATACACACTCTTCATAAGTCCAACTAAGTGCAGACTTATGCCATGTTTCGACCAAAGGCCTAACTAAAAGATTCCTTCAGCCCACTGTTGTGTGCGTTTCCACTGTGGTCTAAAGACTTGAGAAGAAATTAACTAGCTGATGTAGGCTGTAGGCCTTCAGGCATCATTATTTGTAACCACTATCCATGAGAAAAATCTATAAAAGAACATCAGATTTGATTGGAATATAATGAAAAACTACAGGCTTGACCATTAAAGCAGCTTTTTGTGTAGGAGTATAATGAAGAGACACAGGATAAAGTTTGTTACAAATTTAATAACAAACTGGATAAAACCATAAAGTTCTTCAAATAACTTCAGCACATAAAAAGAAACAAAAATAAAATTGCGACAGTTTGGAAGGTTATTAAAACATTTCCAGCCGAAAAGCTTGTTTTGGGGAGGAGGAGACAGACTTCAGCTCTGTGTAAAAACTTTCTGACTGATGAAAACTTAAAACAACAACTATCTACCACCCACTATTTAGCATAGCTCCATCAGCTGTTGGCTGTAAACACACCGCTGCACACTGGCTGCTAATTCCAAGCAACACATTTAATGCCAATCTCAGTTGACAGCGGCGAGACATGTGTGCTACATATGTGACTGCTGATTGTGACAAAACAACTATTTTGAAATGACGCATTATTAAAGTTGTGAAACACTGCAGTTTGGTTGGGTTTAGGCAACAAAACTACTTGGTTAAAGGTAGGAACACATCCTGGTTTGGGTAAAAAAAAAACTACATATGTCAGTTAACAACGTCAAGAGAGAGCTTCCCCCAGTGCGTTGAACTATTCAATTAAATTCAATTAAATATTTTATTTATTTATTTATATATAATAATAATAATAATAATAATAATAATAATAATAATAATAATAATAATAATAATAATATAGTTTTATATATATATATATATACAAAAACAGTTATCTCACAGCGCTTTTCATAAAAGAGCAGGTCTAGACCGTACTCTATGATGTTATTTACAGAAACCCAACAGTTCCCACCAAGAGCAGCACTAGGTGACAGAGGCAAGGAGGGGTGAAGGACAGAGAGGGAGAGAGAGAGTGAAAGAGAGGAACAGAGAGAAAAAGAGAGGGATGGAAGGAGAGAGAGGGGAGGGAGGCAGCCTACACAATACACACACACAGAGGTACAGACAGTAAAGGTGATGTTACTATATGACTAAATGAAAAATGGTATAGATATGTATAGTAGTGTTAATGATAAAAATTGTAATGTTAATGATTATAATAACAATAATAACAATAAGACTAGCAACAATAGTCGTTGCAGCAGAGGGTGTCAAGCAGGAACACGGGGGCAGCAGGTGACCCGCAACCACAGATCCAGACTCCACAGCTCCAGAGCCAGAAAACCTGCAGGAAGTGATAGGAGAGAGGATCCACCCCTCCCAGTCATATTAATACTCACATTCCTCGAGGCACAGGCCGAGGAGGTGGAGTTGCAGCTATCTTCGACTCTAGCCTATTAATCAGCTCTAAACCTAAACTAAATTATAACTCATTTGAAAGCCTTGTTCTTGGTCTTTCGCACCCAAGTTGGAAATCACTGCAACCAATTATTTTTGTTATAGTGTACCAAGCACCAGGTCTGTACTCTGAATTCTTATCTGAATTTGCAGAGTTTTTGTCAACTTTAGTCCTTAAAACGGACAAAGTTATTATTGTAGGGGATTTTAATATTCATGTGGACGTTGAGAATGACAGCTTCAGTACTGCGTTTATCTCTCTGTTAGATTCCATTGGCTTCTCTCAAAGTGTTCATGAACCGACTCACTGTTTTAACCACACCCTCGACCTTGTTTTGGTGTATGGTATTGAAATTTAACTTTTTTTTTTTTTCTATCCCCCTCCGGCAGCCCCACTGCCAACCCCCCACCTCACCGCTCCCCCACAATCAGGAGCACTCCGAGCACCACCAGGCCATCGGAGCTGCCACAACCCCCCACAAGGGAGCAGGTCCGGGCAGCAAGGACCCCACCCAAGGAAAGAACGGCCCAACAGCCCAGACCCGAAGGTCGGTCCACAACCAGGAGGCAATGCCACTCAGCCCAGGTCAGGCCAGAAGACCCCCACCCCCGCGCCCTTCCCTCCCTAGCAGTGAAGCATCCCACACACAAACCCCCACCGTCCCCAAAGAAAAGAGACAGCAATCACCGCGCGACAGCAGCAACAGCCCCTCAGCCCTAGGGAGTCAGCAGATGCACCTAGCCCCTAGGACTCAACACGACCACAATCCAGAGGGCCGCGACGCGACTGCGAAGCAACCATCGACACACCCCAAAGCACAATCCCTCCATACACAGGATCCCGGCACAACCACCAAGCATCCAGTCCGGGCACCAGAGGAGACACCCCCCAACCAGCTCAAAAAGGACCAGCCCGCACCCCCAACCCACCCCGTCAACCCCTTCTTCCCGGTCCCCCACCCCTCCAACAACCAGTCGCCAGACCCCTCAGAGAACCGAAATGCAATTATCAGGATGCATAGCATGCACACAGGACAGAGCCGCACATCAGCCCAGTCCAGGCCCGCACCCGATGCCCCCAACCCCTGACAAGCACGCAAGCCAATAATGACCTACAGATGAGCCAATCAACACTACCCGCTACCAATCTAACTAGCGGCACACAACAGCCAAGTAATGCGCTGCGCAGGAGAGATGCCAGCCGGCGCAAACCGCCCCCATCCCCCCCGCAGCCAAAGAGACCACAGACCCCACCCACGGCTACACCGTGACCCACGCTGCACGTTCACCACCGGACCGGTGGTCGGGGCGGCTGTGGCTCAGGAGGTAGAGCGGGTTGGCCGTTAATCGGAAGGTTGGCGGTTCGATCCCTGGCTCCCCCTGGTTGCGTGTCGAAGTGTCCTTGGGCAAGCTACTGAACCCTGAATTGCCCCTGGCGGCTATTCCGCCAGTGTATGAGTGAGTGTGAATGTTAGTTTCCGTTTGAACTTAGGCTCAGTGTATTAATGTGTGTGACTGGTGAATGCAGATGTAGTGTAAAAGCGCTTTGAGTGGTCGAAAAGACTAGAAAGGCGCTATACAAGTACGGAGCATTTACATTTACCACAAGCACCCCCCACCAACCTCCACCGCCATGCCCGCTGCCCGCCCCTCCCCCCAACCCGGACCCACACACAGGACACACAGAGAGGCAGCCAAGCACCGAGCGCCACCACGTCCGCACAGCCCGCGATACCAACAACCGCGCGACACCTAAGCAGAGTGGCTACCCACCCCGCAGCAGTGGCACGCCGAATACAGGGCAAACACCGGTCCCCCCGTCAAGCCCGCGCCCTAGGCACCCCGAGCGCCGCTCCAAGCTGCCAAGGAAGTGCTTATGTTAATGCTTTTAAAGCAGGTATGAAGTTTGATGCTGGAACTGATGAATGGCATATCGGAAATTTTAATTTCATTACAGAAGGTTTGTTCTATGTCCATCCATGAGTGGTCCAGGGGGCTCTGATTGATCCATTTTGAGATATATTGTAGTCTATTAGACAGGAAGTAATGATAAAAATTTGGCAGTTCTAAACCACCACAGTCTTTTGCTTTTTGCATAGTTTTTAGACTGATTCGTGGGGGTTTATTTTTCCACAAAAATTTTTAGATGTTTGAGTCCAGTGATTTAAACCAGACAGCAGAGGGTTTGGTTGGTAACATTGAAAACAGATAATTGATTTTAGGTAGGACCATCATTTTTATGGTGGAGACTCTTCCCATGAGTGATATAGGTAATGATGTCCACCGTACAAGGTCATCCTCTAGATTAAAGTAAAGGCGTGTAGTTTAGCCATGTCAGTTCTGACAGCCTGGAGGAAATATTGACACCCAGATATTTAATATTCCCAGACTTTAGCGGTGTGGTAGATATACTCTGGAAATCAGTGGGAAAACCATCTGGCCCAGGGGCTTTATTATTCGGCATATGTAAGAGAGCTTCCTGGAGTTCAGCCATTGAAACAGGTGAATCCAGAGCCCTGATCTGTTCATCATCTAACCTTGGCAAATCTATATTGTTCAGAAATGCATCGATGTTAGAGCTAGATGGGTCAATTTGTGATGTATATAAGTTTTTATAATAATCTCTGAATGCATTGTTGATTTCTTCTGGGTTATAAGTCAGATTCCCAGCTGAGTCCTTTAAGGAAGAAATAGTTATTTTTTCTTTATTCAATTTCAATTGGCTGGCTAAGAATCTGCCGGATTTATTGCCATGTTCAAAGTTCTCCAAGAATAGTCTTTGCAACTGAAATTGGGTCTTTTTATTAATAATTTCATTTAATTCAAGTTTTGATTTTGTCAGATCATTCAGCATGTGTTCCTGTGGGGAGGCAGCAAGGGTAGTTTCTAATGTTTTTATTTGTTGTTCTAGCTCTAATTCACAAGATCTCTCTTTCTTTTTTTTGTATGATGAATAGGAGATTATTTTACCTCTCATGACTGCTTTTGCTGCCTCCCAAAGAAGACATGGCGAGGTTCCTGGCAGGTCATTAGTTTCCATATATATTGCCCACTCCTTTTTGAAGTAACTTAAAATCTAGGTCTTTAAGCAATGATGCGTTAAATCTCCAACTTCTAGTTGGCCGTGTGACCCTTTTTTTAGTAAGAGTGATAGAAACCGGTGCATGATCACTGATAGTGATAGGGTGAATCTGAGTGTTGGAAATATCTGTCATAATTGAGCTGCTAACCAAAAAATAGTCAAGGCGAGAATATGAGTGGTGGACTGGTGAAAAGAAGGTATATTCTCTAAGAGTGGGGTGGTGAGAACGCCAAACATCGCAAAGACCAAAATCGCTCATGTATTGTTTAAGGATGTCTGCTGATTTCCAAATACGGTGACCACCTGCCGTACTGAGCCTGTCAACTGCTGGATTACATACCATGTTGTAATCCAGCAGTTGACAGGCTATTAGTCCCCTCCTAATATAAGAGCTGTGTCTGAGTGAGCAGTGAGTGAGTTGAAGAAAGCATGAAAAAAGGAGGGGTCGTCAACATTTGGGCCATAGATGTTAGCAATGCATAAAGGAGTATTTTGAATCGAAATGTTAACAATAATGAATCGACCCTCTGGATCAATAGTAGTGTTATTATGATTGAAATGTGTTTTTCTATTTATCATAATGGTGACACCCCTTTGTTTTGAGTTATAACAGGCTGAGTACGAGTGAGGAAACTGTGGTGAGGTTAGTTTATCTGCTGTCTTGGGTAAATGAGTCTCCTGTAGTAGGACAATGTCTGCTTGCAGATTATTTAGATGGTTAAAAATTTTTAATCTCTTTTCCCTTGAACCAACTCCGCGTACATTCCAAGAGGTGATTATAAGTGAGGTCATCATTCAACTAAATGATGTGGTGAAGGCTAGTGTGTGCAGTGTGCGTGTTGTATCATTGTGTGTGTTGTATGCGCCTGTATGTGTGTGTCTATGTGTTCATGTTGTATGCGCCTGCGTGTGTGTACTAGCGGTGTGCCTGACTGTTTGTGAATTAAACAGTATGAAAATTGCGCAGCTGATCGATGTGTAAACAGCGGAGGAAATTGAAACATTTAATAGTGTTCCCACAGAATCCCTCTTTGTCCGACCACTGTTTGATAACTTTTGACTAAAACAAAGACGGTTAGCTCCATGGTATAATACTGAAACTCGCAAATTAAAGCAAATATCGCGGAAACCTGAGAGGAATTGGCGTTCCACCAAACTGGAAAATTCTCGTTTAATTTGGCAAGATAGTCTTAAAACTTATAGGAAGGTCCTCCGTAATGCCAGAGCAGTGCTGAGGATGAATTGGAGTTTAAGACAAAAGAAACATGCCATCTTTTCATAACAATCATAAGCTCCTAGAATTTGCTTAAAGGTATACTTTGCGATTCTGAATCGTTCCAAACACTGATTGTAGGAGCCATACACTGGGTTTGTTTGGGTTTCCTCTCTTTTCTTTGCACTGTAGTGTACATGCAAGCGCATCGTGACGTCATCGGTTACTGTGGGTGTGACCGGGGGCGTGGTGTCTGTATTAATATGTGTGTGTGCTCACCTCACCAAATATCTGTACCATTTTTCATTTAGTCTATAGCAACATCACCTTCACTGTCTGTACCTCTGTGTGTATATTGTGTAGTCTGTCTCCCTCCCCTCTCTCTCTCCTTACATCCCTCTCTTTTTCTCTCTATTCCTCTCCTGCTCTCTCTCTCTCTCTCTCTCTCTCTCCCTCTCTCTGTCCTTCACCCCCAACCGGTGGAGGCAGATGGCCGCCCACCCTGAGCCATGCTTCTGCTCGAGGTTTCTGCCTCTTAAAAGGAAGTTTTTCTGTAAATATCATCACAGAGTACGGTCTAGACCTGCTCTTTTATGAAAAGCGCTGTGAGATAACTGTTGTTGTGATTTGGCGCTATATAAATAAATTGAAATTGAAATTGATTGTTCAAGAAGGAGGATGTTTATAGTCGTCGTCGTCGCTGGAAACAAGTGCAGTATATGTCGGATTTGTTCTGGAAGCGCTGGGTGAAGGAATATCTTCCTGGACTTCAGGAGCGCCAGAAGTGGAATACTGCCAAAAGAAACTTTGTCCCAGGAGATCTTGTGGTGCTAGTGGATGAGATGGCACCTCGTAATGTTTGGATTATAGGAAGAATTGTGGATACTGTTCCGGACAAAAATAGACTGGTGCGAAGTGTACGGATTAAAACTAAAACCAGCTATCTGACAAGGCCAATAACCAAAGTCTGCCTTCTGCAGGAAGCAGAGGAGCAGTGAAGATCCTTGGATATAGCAGACTTGAACTTTGACATTAACAAGACCTTTTTAAAGGACTAACATTTCACTTTGCATTTCTAACTGGTGTTTGTCTCCCACAAGAGGGTTGTAGTGGTGGTCAATTATTACTATAAAATAATTGGCCGGAATGTAGGAGCCATACACTGGGTTTGTTTGGGTTTCCTCTCTTTTCTTTGCACTGTAGTGTACATGCACGCGCACCGTGACGTCATCGGATACTGTGGGTGTGACCGGGGGCGTGGTGTCTGTATTAATATGTGTGTGTGCTCACCTGTGGGGAAGCTTGGGTTGATCATGGCTGCAGGGTGAGCATGGGGAAAAACTTTCTGTTGTTACCATCGTCGTCATCATTACTAACATCTTTCACTGATGTCTCTGAGGTACCTTTTGCACTGCTTACAACATGCATCACTCAAAGTAAGTGATTGGTTTTCTATGTATGTGAAATAGCGTAATAAAGAGACTCAATATGTACAATGGTTCAGCGTGACGCGTCTTCAGTGTAAATCCTCATGTTTCAGCCTGCTGCGGGGTTTTAGTTGTTTTGGTGGGTCTGGTTTGTTTGTTTTAGTGGTATACGTTTAGATGGGATGAACTCTTATTTGAAAAGAGGGAAAAGTACACAGTTGAGCCATGAAGCTCCAATATTTGTGCCGGAGTTCAACACTCAACCATTGGTTGCAGAGGCGATAGGGGAAGTTTCGCTTCCAGGTGATGCTTCTGTGAGGTCCAAGACATACAACAAAGACCAGTTGCCTGCTGCTGTGACCTCGGCCGGTCAGTCCACGTTGCATAGTCTGCCTGCTGCTGTGACTGTGGTTGATCAGCACCTTTTGCCAGAAGGTGTTTCTTATCCATCTATTACTAACTTTCTGTATGGAGATGCACCTGTAACCGTGAATAATTCTGATCAGCGTTTTCTCACAGTTTTAGAAAGGCAAAATCAAATCACGTCTTTATTGGTTGGACAACAGTCACTTTTTCTCTTACCTAAGCGAGATCTACAAGTTTTTTATGGAGATCCACTGCAGTATCAAACTTTCATAAGAGGATTTGAACACAATATTGAGGCGAGAACGCAAAGTCAGACGGATTGTTTGTATTATCTCGAACAGTTTACGAGAGGTCAGCCCAGGGATTTGATCCGAAGTTGTCATCATCTGCCTCCGTCCCATGGTTATAGTAAGGCAAAATCACTACTTCAGGAGCATTTTGGTGATCCATTTAAGGTAGCTTCTGCCTATATGGACAAGGTGCTTTCCTGGCCGATGCTTAAGGCCGAAGATGTCAAGGCTTTACGGGCCTACAGTTTATTGTTGCGGGAATGCTGCAACTCTATGGGAGTTTCTGCAAGTGATCTGAACGTACCTACGAATATGCAAATCATTGTGAAAAAACTGCCTTATAAGCTGAGGGATTATTGGAGAAGTGTGGCCTGCGATATTCATGAGAAGTCTCATCACAGAGCTATGTTCTCAGATATTGTAAAGTTTGTTGAGAGGCAAGTCAAGATGGTGAGTGACCCTCTTTTTGGAAATATACAAGAGACATCTGCGAGTGGAAGAAATGAAGTAAAAATGGTCCGGTCTCAACCTCGTTCAAAGGTTAGAGGCAGAAGTTTCGCTACTACTGTAGCACCTGCTGAGAATAAGGTGGAGCCTGGGTTTAAAAGGGAGAAGAACTCACTAGTGAAAGTTTGTTTGTTTTGTGGGGCTGGGCATTCATTAGATGTTTGTTTTAGTTTGGATAAAAGAACACAAGATGAGAAAATTTCCTTTTTGAAGGAGAACCGTATGTGTTTTGGATGTCTGTGCGTCGGACACATGAGTAAAGACTGCCGAAAATGTATGACATGTAAAGTATGCAATAATAAGCATCCCATGTTGCTGCATATCTACCCCACAGCAAAACCAACGAGTCCGAATATGGCCAGAGACGGTGCTGTGGTGTCTGTTCAGTCTAGTGGCTTGACTGGGGCCGGTAAGCAGGACTGTACACTCTCTATCTTGCCTGTTCAAGTGAAATCTAAGAGGGGTCAGGAGACCTTGGTCACATATGCGTTTTTGGACCCAGGGAGTAACGCCTTGTTTTGTACAGAGCGACTCATGACTCGGCTCAATCTTACAGGGAAGAAGTTGGGAATTCTCCTTAGGACTATGGGACAAGAGAAAGTGGTAGACAGTTACAAGTTGTCAGACTTGGAAGTCGCCGGGCTGGACTCGAACAACTTCTGTGGCCTGTATGAGATTTTTACTCAGCAGAACATGCCGGTTCATCGAGGTAACATTCCAGAAAGATCTGGATTTAAATAGTGACGCTCTGCCTGTAGAGTATGTTTTGGGTGTACAGTGGTGTGTCCAATCTGACTCATTCAAGTTTAAAATTACGCTTAAAACTCACCCACTCACAAGAAGAGGAATCTTGTCTGTGACTAGTTCGATCTATGACCCTCTTGGTTTCTTGGCACCTGTTGTTTTGTCTGCCAAGAAAATCCTTCAAGACCTCTGTAGGAGACGTTTGGGATGGGACGAACCTTTGCCCTCTTCAGTGACTAGAGAATGGACGGCTTGGCTGGAAGAGCTTCATGAGCTTGAAAGTTGGGAAGTTAGTAGATGTTTAAAACCTGTGGACTTTGGTTTCTTGTCTCTGCTCAACTTTATCACTTTGCAGACGCAAGTGAGGAAGGGTTTGGGACTGTGACTTACCTGTTGCTCCATGATGATAGCGGGCGAACTCACAATGCATTCATAATGGGAAAGGCACGAGTAGCTCCTTTAAAACTTGTCACCATTCCTCGGATGGAGCTGACTGCCACGGTGATGGCTAGCAGAATGGACAAGTTGTGGAGGAAGGAGTTGCAAATGGAACTTCAAGAGTCTGTCTTTTGGGCAGACAGCACTTCTGTTTTGAAATATATAAACAACGAGACGTCCAGATTTAAAATCTTCGCATCAAACAGAGTGTCTGAAATATTGAAAATATCTAATGTATCCCAATGGAGGTACGTGAATACGTTAGCCAACCCTGCAGATCTAGCCTCCAGAGGCGTTAAAGTTCAGTTATTTCTAAAGACTGGCTCCGTGGTCCTGACTTCCTTCATGAGCCTGAGAGCAGTTGGCCCCAAAATCCTGAGACCTTGGAAAACACTCTGATTGGAGACCCGGAGGTCAAGGCTGTGATGGTGAATGCAGCTCAGGTTGAGCAGGTCAGTCCAGTGGAGAGGCTCATTGATTACTTTTCCTCCTGGTTCTGTCTTAAAAGGGCTGTTGGTTGGCTTCTCAAGTTTAAGACCTTACTTCTATCTCTGGTGCGACATCGAAAGCTGCTGAGAGGAACCCTTTCTGAATCGGAACAAAGTGCTGAGCAGTTGGAAAAAGAGCTACAGGTCCAGATGAAAGGCTTTAAGGCTCAAGTGCCAAAGCATTTTCTGTCTATGGAGGATATGGTTGTAGCGGAGTCAAATATTATCTGTTTTTGTCAAAAAACAATGTTTCCGGAGGAACTGGCCAACTTGAAGAAAGGAGAGTGTGTAAGGAGGACGAGCCACCTCTACAAGCTCAACCCAATCCTGGATGGTGATCTCATTAGGGTTGGAGGACGGCTTAGTAGAGCAGCTATGCCAGTTGAAGCAAAACATCCAGTTATACTGGCTAAAGATAAACACATCTCCAATCTTATTCTCCGTCATGTACACAAAGTAACAGGCCATGGTGGACGAAACCATGCTTTCTCACCTAAGTCAGAAATATTGGATTCCTGGTGCTTGCGCCGCCATCAGAAGGGTTTTGGCTAAGTGTGTCATCTGTTGTAGATTGTCCGCTTCACCTGAACATCAGAAAATGGCTGACCTTCCTTACAACAGAATAACTCCTGATGAGCCTCCTTTCAGTCGAGTTGGTTTGGACTGTTTTGGACCATTTGAAGTTAAACATGGAAGAGCTGTGGTCAAGAAGTATGGGCTAATTTTTACGTGCTTAGCGATGCGAGCCATACATCTTGAAGTTCTGTCTTCTTTGGACACAGACTCCTTCATTAATGGTTTCAGAAGGTTTTTGGCGAGACGTGGTCAAGTCTTGGAAATCCATTCGGATAATGGCACTAACTTTGTGGGCGCTGAGCGTGAATTGAGGAACGCCATTGAGAATCTGAATCACAACCTCATCAATGACGTGCTGTTACAAAAGAATGTGAAATGGGTTTTTAATCCCCCAACAGCATCCCACCATGGAGGTGCTTGGGAAAGGCTAATTCGGTCAGTCCGTAAGGTGCTAAACTCTATTTTGAAGACTCAGACCCTGGATGAAGAAGGCTTGGTGACAGTGTTCTGTGAGGCTGAAGCTATTGTTAATAGCTGCCCTTTAACAAAGGCATCAACAGATCAAGACTTGGAGGCATTGACTCCTAACCATCTTCTTCTGCTTAAGTTGCAACCTTCGTTGCCACCAGGATTGATTGAATTGAATTAACAGTTACATTTGTTTGATTACAGCGTCCAACTGTTCGCTAAACACTTATTCTTTACAGTAATTTTGCCTAAGCACTCACAGTTATTTCCATCTTTTAGTGACTGCTGTTCAATCTCATAGTTGTTCTAAAGTTTTGGTAACTGACACTACAGTACTTTAGCTTAGCCGTTAGCGACTTTAGCTTAGCAGCTAGCGATGGCTTCTCCTTCTCCCTCTCTCTCTCCTACTTTCTCCTGCTCGGTGTGTCAGATGTTCAGTTACTCCTCTGCCTCCTTTAGCGGTAATGGTATGTGTAATAAGTGTAGTTTATTTATAGACATGGAGGCGAGGCTCAGTGATTTAGAAGTCCGGCTCCGCATCTTGGTAGATCAGTCTTTAGCTACTGTAGCTAGCCAGTCCCCGGTAGTCGGTGCGGAACGGCCTGAGTTAGCCTGTGGTAGCCGTCCCCCGGCATCAAAGTCCACGGGGCACCATCAACCTGTTCACGTTTCTAACAGATTTTCCCCACTCAGCGACACACCCGCTGAGAAACCAACTCTGATCATTGGCAGCTCCATTTTGAGAAACGTGAATTTAGCGAAGCCAGCGGCCATAGTTAAGTGCATCCCTGGGGCCAGAGCGGGCGACATTGAGTCTTATTTGAAACTGTTGGCTAAGGATAAACGTAAATACAGTAAGATTGTTATTCACGTCGGTGGTAATGACTCCCGGTTACGCCAATCGGAGGTCACTAAGATTAATGTTGAGTCGGTGTGTACATATGCAAAAACAATGTCGGACACCGTAGTTTTCTCTGGACCCCTGCCAAATCTGACCAGTGATGACATGTATAGCCGCATGTCGTCATTCCGCCGCTGGTTGTCGAGGTGGTGTCCAGCAAACGATGTGGGCTTTGTTGATCATTGGCAGACTTTCAGGGGAAGACCTGGTCTGATCCGGAGAGACGGCATCCATCCCACTTGGGAAGGAGCAACTCTCATTTCTAGAAATCTGGCCAAGTTTATTAGTGGACCAAATCCATGACAACCCAGAGTTGAGACCAGGAGGCAGAGTCGCAGTTTAACACACTTCTCTGCCCTTCTTTTTCAGCAGTTACCCACCCAAAACCCTACGCAGAGTCGCAGTCTAACACACTTCTCTGCTCCTCCATTTCAGGAGTTACTTAGTGAAAATCCTATACTGACGGTGTCTGTCCCCCGACCATCGAAATTATTTAAAAAGGTAAACAGAAGAGGAGCTGTGCATAAAAACCTCATAAAAATTAAAACCATAAGAGCAATAGTGCAAATGAATAGGAGAGTTAAATGTGGACTCTTAAACATCAGATCTCTCTCTTCTAAAGGTGTACTAGTAAATGAACTAATATCAGATTATGATATTGATTTATTTTGTCTTACTGAAACCTGGCTGGGTGATGGAGAATATGTTAGCCTAAATGAATCCACCCCTCCCAGTCATATTAATACTCACATTCCTCGAGGCACAGGCCGAGGAGGTGGAGTTGCAGCTATCTTCGACTCTAGCCTACTAATCAGCTCTAAACCTAAACCAAACTATAACTCATTTGAAAGTCTTGTTCTTAGTCTTTCACACCCAAGTTGGAAATCACTGCAACCAATTCTCTTCGTTATAGTGTACCGAGCACCTGGCACGTACTCTGAATTCTTATCTGAATTTGCAGAGTTTTTGTCAACTTTAGTCCTTAAAACGGACAAAGTTATTATTGTAGGGGATTTTAATATTCATGTGGATGTTGAGAATGACAGCTTTAGTACTGCGTTTATCTCTCTGTTAGATTCCTTTGGCTTCTCTCAGAGTGTTCATGAACCGACTCACTGTTTTAACCACACCCTCGACCTTGTTTTGGTGTATGGTATTGAAATTGAACATTTAGTGGTGTTCCCACAGAACCTTTTTGTCCGACCACTGTTTGATAACTTTTGAGTTTGTATTGCTGAACTACTCGCCATTGGGCAAAAATTTCTTTTCAAGATGTCTGTCTGATAGTGCTGTAGCTAAATTTAAGGATGCGATTCCATCAGCTCTAAATACAATATCTAGTCACAAAGTCCTGATAAAATGATATCTTGACTGTAGTAAGTTGTACATAGTTTATTTGTTAAGAGTGGGAGTTAAAACTCATGTAAGCCTTGTTTAGTGTGACAATATCTAGTCACAAAGTAACGGAGGACTCCTATGCTAGTTTCAGTCCCTCCCAAATCGATCATCTTGTTGATAGTGCTGCAGGCTCGCTGCGAATGACACTCGACTCTGTAGCCCCTCTAAAAAAGAAAATACTAAAACAAAGACGGTTAGCTCCATGGTATAATACTGAAACTCGCAAATTAAAGCAAATATCGCGGAAACTTGAGAGGAATTGGCGTTCCACCAAAGTGGAAAATTCTCGTTTAATTTGGCAAGATAGTCTTAAAACTTATAGGAAGGCCCTCCGTAATGCTAGAGCAGTGTACTACTCGTCATTAATAGAGGAAAATAGGAACAACCCAAAGTTTCTTTTCAGCACTGTAGCCAGGCTGACAGAGAGTCACAGCTCTATTGAGCCAAGTATTCCCCTCTCAGTAGTTACGATTTCATGAGCTTCTTTAATGATAAAATTCTAGCTATTAGAGACAAAATTCACCAAGACCTGCCCTCAACTGGCACCGACTTATCTCTTAACTCAGGAACCTTAGAAACAGCTGTAGAACCAGATACATGTTTAGACTGTTTTGCTTCCCTCATCTTTACCAACTAACTTCAATCATTTCTTCATCTAAACCATCAACCTGCCTCTTAGACCCCATCCCGACTAGGCTGCTTAAAGATGTTTTACCCTTAGTCAGCACCTCTATACTAGATATGATCAATCTATCTTTATCAACAGGCTATGTACCACAGTACTTTAAAGTAGCTGTAATTAAACCTCTTCTGAAAAAGCCCAAACTTGATCCGGATGTTTTAGCCAACTATAGACCTATATCTAACCTTCCATTTCTCTCTAAAGTTCTGGAGAAAGCAGTTGCTAAACAGCTGTGTGACTTTCTACAGAGCAATAGTTTATTTGAGGATTTTCAGTCAGGATTTAGAGCTCATCATAGCACAGAGACAGCACTGGTGAAAATTACTAACGACCTCCTTATTGCATCAGACAAAGGACTTGTCTCTGTACTGGTTTTATTAGATCTTAGTGCTGCATTTGATACCATTGACCATCAGATCCTATTGCAGAGACTGGAATATTTCATTGGCATTAAAGGAACCGCTCTAAGCTGGTTTAAGTCCTATTTATCAGATCAATTTCAGTTTGTACATGTTAACGATGAGTCCTCCATGCATGCCAAAGTTAGTCATGGAGTTCCTCAAGGATCTGTCCTCGGACCAATCCTCTTCACTTTATATATGCTTCCTTTAGGCAATATTATCAGGAAACATTCCATAAGCTTTCATTGTTATGCAGATGATACTCAGTTATATCTATCGATCAAGCCAGATGAAACTCATCAGTTAGCTAAACTTCAAATGTGCCTTCAGGATGTTAAAACCTGGATGACCTGTAATTTTCTCATGTTAAACTCAGATAAAACTGAAGTTATTGCTCTGGGGCCTAAGCACCTCCGTGACGCATTATCTAAAGATATAGTTTCCCTTGATGGCATCGCCCTGGCCTCCAGCACCACTGTGAGGAATCTTGGAGTTATCTTTGATCAGGACATGTCGTTTAAGTCTCACATTTCAAGGACCGCCTTTTTTCACCTACGTAATATTGCGAAAATCAGGAACATCCTGTCTAAAAATGATGCAGAAAAACTAGTCCATGCATTTGTTACTTCTAGGCTGGATTACTGCAATTCCTTATTATCAGGCTGCTCGAAAAAGTCCATTAAGACTCTTCAGCTGATCCAGAATGCTGCAGCACGTGTTCTGACAGGAACCAGGAAAAGAGATCACATTTCTCCTGTTTTAGCTTCTTTGCATTGGCTTCCAGTAAAATCCAGAATAGAATTTAAAATCATTCTTCTTACCTACAAAGCTCTTAATGGTCAGGCACCATCTTATCTTAAAGAGTTCATAGTACCTTACTACCCCACCAGAGCACTGCGCTCCCAGAATGCAGGGTTACTTGTGGTTCCTAGAGTCTCCAGAAGTAGACTAGGAGCCAGAGCGTTCAGCTATCAAGCTCCTCTCCTGTGGAACCAGGTTCCAGTTTGGGTTCAGGAGGCAGACACCATCTCCACATTTAAGAGTAGGCTTAAGACTTTCCTCTTTGATAAAGCTTATAGTTAGGGCTGGCTCAGGTGAGTCCTGAACCATCCCTTAGTTATGCTGCTATAGGCCTAGACTGCCGGGGGATTTCCCATGATGCACTGAGCTCTTCTCTCCTCTACTTTCTCTCCCTCTGTATGCAACCTCATCCCATTATTGCATGTTACTAACACAACTTCTCCCCTTTCTGGTAGTCTTGTGCTTTCTCGTCTCTCTCCTCTCTCCTATCACTTCCTGCAGGTTTTCTGGCTCTGGAGCTGTGGAGTCTGACTCTGTGGTTGCGGGTCACCTGCTGCCCCCGTGTTCCTGCTCGACACCCTCTGCTGCAACGACTATTGTTGCTAGTCTTATTGTTATTATTGTTATTATAATCATTAACATTACAATTGTTACCATTAACACTATTATAAATATCTGTACCATTTTTCATTTAGTCTATAGCAACATCACCTTCACTGTCTGTACCTCTGTGTGTATATTGTGTAGGCTGCCTCCCTCCCCTCTCTCTCTCCTTACATCCCTCTCTTTTTCTCTCTATTCTTCTCCTGCTCTCTCTCTCTCTCTCTCTCCCTCTCTCTGTCCTTCACCCCCAACCGGTGGAGGCGCCCACCCTGAGCCATGGTTCTGCTCGAGGTTTCTGCCTCTTAAAAGGAAGTTTTTCCTTGCCTCTGTCGCCTAGTGCTTGCTCTTGGTGGGAACTGTTGGGCTTCTGTAAATATCATCACAGAGTACGGTCTAGACCTGCTCTTTTATGAAAAGCGCTGTGAGATAAATGTTGTTGTGATTTTGCGCTATATAAATAAATTGAAATTGAAATTGATTGTTCAAGAAGGAGGATGTTTATAGTCGTCGTCGCTGGAAACAAGTGCAGTATATGTCGGATTTGTTCTGGAAGCGCTGGGTGAAGGAATATCTTCCTGGACTTCTGGAGCGCCAGAAGTGGAATACTGCCAAAAGAAACTTTGTCCCAGGAGATCTTGTGGTGCTAGTGGATGAGATGGCACCTCGTAATGCTTGGACTATAGGAAGAATTGTGGATACTGTTCCGGACAAAAATGGACTGGTGCGAAGTGTACGGATTAAAACTAAAACCAGCTATCTGACAAGGCCAATAACCAAAGTCTGCCTTCTGCAGGAAGCAGAGGAGCAGTGAAGATCCTTGGATATAGCAGACTTGAACTTTTACATTAACAGGACCTTTTTAAAGGACTAACATTTCACATTTCACTTCTAACTGGTGTTTGTCTCCCACAAGAGGGTTGTAGTGGTGGTCAATTATTACTATAAAATAACTGGGGGCCGGAATGTAGGAGCCATACACTGGGTTTGTTTGGGTTTCCTCTCTTTTCTTTGCACTGTAGTGTACATGCACGCGCACCGTGACGTCATCGGTTACTGTGGGTGTGACCAGGGGCGTGGTGTCTGTATTAATATGTGTGTGTGCGTGCTCACCTGTGGGGAAGCTTGGGTTGATCATGGCTGCAGGGTGAGCATGGGGAAAAACTTTCAGCGTGACGCGTCTTCAGTGTAAATCCTCATGTTTCAGCCTGCTGCGGGGTTTTAGTTGTTTTGGTGGGTCTGGTTTGCGCCGCAATACTGATCGTTGATATTTGATGTCACCCCAAAACCCCAGAACTTCTGAAGGTGATCCTTTTTCCATGGCGACCACATGCAGCTAGTATCGCCGCTATGGCAGAATCTGCAGCATCTGCTGGCCCTAGCTAAGCCTCAATAACAAGCCTGTCAATATTTCAATAGTCTATATATTGAAGTAACATATACGTACCAACGTCGAAGCCATATAGTCTAGTTTATGTAACGTTAGGATTACCGCAAGTAATAGTTACTCGTAATTTATATTCCAACGTCACCGTCAGTCAGATGTGTAGCGATTGCTTTATTGTAAAAATATCTCGCCGGGGTTAATCTAAACGTTATTTAGATTTTTTTTTTTACTTTACTGTGGCGTAATTCCATCAGAGCATATAAGTAACGCTGATGTTATATAAAACATGTAGGCTAATTCTAAGGGAAATAATTTCAGTTCTGCTGTAAGTAGAAATATTTCAAGTTGGCAAGATAATACATCCACTGTAATTTACGTTTCATTGCTAACAAGTTGGGATCAGACATCACAAACGTTAGCAAACGGACTCACCTGTCGAGCAGAAACACAGCAAACTCTGTGTCGGTCTGTATTCATGGCTCAGAGGGTTCTCCAGTGTTGAAATGCTGCACCGATGTTCACACCGGTATTTGCCCTTGCCTTGTCATATGATTTCTTTATCTCTTTATAAACTTCAGGCCTTTTACTTTTTTCTTGGCCATCTCCTTCCTCACAGAACGCTCAGTATGTGCCGGTTTAACCACCTCTCTCCAACAGCTCCCTCCCTACATCGAACACTTGTGAACGCGCACGAACGCCATCTGTTTGACTGGAATGTTTTGGTTTTGCTGACTGCTTGCTCTGAGCAACTTTGTTTGGGATCTATTGACAGGCCAAGGACTATGTAAGAAAACCGGATTTCTTTTCGGAGCACACAAACAACTGAGAGCTAGCGCTCCATAAGGAAATATTCGCTCAATTCAACAAAAAGTGTTTTGGATAAAAATCACAAAGTATCCCTTTAAATAGACAAATTATCTACAAGTCAAATCTTCCAAGTCGTTTCCAAATACACAATCTGTTTCTTAAGCAGTACATGATTTACGCATGAGTTGCTGAACATGTCAAAGATTGTAAAAATGCTGATCTGCAATGTGTACAAAGTTTAAGGCACATAGCCATGGATTACACAGAATCATAACAAATTACATTTGAATAATTACATTCCCTGATGATGTGCTATTATCCTGTAATGAAGATCAAGAGAGAAGAGAAAGAAAAGGAAGTTGAGGCTCTAACACAAGAGAGTGATGTCAAACCCAAAAAACCCAGTGATCTCATTTTCACCCTTTTTTTGGTGGAATGTCCCAAACGTTTTAAGACTGTCAGATGTGTGCTGATGGGAGCATAAGCACAAAGTCCCATGGCCTGTTTTAAACATCCTGTCTGAAAACCATTAAAAGGTGTCTTTTGGAGGTGTGTAATCACCCCGTTCACCAGATGGGAGTGACTAAAGGTAGAATGCTTGGTAGGAGCAATTTGTGCACTGTAATGGATGGACTCCATTCCTGAGCTGAATACTGGTTGTGAATGTTGGCTTAAAGGCAACAAAAGATGTGCTGAAGGTGTCGAGAAATCTTTGAAGCTTTCAGTACCAACTCTTTTATATACACAGAGCAAATTGACCTGGCATGTGCTGGTTGTATTTTCTTAACCACTCACAGCAATTCCAGAGAAATTCATCTCAGCTTGTTGCATAATGAAATATGTTTCCATTCAACAAAGAAAGCCCCAGTTCAGTCTTGTTTCAGAAGAAGGGCATGGGTGTTTCTAGGCGTTATAGTCACCATCCTGTTTTCATATCCATGTGTTAAAAGCACAGAAAGAAAATGTATTCAGTGCAAGGATGCAGCCCTGCCAGACAGGCACAGGGTAGGAAAGAACAAAAGAAGAATACATCAAACTAAAGAAAGAACTACTAACACAGTACGGTCGTTAAATTATTGTCAACTGATGAAAATAAGTTTAAGTCACCACGGCCGGGCTGAAATAAAGCTCCTGTAACTGCACTTTAATGGCCACTAGATGGTCATAATGTCCCAGAAAAGAATAACACTGAAGTGAATAAAAAATCTCCCAACTTTTTTCTAATCACCTTTTTACACAGTGGCTAATCTCTAGTCTCAAGTGTGTTGCAATGCAACATAGTGGCAATTAAAAGTGTTTTTCTGTCTTTCTAAAAACATTTTTGTAACTCTTTTTAATGGAAAACTCTTTATTAGGACCCATATTAGCACCAGTATAAGTACTGGCCATTCATCCAATTCAATTGTATGTTTATAATAAAACACTGACTATTAAATAAATTAAATTTTCCATTTTTCTCCCATACTGCAGCAGTTTACAGGATTTTCCAGGTTTAATTCTAATTAATTTAAATTGCTCACTTTACTTGTCCCTTCAGACACACACACCTGCACCTGTCTTTCTTCTTCAGCAGTATTTTTTCAAAGTTGCCAAAATAACAAACACAAGGATTTTTTCACCTGCAGTTCTGTTTTCAGTGGCTTGTTGTTAATGACGTTCCCTACTGAAACGATTGAGACCACAGTGGTGCTGAATGACATCGGCACCAACAGGTGTGTTCACTGATGCTGTAAAATATCCACCGTGTCCATGTCTTCTAACATAATACAAGATAATGTTTCTCTGCAAAGTGCTGAAATGGGTTGGCAATTATACTTTGGTGGCCATTGATATACCTGGACAGCCTGCAAAGTCTGTGTGGGGAAACTCCGCTTAGTTTGGCCTTACAGGTATTGTGAGCATTGTGAGCTTTGGTGGTGCAATCTGAATTTATTTTGCTGAAACTATGGACTTTAGTAGGTAGTTTTTGTAGCAACTACACAGACACACAGAGACTTTCAATGATCTGCAGAAAAGAAGTGCTGGCCCTGGATTGTGTTGTGCAGCTTCATGACAGTCTCTCACAGGATATGAGCTGGAAACAGGAAGAGAAAGGGAGCATGAAACCAGAGAGAGAGAGTTGTTCAACTTTGACTTTGATTAAAATTCTCCTCCAACTCCTCTCTAAAGTGACTGCATATAAATATCCAGAAACAAAAACAAACCATCCTGACAAAGAGCTGTAGAGTAAGTGAATCACATCCAGCACGATACTGAGAAAATTTCTCTTTCACTTCCCTTTCTTCCCTCACTAGGCCCTGCCAAGTAGGCTGTAAGTCGGTTAATAACTGCGTAACTCAACCATCTCTACAGAGTCAAAGTGAGATTCGTTGGCTGGTGTGAGGGATCCTAATCCTGGGACTCTTGTTCTTTGGGCATCCATTTTAATCTGTTTCAAAACAACTTGTTTTATTAGGCCATCTGCACTCAATAAGACCAGCTGAAAAAACGCAGCAGCAGACTGCAGCCTACTGCGCCTCTCCGTCAGACTGACACGACCCTTGTCTTTCACTTGTTTTTTCTCCTACCTTTTTGCTGTGGGCAGCTGTCCTTAACTCTTGACAACAGACATGTTTTATTATAATTTACTTAAAATCTCTTCAACAAAATAGCTTAACACTGAAAGCTCCCTCTCAGAGACAACAGTATTGTCCAGCTCTGGTGACTCTGATCCCACTCTGGATTGGTTCCAGCCAGTGTTCACTGGAGTCAGCTGCCACAGTACATCTTGTTTTTTTATGATGCTCTATTGATCCCTGAAGCAGGAATTTCTCTCTTTGCCTCCCCCCCTTTGCACCTCATGCATTGAGACTGTGCTGTAAGTTATTTCAACATAGACTCTGTTGCAATCTAACTATAGAAATGCTGTTAAAAGAGCAGATTTAGTAACCCAGAAACCTAAAAGAATTTAGATTTAATTTACAAGTGAGTAGACATATTTTCACCCAATAATCAAGGGGTGGATTAACAGTCTAATTATTAACTGAAATAAAAAGGCTAGGATGGAATCCATTTTTTCCAGTCCCAAAAGCAAAGCAGTATGCCCATGCTGGAATCCTAGCCATTGCTGTATGTCAGCTAATGTCTGATAATTTGATATAACACAAACTTATATACTATATACACCATGTAAGCATAATATCAAGTGAAATATTAAAGGTATAAAAAATAGATTTGACACTGGGCCAGAAAGAAAAGTCTATAAGAGTGGGTAAACATTAGAACCATAATCGTTAAGGCTTTAATTGTGCTTTAGTGGTGCGTATTATCAAAAGAAACCGCCCGTCCATTGCAGGGCCGAACATAGATGAACAACCAGTCAAACTCACATTCACACCTAAGGGCAATTTAGAGACACCAATTAACACCTAGCCTGCATGTCTTTGGACGGTAGGAGGAAGCTGGAGCACCTGGAGAGAACCCATGCGGAGAACATGCAAACTCTGCATAGAAAGGCCAGGGCAACGAGGGATTGAACCGACAACCTTCTTGCTGTGAGACCTTGCTCTTTGTGCTATTGTTGCAGTCAATTCATCCACTCCCAATGAAATGATTGGCTGTGCTCATTACAGTCACTTTTGTGTCAGAGTATTTGATTTATTGATTGCTGTCGGGATGTAAAGATCAACAAATATAACAGAAATGTGTCTGAAATAAATTGCCAACCCAGCTTTAAGTAAAAAGTGCAGAGCAAACAGCTGTGTTCATTACCCTAATAGAAAACAACAGTCCTTCACCTTAACAATGCTAACCAGGACTGGCACCACTGGGCCCCAAATTTAAGTGTAATCTGGTTTGACCTGTCCTGGAATCTAGACCAAGAATGTTTAGTGGCCATAGCTGCTTCATGCAAAGATAGGTGACAAATTAACAGGAAAAAACTTTAGAAACTAAACATAGTAAGGTGTCATATGTTAGGCTCATTCTTGACAGTGGGACCAGTTTATGTGACTAAATAATCTCAAGGTTCACTTGCTACCTTTTTCCTCTAATTCATCTAATGTTGTTCATTAGCAAGTGCCACGCCTAGCTTCAGAGCTTCTAAATAGACTCTCCAAGTCACTTGTGGATTGACCGTCATTCTCCCAAAAGATATTCCCTCATTTGGTGTTCTGATGATGGTGGTGGTTAGTGCTGTCTATACATTGGTCCATCATTTTTAGACTCATCAGGAAGTCTGCATTTGTTATGTTTCTCCGTATTTTGTCACCCGTCTACATGTAAATGTCAACAAACATCTGCATTAGTTTGAAGTGGCCAGTCTAGTCAAAGGCCTCCTCCCTACTGTTCATCCTGTCCAGCTGCCCTGATATATCTGACAGCACCTGGATGGGGGAAGAGCTAACACCCACTTGGCAGCTGGGAGCGGGATCTGGGACCTGTCATCCCTCTCTGTTCTGAATACAGTTCTTGCAGATGGCGTACCAGATCGCTGTCTGTCTGTCACAGTGGCTGCGGTTACACTCATCACACAATAAACTGCTGTGTGTCATCTGATATGCAATAAACAGCTTGTCCTCACATTAGTACTGTCACATCTTCTGGATCAAATGTGAAAGGTGGAAGATGGAAGGATGTTGAAACAACCCACAGAAGCCACATGTTTTCAGGGCCAGATGTAGGCACACAGATCTCAAAAATCAATTTGAAAAGTCAAGTGTAACCATAGCCTGTGTGGCTTCCAGCTACCTGCTGTTTTAATTGTGCACGTAGAGTGTTTACGAGCACATCTGCAGACTAGTGAATTTGGAAGTCACTATGTACTCCATATGTGAGTTACATGTAACAGTGGAACAACGGTATGTGCAGCAGTTCCAGAATATTTGTACAAGCAACATCTCCAACAACTGCAGCAAATCAGTTGTAATGTAAGGAGCAGGCGTTGACCCTTCGCTTTCTGGTTTGCAAATCATCATTCACTGTTTTGGAATGATTCGCAAAATATGCTGTGGCAAACATTCTCAAACATTGTGTCTATATCTGCGCTCAGGGATGGGAAAACACCAGCAGGAGTTCAGCACACATGTTCTGTCTGAAGTCTGTAGTCTCATTGAAGAAAAGGCATCAGGGTAAGGTAAAGAGGTTTTTCTTCTTTCCTGTTCAAAGCCACATTTAGGCCAGAATGACAGCAGCTAGTCAGAAAGAAGTTTATTCCACAGATATGTCAGATGTGCAACTTTTCCTTTGCAAAAGGAGAACAAAGAAACATCCAGCTCTGTTGTGTATAATTCCTGCACATCATTTGTCATTTGTACTGCCCTAATGAGGATGTGTTGTTGTTAGTAGACAAACGTGATAAGCAGGTTCTGCAGAGGCTCTGCAGCCTGCTCACTGGGGTCAATGGGGTCATCAGGAGCAGCAGAGTATGGCGTAGCAAGGGGCAAAGCCAGGTGGGGGAAGGTCTGGGAGAGGTTGTGAGCAGGTGGTCCCACCACACTGTATGCCTTTAGGGCAGAGAGCCCGTTGAGCACTGCTACATCCAGGAAGGTCACGTGGAAAGAGGAGGAGAAGTCAAAGGAGAGGGCCTCTAGCTCCACTGCAATCCCTGCTGCAGGGGAAATTGTAATCTCCTGGTTGGGGTAAGTAGCTTCTGGTGCTGCGCTGTGGATCCTTAGGGTACGCAAACCTTGCAAAGCCAGGTACTGACTGTCCATTGGTTTTATTCCACAAAATGACAACCGCAAATGCCCAACCATGCTCCTGTTTAGCAGCTCTTCCAGCACCCAGAGCTCCTTCACCCAGACAGTGAGTCGTCCTGGCTCTCTGAGCCCAGCAGTGGGCAGAGCGGAGCGCAAAACTGTGTGGCATCTGCACAGCGAGTTGGCCAGAGCCTCGTTGCAGTCCCAGACGGGTTTAGAGCAGCTGCAGTTCCGTAGGTTGTAGCCCGGCGTGCCACTGTCGAACAATAGCGTGGTATTGAATGGCAGAGAAGTTTCAGATGTGGGGGCAGAGCTTGTTGTCTGGGTGATGGGGGTCAGGAAGAACAGCAACCACAGTGACCATGGCAACGAGGCAGAGGAGTCTGTGTTTAGAGACATCTCCATAGAGATCAAACAGACTACATCTTCACCATGTGGAGAGACTGGATTGAGGATTGATGGACGAAGCTGTAAACAGAGAGGAGAAAAGTCATCATGTCTATATACACTGAATAAAAGCTGTACAGACATACAGGGGTAGAAGTTCTAACAGTCCTCACAGCACTGTGAATTTAGATCCTGACACTAACTAACCGTATCAGACGTTTACTCACCCCTTTACGACTCACTCCAGCACTTCACTTAGAGCATGACACACAAAGAGACTCTTTCTCGTTCTGTGCCATGTAGTAACTTGCTTCTGCTTTGCATTTGTATTTTTGCATGTGGAGAACAGCTTCAGACCAACAGCCGACTGAATTCAGTGCTTTATTTCCTTTCCAGCCCTGGTTTCACACACATAATTGAGCCACTTGTTTTTTGCACTCCAACTTTACTGGTAAAGGTCCTTCCAGGCCCCGGGCTACTGCGGGTGCCATACCGCTGCTTATAAAAGGTCCTGTGAAATGTGCTGGGTTCAGAAATACTGAAACACTGGCCTCTTTATTTCCCTACTCTGGCAGGGTGGAAAGTGGACTGAATAAGCAGTCTTGACTTTCAGAGTCAACTTTTCCCCGCTCTTCTTTTTCTTTGAGAGAGGAGGACCTTCCAGTGCTAAAGTTAGACAAAGAGTACTTGATTGTCTTATAACTGGTCTAGAAAAAAGTGTACGTGATGCATTTGGTACCTACATATTTTAGGTCCTTATATTCGCACTGGCTTCTTAGACTTTACTGATAATATAAGATCCATAACTATGTTTTAAGTGGTGTATAAAGACCTTACATAATGAACCATTATGTTTTTATTACCTTAGAATGAGACATTTATATCCACATACACTGCCATTACATGGAAGTCACCATGTTGCCCCACCATGTTTCTACAGTAGCCCTACGTCACTACGTTGAATACGTATGAAGAAGAAAAAGTAGTAGTAGTAGTTGTAGTAGTGGTCATCTGGTTTGTTAGAAGTAAGAAGAGACGTGAAATTTGGACAAATGGAGGATCAGACGCACAAGAGCGGACAGAGCGTGTCAGCCACCGTAGCTTCTCCTACAGGCTTGTATATATATATATATATATATATATATATAAAAAATATGATCACAACTACATGTCACTGAAACTTACAAACTGGACCTTTTTCTACAATGCATGTTTCAGCCAAGCAGTCTGATGTGTTAAAGATGCAGAACACCTCACCAAAGACAAACCAGGAGAATAGGCAGGTTAGCACAAAGACAGTTATGAAAAAGGTGAGCAAAGGTTGATGTAGTGTAGATGTGAATGTACTTTCGCAGTCTGTCAAACATCTAAATCTTCTCCTACATGTCTACTAAATATTGTTTAATTACTCTTCTTCACCATTGTAGCCGCTCATCACAAGCTAAACCCAGACCCTGAAGAGTATTTAGTGAATTAGAGCTGAAGTGAAAGAAATGAATGTCCAGTTAGTGAATACAGCTTCTGATTAATCATACTGCTCTTCAGTGTAAAGAATGGCCAAATACAATGTACTACTGCACAGGATGGCACATTAAGTAAGAAAAAAGCCAAACATCTAGGTGTGATGCATTATGTAATATTATGTACTGTACCCTAAAGTGTGTATTTGGATGCTGTGTGGGATGCGACTCATATTAGCCTTGTGAAAGTAGACTGTAGACAGTTGGGATATATCCAAAAATAATTAGTGGGTTTACAAGGCTAGGTACACAAATTTTATATTTTATTCAGTTTGAGGTGTCTCTACACTTTGTTTCTCCCAGAAACACTTGCCCTTTCACTACAGCCTGTTTACCAGCCACATGGGACATTATTTATAGAAATGTTCCCTGACTTTATTCCAGATTTCATTGTAAGATCTTTTCCCAGAAGGGGTAGAGTTTCAACTAGTTTCAACTTTTGATGTGGTACTTGATAATGTAATGAAGAAAATAAACCCGAACAACCCACAGTTACAAGAATTTACAACAAAGGAAAACTTGTTTTAGTTTTTTCTTCTTATGTACAGATAACAGCACAGATTATGATTCTGGTGAGTTTAAATCAAATCTGACATAGATGTCTGACATGAGAACCATGATAAAAAAGCATATTGGCAGTTTTCTTAAAGAGAACATATTATTCTAATTTTTCAGGTTCAAAATCTTATTTATGGTTGTACCACAACAGGTTTACATGGTTTCATTATTTGTCATACTGCACATTACTGCAGCTCCTCTTTTCATCCTGTGTGTTGAACACTGGTTTAGCTACAGAGTGAAGCATCTCACTTCTATTTGATCTGTGTTGGGAGTTGCATCTGTGCAGTACCTGGGTAAGAACTACTAGCAAATCAAAAGCAAAGGGTTTCAGTTCAGCTGTACATGTTCCTGGACAAGCTTCACAACCTAGACTGGAGCAAGAGTTTCAATATCAATTTGTAACAAATTAATCTTTATATCTCACAGTTGAAGCTTTGCAGCAAAACAAGGATCATGCCATTTTGGCGATATGTGGGTGCTCAACATCTGATTTTACATAGAACTATTCTCCAAAAAAGTTAATATACACCCTATTACAATCTACATTTCAGCGTTAAATGTTGTAAATAAACTTCTAATATTTTTTTTTAAATTGTGTGAATAAATCCAAAATTAACCCTAACCCTGGGTTGTCAGTGCGCATGTGTAGGCGTAGCGTGTATGTGTGTAGTGGCAGAAGGAAAACTTGCTGAAGAAACGGAGCCCCAGCTTCACCAGTGTTGATGAACCACACAAAGAATATTATATCGTTTTTAAACAGCCGCTACTTGAAATAGATCGCCGTTCACAAAAACACACATGACATGATTGCCCATTAATCAGAAGTTTGGCGGTTCATTCCCCGTCTCCTCCAAGCTGCATGTTGAAGTGTCCTTGGGCAAGATAGTGAACCCCGAATTGCCCCTGGTGGCTGTTCCACCAGTGTATGAATGTGTGTGAATGTTAATTTCTGTTTGAGCACTTAGGCTCAGTGAATGAATGTTAAATGCAGATGTAGTGTAAAAGCGCTTTGAGTTGTCGAAAAGACTTTAAAGGCGCATTTACATTTTCTGTTTCTGTGAGTCAAAGGGGGGGGGGGGGTTTGCAGTGTTTTATTTCTAAGGAAGTAGTTTCAAAAATAGTGGTGGCTCTGAGGGCCCTCTAATACCTTCCAAAAGACGTAAAGTGGTTTAATCTGCCCAGCACTAAGATTCCTCTCTAAATGGTTTAATAGAGCAGAGTGACTGTGACTGGAGCATCAACATGCCTTGAAACAGTCATTTCCGTCCCTAAGAAGGGAAATCAAGGTACCAAAAATGAAAAGAAAGAAAGCGAAGTGAAGGAAAACAACTGCCAACTAATTTATTTCAAAAGAAAGATGAGAACAATCACAACTAGCAGGCCACCATATTTTGAATTGGATAATTTTGTCTCCATCACTTTTTGAAAGCATTTGTTTAAAATGTTCTGGAAAATTGCTTGCAACAAAAAATGTTACCTAACAAATGAAAATGCTTTGAGAAAGGTTCATTTGCACAATAAGAAAATATGCAGTGCAATTTAAATACAGAAGAAACAAATGGGCATTGCAAAAAGTGACTTAAGCTATATTTTTATGGTTATGAATTGTCACCGGCAAGTTGAATTATTTGTTTTGTTTCCCTATTTATATATGTATTTATATAGTTCATTAGTGACTACAGATGTTAGCATTTTTCAAAAGATGTGGGAGAGACAGGGACCAAGAGAGTAACGTGGCCCACAGAGACTGCTTGTATGTAGGGCCCAGAACTTTTAGCTACACCCCTGTCAGTGTGTGAATGTGTGTGACTAAAGCTTCATTGCTATCTGACAGCTACAGTAACTTGGAAAATAGCGACATGTGGAAATGAATTTAATGATGTTTGGATGTTAATGGGTTAAACTACAATTTGGCATCAAAGTTCCCCTTTTGGTGTCATGACTATGCTGCTATAAATAAACTTGACTTCACTGTGGTTGGTTTACAGTAGCAGCTGTCCTCCATACACACAGCCTAACCTCTCCATCTTCCATTGCCTTACCTCACTGCTAATATTAGTCATCATCTTTCCAGCTGTTCCCAGCATCTGACTCTTCCACGCAATTTTAATAGCCACTTTCTCTCTTTTTCCATTTGTCTGTCCTCGCTCTCTCCATCACTCCCTTTCTTTTCCCGTCTCTCCTTACTTTTCTCCAGCTCTGTAATCCATGCAATAAGCTCCAGCTGCAGGACCGGATGCTGGGAGGGAGGGCCGTACAAAGATGAAAATCGACCACTGAAAACACATTCCACAATACTTAAATGACAATGTGAGTGTGATATTATTAATATTGCATGTATGCAGTTAAATTTAATTATTTAGTGTAATACAATCAAAACGTTTTTGACTCAGGTCCTGTGTGTGAAAGCAAGAGTGTGTGTGCATGTGTGTGTATGTATACACATACTGTATGTATACAGTGCGTATACACTATATAAAAATCCAGTCAGAAAGTGAAAGAAGAAAGTTAGTTAGAGTTATGCAGGGTGAAAGTGTTTTGTGTGTATTTCTGCGTGAGAAAGAGCGCGAGGCGGCTGGCGCTCCACACGGCTCCAGTTTGTTAAAGGAGAGGCTTAACGCATTCCTCTGACATCATGCTCCACCGCAGGCACCCACCCTAATCCTCCCTTCCTCTCTCTCCACCTCTTACTCACAGTGCCTCTCTTCTTCTATGTCACCCATCTTTTTTCAGTGTCTCACTCCTCTCCCTCTCTCTGAACAGCTGCAGCTCCACACATGACTACAGACAAAATCCAGGGGTTTCACTCCAAAAATGGCAAATGGCATTTAAACTTTTTTTTAACCCAAGTGTTCTGAAATGTATGACTTATTATATTATACTGTTTAGAATACTATGGTTGACATCTTTTAAAATGAACTTTAAATATAAACCCATTTAGAATACATCATGTGCTCATTCGACCCCTGAGCTCTGTCTTGTGGTCTCTTCCTGCTTCCCATTTCTCTAAAATATTCAATGACACAGCGCCAAGGTCCTGCACAAGTACACAAGAACATCTACTGTAGTGTAAGTCGTGTACTTAAAGGATAAGGTTCCTTTTTGTCAACAAATCCAAATAAAAAGTTAAAACAATTTGTCAGTCAGTCTCTCAGTGCTTCCCTGCCCAATCTGTGGCATTCTACCTCAACCCAAAAATTCCAACTGAGATCTTTCCAGGAGTAAGATGAAAAGATCAATAAAGTACAGAGCTGGAGGACTAATGTGATTGACTGGGGACTGGGGAAAACAGTCTGGCTCATTCAAAAATGCTGTACCCATCCAGCATCTCTGAAGCTCACTCTTTTATCTCATTTGTTTAATCTGTACACAAACAGGTATGTGAAAACAGCTACTATTTCTTGTCAGACAACAACAGCAGTTAGCTAGGACTTCCTGGAGTCTTGTCATCACAGTGAGGTTTCCAGCCCAGCACATAGCCAAAGAGCTGCAAAGAATTACAGGGTGAACGGATAAACAGAACCAGAGATGTGGAGGTAGGACTGTTAAGGGTACCACAGTAACCCAGGCCCCTGGAGCAGCACACCCTACCTCTTCCAGTCAATGTCATTTTTTAGTGCCATGTAGTTGCCTACTGTTCACTACAGCAACTAGCATGAGCTTTCCAGGTGGTTCCCTATAATATTTTATATATTTTTTATACTGATTGTTGGGGCAGGAAGGCTTGGACCGGGAGCACAGCACCCACACATCCCTTACATCACTTAAGCTGATGATACACAGAGCAAGTTCTAGAGCAATCGTGCAGGGCAACGTTGCCGTCAATGGTAATAAGTAAAGATTATTACCGTAATCCCCTTCCTCCGCCATCCGCCCCGCACCGCCGCTATCTGTTAAAAACATAGTCAGACTTGCCACTAGCAAGATTGCCCAGCAACATTGCTCAAAAAAGTTGCCCCGTGTATCATCAGCTTTAGATGTGAGCTTTGGAGGTTGGTACATGCGTTTTTAACTTTGGAGAGAGCTGGGCTGCTGTTTCCGTTTGCCCTGCTTTTACTCTTACTGCTGAGCTAAGCTACTTGCCAACCCAGTCTAGCTCAGTTAACACACACACACAAGAGAGGTCTCAGCCCTCTCGTTTAACTCTCGTAGAGAATGCAAAAAGTTTCATTTCCTTAAACCTCCAATACTTTATTTGTCCTCTTGGGGGCAGCCGAAACAAGTTACATTTAAGTACATTTATTCATGTGGCAGGTGCTTCAGATCAGGTACAATCAAGGAGGACCCTCCAGGTCTGGGGTGGTGATGGCGCAGTGGATAAGACACATGCCTTTGGTAAATGTTCACCATTTACACACTGAGCCTAAGTGCTCAAACAGAAACTAACATTCACACACATTCATACACTGGCGCCAAATCCACCAGGGCCAAATCTGGGTTCAGTATCAAGGACACTTCGGCACGCAGCCTGGAGGAGCCGGGGACTGAACCGCCAACCTTCCAATTAACAGATAACCCGCTCTTCCTCCTGGGCCACAGCCCAGGGAGAGACCTTGGTTCAAATCCCCATTGTGAGCAAGACACTTAACCCCTAGTTGCTCCAGAGGCGTGCAACATATATAGCAATTATAAGTTGCTTTGGATAAAAGCGTCAGATGAATGAATTAATGTAATAAAAAGTGAAGCCAATGCAGAAGTGCCTAAAACCCGCATTCTTTATAACAGCCAGCAGGGGGCGACTCCACTGGTTACAAGAAGTAGTCAGACTGTACAGAAGTGTATGAGAGAATGACCTACATCTCGATTGACTTAGTACCTCAGTAAACATCATTTCCTAATTAGTTTATGGTCTCTGGCTTCAAGTCTTCTTCAACACAGCACAATGTTCATTTAGTGAATTATGGTCCCATTAAGAGGAAAATAGACCAGAAAGCAGGGAATGATTTGTGATTGACAAATCGCTACCATGGCAACCTTTCAATTAGGATAGAGGTATCCTTTACCTGCTGCACTGTGGATATTTAACTTTTTTTTTTCCCTAACCCTAACCCTTTGACAGTGTGTTTTCACTTGACAAGTTAACTGTAATATTTTGGTTGCCTATAAATGTCTTCTTCAGCATTCAGTTGAACTAAAAGATAGCTGTTTATTTTTTCAGGTAAGTACATTTTGTCTTTTTGATAGCTGAAATAAGTATCCCAATAAATTTCACAGTGGACGTGAATAACAGGTGCACCTTACTAACCAAGCTAGCTAGATCCACCATCTCAACCAAATATGGTCACTTCTGGTACCAAAAAAACAAGATGGCGCCAGACAAAATGCCTAAAGGCGACAAACCAATGGGTGATATCACAGTGGCTACGTCTACTTTCTTTGTACCAACTATGGCTGTGGCTCAGGAGGTAGAGCGGGTTGCCTGTTAATCAGCGGTTCAATCCCCCGGCTCCTCCAGGCTGCGTGTCAGTGTCCTTGGGTGAGATACTGAACCACCGACTCTGGTGGCTGTTCTGCCTTCTCTTTCAGCTCTGTTTTTGGCCTCTACCAGCTCCTGAGGAAAATATCTGGCTCTTTAGCTGCTTAATGTTCCACTCTGTTCACCAGCCTCTTTAATTTTGTCTGTGTACTGTGGTAGTGTGCAACTCACTGTAAAGCTCCGTATAGCTGAGGCGAGCTGCAGATTCAGGTTCATCACTACAAGTGACCCCTTTCACATCATCATTTGATACAAGCTTATCATAATAATGTTGATCATGGCTCCTTTAAATAATCACTGAGTCAAAAAGGACACATAATTGGTATAGTTAAATATTTTAAAATGACTCAGTAATTTCCAGCTGGCCTCTTCAGTTTTTAGCAAAATGTACTCAAACAGTGAATTTGGGACTATTTTCAGAGGCAGATTAAGCAGCAGCTCTAGTGAGGATTTATAGACTCAGGACAGTATAGAGCTGGGTGGCACACTTACACTTAACTAATAGGACCAATTTAATGTTGGTTTGGGGCTTTTCATGGAATTTATTGACATAAAGAAAAATATAGAATATTGCCAGAATTATTGGTAAAAGGTATTCACTATACACATTATATTATATTTAGATTATATTTTTATCCAGGCAGTCTTTGAGAATTCTAAAAATATTATGAAACCAGCAGTAGTGTTGTTGTTTTCAAAGAAATACATACACTTAAAAAATGTAATTGAAATAGGCAGGAGTAACAGCTCTGGTCCTTTCATCAGACAATGGAACCAGAATGTGTGGTTTGGGCTGACAGATTACATCACCACTCTCTAGGTTTTTCTGTGACTTTGGCGACCATGTTTCTATGAAAAAACGGAATCATTTCCCGCACTAAACGTATAGCTGATATTAAACAGTAAGGCCAGCTTGGGGCCACCCATTATAGTTTGACCATAAAAAGCACAACCATCTCCATTCACAGCATCTATACCGAATGATATTTCAGTAGCACACATGTTCTGTATGTTTACCATATGACAGGCATGTGCATGTAGTGTAGCGTACTTACGTGGCCAGCTTAGCGCTGGTTAAGGTGGCATGCTGCTGCCGTCTGGTTCCAGGCTGATCGTTCCAGCTTCCTCATATGCTAAGAACAGCTGCAGCTCCCACATCTGTCTGCAGGTTGACTGGAAAACCTCATCTGTCTGTCTGACAAGAGAAGAGAGAGGGGGAGAGTGTCAGCATGGAGGGAGAGAGGGAGACAGAGGGAGAGAAGGGAGAGTATGACGGAGAGAGGTCCTACTTTCTGGACACTGGATGGATACATTTCTCTTCTGCTGGGACAGCATGACAGACTCAGACACACATTTTCTGTACTTTCTTCTCATCTTTTCCCCATTCCCTCACTCCTCAGCCCGACTCCTCCTGTTTTGAGACTCATTTTCCAAGGCAACAAGTTTCCCCACCCATAGGCTATATATGCTGCCATCTTGTGGCCCAAAATAAAACTACACTAGGCTAATCATTTCTTGAATGATTTTTGTTATTATCACAGCCATGCTATTGAGAGCTCTATTTGTCACAATGCAACCTTTTTCTAATGATTTTACATGCTGTAAAAAGAAGATCTCCTTGGCATGTTTATGATATTACACGGGAGAAAGGATGACACATAAAATACACTTCACAGCTTTGAATGTGCGTGTATTCCATCCTGGTTAGAACAGGAAGTTTAGGTCATCATGGTTAAGGTAGGAGTGTGAGTTAAGGTAAAGCTGAACAACCAGTTTATATTTGCACAGCAAAATTCAACCACAAGATCCCAAAGAGAGGGAGAGCAGAGCAGATGGAAAAACTGTCTCTTGTTTGTATAAGGCAGTGAGATCACTTCCTGTTGGGTTTCTGTGTTGGCAAGGACAAACAAAATGGCAGCCAGGGGTGGAGCTGTTGCACACAACACCCAGTACTTCCAGAACCACGATGCTGGGTGGAGGAACAGCGGGCAGCATATGCATTACTTACTGAAAGGGTGTTTCCTTCTCTTGTCAATCTTTATTTACATAAACATGTATTTTAACTGTACTGCAGGGACGTTGCTAGACATAGTGCTCTACTGGGACACAGGCCCCTCATCCCCCATATAAATTTGTGGTTTATTTTTGATTGAAGTGTATAAAATGTGTTAGTATGTGCTTTACCAGCTTCCCTTGCTTAGCCCATGGTATCATGTCAGAAAGGGCTTTGAGCAGAGTATAAAAAGGGTTTATACTAAATCACAGCTTTGAGGCAGAGCAGCAGGGGGACATCTGAGAGAAAACTAGAATATATTTACTCCATATTACTAATATTTCTCCATCAAATATGATCCAGTTTCACCAAAATCAGTGAAAAAAGTTGTATTTTTGTATAGTAATCAGTGGGTAGTAGAAACACTATGCTTCAGCAGCATCTCATTGAGAAATCTTTTCATTGGACGCTAAAATACAGTTTTTCCCAGTCACTTTGGTGCATTTCTCAAATCATCCTGAACATTAGCAAAACAGTAAGTGCATTTCTCAAAACAGGTAGTACAAACAGCACAACACAGTGGTTTACCTGCAAAAGCCCATAACTTGCTCAAAATCCTTAGTCTATCTCTCAAAAGCAAATCTTTATGTCATTGAACTTGTCAGTGCCATCAGAGCAACAAGTCCTTGTGTCTTGTTTATGAACAAGCAAGTCAAAATGTTTAGCCATCTTGTCAATATAACAGTGTACTCTGTAAATATTTTCTGATGTACATTTTGGCTAAGATTTTTATGACAATGATTGAAAATGCACAAGGCTGCATTTTTTTTGTATGGCATATATCACTTTCACCAGTACAAAGTTAGCAGGAGAGAGGACAGGAATCACAGCTATGCTTTTACTGTTCGTACTGTAATTTGTTAACAGAGCATGTCATTGTAATACAGTAAAGAAAGAGACAGGAATGCTGCATGGGATACAACCCTTTGGCTGATGTTCCGGTCTTTTGTATCCCAGATTCCCTTCCACATCACAACAGATATCTTCATCAATTAAGGTTTACACATTTACAAAAAAAATTCTAATAGACATGTATAGAATGTCTATCTATATACACTCACCTAAAGGATTATTAGGAACACCATACTAATACTGTGTTTGACCCCCTTTCGCCTTCAGAACTGCTTTAATTCTACGTGGCATTGATTCAACAAGGTGCTGAAAGCGTTCTTTAGAAATGTTGGCCCATATTGATAGGATAGCATCTTGCAGTTGATGGAGATTTGTGGGATGCACATCCAGGGCACGAAGCTCCCGTTCCACCACATCCCAAAGATGCTCTATTGGGTTGAGATCTGGTGAGTGTGGGGGCCATTTTAGTACAGTGAACTCATTGTCATGTTCAAGAAACCAATTTGAAATGATTGGAGCTTTGTGACATGGTGCATTATCCTGCTGGAAGTAGCCATCAGAGGATGGGTACATGGTGGCCATAAAGGGATGGACATGGTCAGAAACAATGCTCAGGTAGGCCGTGGCATTTAAACGATGCCCAATTGGCACTAAGGGGCCTAAAGTGTGCCAAGAAAACATCCCCCACACCATTACACCACCACCACCAGCCTGCTCAGTGGTAACAAGGCATGATGGATCCATGTTCTCATTCTGTTTATGTCTCAACAGAAATCGAGACTCATCAGACCGGGAAACATTTTTCCAGTCTTCAACTGTCCAATTTTGGTGAGCTCTTGCAAATTGTAGCCTCTTTTTCCTATTTGTAGTGGAGATGAGTGGTACCCGGTGGGGTCTTCTGCTGTTGTAGCCCATCCGCCTCAAGGTTGTGCGTGTTGTGGCTTCACAAATGCTTTGCTGCATACCTCGGTTGTAATGAGTGGTTATTTCAGTCAAAGTTGCTCTTCTATCAGCTTGAATCAGGCGGCCCATTCTCCTCTGACCTCTAGCATCAACAAGGCATTTTCGCCCACAGGACTGCCGCATACGGGATGTATTTCCCTTTTCACACCATTCTTTGTAAACCCTAGAAATGGTTGTGCGTGAAAATCCCAGTAACTGAGCAGATTGTGAAATACTCAGACCGGCCCGTCTGGCACCAACAACCATGCCACGCTCAAAATTGCTTAAATCACCTTTCTTTCCCATTCTGACATTCAGTTTGGAGTTCAGGAGATTGTCTTGACCAGGACCACACCCCTAAATGCATTGAAGCAACTGCCATGTGATTGGTTGATTAGATAATTGCATTAATGAGAAATTGAACAGGTGTTCCTAATAATCCTTTAGGTGAGTGTATATTACTGCTCACTGTGTATTGTTACAGTTTACTGGTATTGTATGAGCTATTGTGATGTTGTTGTGGTCTATTCTTACTTTGTTTATGGTCCTTAAGAAACAACATTTCATTTAGCTATATACTTGTAGGCAAAGGATATGAATAAAGTATTTTAACTTTGATTTTTGATAACGTGTTCAACCATTTTGCATGTAGTGACTAATGCAATGAACTTATGCCTAGATGTTTTGGGGGGTAAGATTATTCAACAGAGACTGGTATAATTCATTGTGATCAGCAGGACATAAGCAAGTGATAATGTAGGAAACTGCAGACAATTGTACATAATCATTTGCATCAGTGTGTCAAGTCATTTGCAATTTGTTAAAAACAATGAGATAGTGCTTTTATGATGTGCACAAGCGACGAGATGATGTGGATGTTGAACAATTAGTTTTGATCATTTCAATTCTGATCTGAGAAATGCACCAAAGCGACTGAGAAAAAATGTAAATATCATCAAGAATACCTACGAAACACTTTTTTTTGGTCATTGATGGGCCAGATACTCTCTTGTTTTCATTTGCCTATTTGGCATTGAAGTAAGTACTTTTATTTTGTGGTACTTGGATTACATTACTACTTACATTTTTTAACAAGTAATTTGTAATTGTACCATATTACATTTTTAAAGTAATCCTCCAAACCCTGAATATAGCCTTAGTGCTGTCACTCCATCACAGTGAGATGACAGCACAGTCCCTAATGCACAACAAACACTTTAAATGAATCCCAACCCCAGACTTGTGTCATATAAGATGAATTTGTGGTAAGGTGCTGTGTCAGCACATGGAACAGATGTGGTTAGATTAAGGAAATGCAATTAGCTGATAGTTCAAATAATCCTGTTAGGGCTTAGAAATATAACACCCATGATCAACTGGCTTTACAAAAGTTCCTTTTTTCTAAGTAGAGCAATAACGTAGACTAACTAGTCTTTGGCATTGAACCAAACTGTTGAAACTTTCTTAGGTAAATATTCTGGGGTTATTAAGTTTGTGGTTACAAAAACAACATTGCAATATATTGGTATGACAATAAAGTCATCAAACCTGTCCTTATGCAACAAACAATAAAACCCATTAGCAACGAGTTTCAGTAGGATTGACACCAAAAACAAAAAAGGATTCTGCCTATCTCAGATAACTTTCTGGGCACAAACTGCTATCAATATTTGTGATTCCGACCCTGATATCTATAGCTATATCTATACCATATAACCACTCATTACAACCAAGGTATGCAGAATACCATCTCTGAACACACAACACATCGAACCTTGAAGCAGATGGGCTACAGCAGCAGAAGACCACACCGGGTGCCACTCCTGTCAGCTAACAACAGGAAACTGAGGCTACAATTCATACAGGCTCACCAAAACTGGACAAAAGAAGACTAGAAAAATGTTGCCTGGTCTGATGAGTCTCAATTTCAGCTGCAGCATTCAGATGGTAGGGTCAAAATTTATCTGTGTGGGGTTGTTTCTTAGGGGTTGGGCTTGGCCCCTAAGTTCCAGTGAAAGGAACTGTTAATGCTTCAGCATACCAAGACATTTAGGACAGTTTCATGCCCCCAACTTTGTGGAAACAGTTTGGGAATGGCCCCTTCCTCTTCCAACATGTCTGAGCACCAGTGCAAGTCCATGAAGACATGGACGAGCGAGTTTTGTGTTGAAAACTTGACTGGCCTGCACAGAGTCCTGATGCCAACCCAATAGAACACCTTTGGGATGAATTAGAGCGGGGACTGTGAGCCAGGCCTTCTTGTCCAACATCTGTGCCTGACCTCAAGAACGTGCTTCGAGAAGAATGGTCATGAACACACTCCTAAACCTTGTGGACAGCCTTCCCAGAAGAGCTGAAGCTGTTATAGCTGCAAGGGGGGGCTATACATTATACATATGTCATGAAACTTCATGTGCATGTAAAGGCAGGCGACCCCAAACTTTTGGCAATATAGTGTATATATAGTATATATTTTTTAATAGATAGATAGATCTATCTATTGAATTTGTTATGCATGTCCATATATTTCTATGAGATGGATGCTAACATGCTCACAATGACAATACTAACAATGCTAACATGCGGTTTACCATGTTCATCTTCATAGCATTGCATTTTAGCATGCAAATATTTTATAATTAGCACTAAACACAAAGTACAGCTGAGGCTGACATGAATCGTTTTGCAGTGTTGGACAACCATTCCAGCCTATCAGAGGTCGCCTTAAAATTCAACATACCGCTGTGACAATGGTAGCGTCTTCTCTTTGAACCCTTTTCCTCCTGCTTTTTCTTTCACTGTAAACGTTCCTGCTGTTCTAAAGTTTATCCAGATGACTGCATCCTTGCCTGTGTGGAGCTTTCAAATCTCTGAGGAGCTGAGCTAAAATTCCACAGGGTCAGTTAATCAGTCCAGTTGGCCATTGAAACCCTGCCCATTTCTATTCTTCTCTAGCCTGCTCTCCCACTCTCTCTCTCTTTCCTTTTTACCCTCTGTTTACTTTTCCTCTCTGTCACCATAGTAACGCTAATTTGTTTCATTATTAAGCCAACATGAAAAGCACTGTGTTCTCTCATGGTTTGCTGTATGGGCGGGTGTACCGTGTGTGTGGCATTGCCTGAACACCACACAGCTTGGTATTCTCCCAGACAACGAGCCACAGCTGGACACCTCTACTGAGAGATACCTTCAGAAAGCACAAATCTTTCTTTTCTTTCCCAGGCCAAAAAATAGTCTAGCACATAAGCCCAACATAAAGCTGTGATTTTTCCTCACCTTTGGACAGAGCTAGGCTAGCTGTTTCCAGTCTTTACACTAAACTAAGCTAACCAGGTGCTGCTTCATATTTAGATGACAATGAGAATAAGAGTGGTATCAGTTGTATTGTTCTTCTTCTTGGCACAAATTAATACAACAAATAAGCAAATTAGAAATGTCAAACTTCTCCTTTAAAGGTCCCATATCCTACACAATGTACTTTTTCATGTCTTTCTAAAGGTGAGGCAGAGGAAAATATTTTCTCCATAAAATATGATCCAGTTTCTCCTAAAATGAGTGAATAAAGTTGTGGTTTTGTAATCAGTGAGGACTAGTCTTGCATAGCCAAACCTATCTCCACATCAACAGACACGATTTTATTGTATTGTTGTGCCATACTGAATCAACACATCTTAAAGGACTCTAATTTTGCAAAGAAAAAAATGTTTGGACTTTCCCAGATACAATGAATGTTTCGTTTGGAAGATACCTGTCCAGTTTATTCATTTCAAAACCCTCATTACTGAGCACTTCCCCACATATTACACATTGAAGCATCTCATCTCCATTCTGAATTAATCTGGTGAATCCAACATTAATAAATTTGTCCTTGTACTTTCGTTTAGACATCATAGGGTCGACAGTGACAGATCACAGACATAAAAGATCAGGTTAGGGAGAAGAGAGAAAACCTCACACAGCATCTGAGCTTAACTGACAAGTGTAGCACAAAAGAACACTCATTCTCATATTTACATATTAAAGACATTGTTAAGAACATCACTCTGCCACTTGGCCACCCGATAAAAATGGGCCTGCGACCCATTTTGGGAAACCTGGCACTAGAAGAGAGCCTACTGAAAACTCAATTGACCAAAATCAATGTTGGGACATGTGTAACAAATTAAGCACAAGCTAACCACATGCAGCTCTTATTTGCGCTCCAAGGAGTGAGGAGCGATCCCTGAGGAGCTATGAGCGAGGATACACCAGTGCATCCTTTATGGAAAGCTTTTACTGCCCCCTTATTGGGTAGCCGTTATACTGATTGGATGCTGCAGTTGATCGGACTGATCCGATGCATCAGGACAGATAACATTAAACTCAAGTGCATCACTGCAAAGTCTTTGGCTATATTTGATTTGTTTTATGATTCACCGTCTAGTTAAAATCTGAGTTCATTTTAGGTCTGAACAACAAAAGCCCCACACACAACTTTCTTAATTTATTAGGCTAGAAAGAATTTTCTTTCTTCTATTTCTCCCATCAACTTTATAATGGAGACAATTAAAGTCAGAGAGAATCAGAGACTCTGTCAGCAAGAAACATGTTTTACATATGGATATGGAGAGGACAGAGGAGAGTACGCAAGAAAATGTCCGAGTACGCCAAAGAGTAAAACGCTGAGGTACTGGTACCACGTACCGCTGCGTACCGGCCCACTTCAAGCACTGAGTTTGTTACTTTTGCATTGCGAAAATGATGGATGGTTGTTGTGCTTTGGGATGCACTTATCGATGAGGAGACAAGCCTGGGCTATGTTAGGTGAGGGATTCCCTACAAGGTGAACGTAAACATACCACAGCCAAGGGGCGGCAGGGGCCTGGCAGTTTTGAACAGTGGAAACACGGCCGCGGAGGCTGTATATGGATTGCAAGTACCCAACACTTTGTGTCGATCTCTATCTTTTTCATGAGCTGAAAGGTGATCCAAATAAAATTGAACGGCTTTCACGGCGTCTCCACAAGGGAGTCTGTTATGATAAAGAGCTGCTATGTTGGTCTGTTGTTTTGCCCATGTCACGTGACTGAAAACTATGAATAGGAGACAAGTATAGGATCAAAGTCTCTGTTTTATGCAGATGACCTTGCAATTGAAAAAGGGAGAAAATGGAAAAATCCTCATAAAGTCTGATAAGACTGATGCTCGCTGTACATCTCTGGCTGTACTCGTACTGGCTGAGGGTGCCTGTATTTCACCTGGGTCTGTGTGACCTGTTAACGATGTCTGGACTGGGTCTGTGCTAATACTGGATTTGGATCAGCTGTGCTATTACTGGCTTATGATCCAGCATCTACTTTATTGACAAATTTAAGCATAGCTCCAGTAAATTATAGATATCAGTACCTGCTAGATATTATTGGTATCAACTCATCAGGCTCATTCAAGCTGGCTCTCATAGGTTTCCTTTAACATTTTCAAAGCTAAAAATACTATTTATAGTAGGGCTGGGCGAAAATTCCATATCAATAACGATCAGGATAAATGTCAAGTTATTACTTCCATCGAGTTTAAAGGCTGATTTTTGCTCCTTAGTGAAAGTTGAAGAAACCAGATGGTGAATTGTGGTTTTAAACTTTTCTTTCTGGTCAGAACAAACACTTAATGCCAAAACAGTGGATCACTTCACAAATCTGAGGCAGAACATTCTGAACTATTGTGATAAAATCTGTTTTCAATAAATGTGCACGAGTAAAATTAAGTTAAATCTTTTTTGAGTCCCTTTTTCCTCAACAAAATCCATCCATCATCAACCGCTTATCCTGCGTACAAGGTTGCGGGGGCCGAGCCAATCCCAGCTGACATCGGGCAAAAGGCGGGGTACACCCTGGACAGGTCTCCTGTCCATCACAGGGCCCCTCAACAAAATAAATATCTTAATAGTAAAAGTGTTAATTCGTTCATGATTTAAATTTTAAAGGAACCGCTCTAAGCTGGTTTAAGTCCTATTTATCAGATCGATTTCAGTTTGTACATGTTAACGATGAGTCCTCCATGCACGCCAAAGTTAGTCATGGAGTTCCTCAAGGATCTGTCCTTGGACCAATCCTGTTCACTTTATATATGCTTCCCTTAGGCAATAATATCAGGAAACATTCCATAAACTTTCATTGTTATGCAGATGATACTCGGTTATATCTATCGATCAAGCCAGATGAAACTCATCAGTTAGCTAAACTTCAAATGTGCCTTCAGGATGTTAAAACCTGCATGACCTGTAATTTTCTAATGTTAAACTCAGATAAAACTGAAGTTATTGCTCTGGGGCCTAAGCACCTCCGTGACGCATTATCTAAAGATATAGTTTCCCTGGATGGCATCGCCCTGGCTTCCAGCACCACTGTGAGGAATCTTGGAGTTATCTTTGATCAGGACATGTCGTTTCAGTCTCACATTAAGCAAATTTCAAGGACCGCCTTTTTCCACCTACGTAATATTGCGAAAATCAGGAACATCCTGTCTGAAAATGATGCAGAAAAACTAGTCCATGCATTTGTTACTTCTAGGCTGGATTACTGCAATTCCTTATTATCAGGCTGCTCGAAAAAGTCCATTAAGTCTCTTCAGCTGATCCAGAATGCTGCAGCACGTGTTCTGACAGGAACCAGGAAAAGAGATCACATTTCTCCTGTTTTAGCTTCTTTGCATTGGCTTCCAGTAAAATCCAGAATAGAATTTAAAATCATTCTTCTTACCTACAAAGCTCTTAATGGTCAGACACCATCTTATCTTAAAGAGTTCATAGTACCTTACTACCCCACCAGCTCCCAGAATGCAGGGTTACTTGTGGTTCCTAGAGTCTCCAAAAGTAGACTAGGAGCCAGAGTGTTCAGCTATCAAGCTCCTCTCCTGTGGAACCAGGTTCCAGTTTGGGTTCAGGAGGCAGACACCATCTCCACATTTAAGAGTAGGCTTAAGACTTTCCTCTTTGATAAAGCTTATAGTTAGGGCTGGCTCAGGTGAGTCCTGAACCATGCCTTAGTTATGCTGCTATAGGCCTAGACTGCCGGGGGATTTCCCATGATGCACTGAGCTCCTCTCTCCTCTACTTTCTCTCCCTCTGTATGCAACCTCATCCCATTATTGCATGTTACTAACACAACTTCTCCCCTTTCTGGTAGTCTTGTGCTTTCTCATCCCTCTCCTCTCTCCTCCTATCACTTCCTGCAGGTTTTCTGGCTCTGAAGCTGTGGAGTCTGGATCTGTGGCTGCGGGTCACCTGCTGCCCCCGTGTTCCTGCTCAACACCCTCTGCTGCAACGACTATTGTTACTAGTCCTATTGTTATTATAATCATTAACATTACGACTGTTACCATTAACACTACTAAAAATTGTCTATAGCAACATCACCTTTACTGTCGGTACCTCTGTGTGTATATTGTGTAGGCTGCCTCTCTCTCTCTCTCTCTCTCTCACTACTGAAACAGGAAGCTTTCAAGCGAATCCTCCGGTTTTTAAGATTTCTTCAGTGTCAAATTAATTCAGTGATAGTTGTCAGTACATCCAATGGTACACAGCAAACATGAACTGTTATTAGTTAATTTGGCGATCTGTATATTAACACGGATTAAAAGGTTCAGGTAATTTTCATTCAGCCTCTCTAGGCTGTTTCGACTTGACCTTTATTTTCTGAGATGGACGAATTTAGAAAGTTGCATTAGGAGTATCGGACATCATCCAGCCAGAGGGAACGACCACTGACCGTCCAGTGCTCCAGGTCCACTTGCAACACAAACCATAGTAGACATAGGTCTACAGCCGGAGAGGGAGTGGGCGCTGGAGCATACAGGGCGAGAGAGAGGAGGTTGCGGGAGCGACCTGGTGCGCTGTGGATGGTCGGTCATCCCTCTGGCTGGATGAAGCCTACGCTACTGATTACACATGATCCATGATAGGCTCCAAAAAATAGAAATAAATGGCAAAAATAGCATATTGTCAATATTTTAGAGACCCCCCAAAATATTACAAATCCTGTTTTCAAGGGAGCTCATGTCTTATTAAGAGGAGTAAAGCTCCCCCTTCGCACCCTGGCCATAGCCTTGAGAAAAAACTCATGATGAACATATTGTGGTGTCGCTCAGGTAACCAGCTGCTGGAGTGAGAAAGGGTTGTAGGGATACAACAACGGTCAAAGATAGAACAAAACGCAGCTCCTTTATTTTCCATTATGGGTTTAAAACATTAATTTTAAAAAACAACTACAAAATCAGTATCAAATGGGAAATTTAAAAACAAAATACAAATAAAGGAACAATTACTAAAATATCAAACAATCAAAATAATAATAATTTGAAAATTTGTACATTTATTTATCAGTCTGAGTTTCCACTGGTTGTCCTCACTTCATGGCATGAGGAGACATATTTTGCATCAATTATTTGACATTTGGGCATTTCTCCCAGTAAATATGGGAGTTTGTGTGTGTCTGATATGAATTCAAATTCAGGGTATATTTGGAAAGTGTTTTTGTCTTAGTGTTTTATATTTAGGGCATGAGGTTAGAAAGTGCAGCTCTGTCTCTACCTGCCCTGTATCACACTGGGAGCAGAGTCTCTCCTCTTGTGGTAGCCAGCTCTGTCTGTGGCGACCCTTTTCTATGGCCAGGCTGTGTTCACTCAGTCTGGATGTTGTCAACATTTTTCTTAGTTTAGGACATTTTATTGTGCTCAGGTAAATTGCCAGTGTGAATTATCTTTTTTGGGTCAGATAACATTGGAATTTACTTTGTGTTTTGGTTATATTTTTCTTTCTGCTTGTTGATAATGTGGTTTGGTCTGCTTAAGTTGGTGTTGCTGTCCTGAGTCTGGGGACTTGTTACTGCAGAGAGCCTCAGGGCCAGCTGGCTGAAGGGAATCTTATCTGGTTTCAGCTCCTGGTGTGTTAGGGCTTTGTGATGGGATGCCTGGGGGTTAACTGATTTTAAGTGATTTTAAACTTTAATTGATCTTTTCTGTATTTTTAGTAAGAGGGATATTGGCTGAGCTCTGCTCAGGTTATTTGGTGTTTAATAATACTCACTCACACAAACACACACACTTTGACACTTTGACATGTGGACTGGGGTGTGCTGGGGATCAAACTGCTGATCATCTGAGTACTGGACGACCCGCTCTATCACCAGACCACACCAGGGCCCTGTTTCAGAAAGCAAGCTTAACAAAGTCTGATTTTATCCCTGAGCTCTGAGCTGACTGAGCCTGAGGTGGGAAACTCTGATGGAAGCGCGTGCGTGGGGATGAAAAAAAGCCATCATCAATGTAGCTTCAATACTCCAATTCACCATGGCAACAGGTAAATAAAGGCAGCGCCTCCATTTTAATCGGGTGGAGCTAACAATATGACTGGTGCCAACACGGACCATGATAGGCTGTTTATATTGAAACGCAGGAGTGGATGATGGAGACACAGTTTACAAACCTGTGATTCCGACCCAGCAGATTAGCCTATTAATTTATTTTTGTGTGTATGTATGGGTTCAAAGTGACTGTAAAGTTTTAGACCTCTAGTTTACATTAATGCTCATTTTGTATTTTACTAATGCTGTCAAAACACATTCAGACAATGAGCAGGTAATAATGAAAAACTCTAATCAATGCAACTGTCCACAAAGTTACAGTGCTATAAAGACGGACAAAGATTTGATTCTGTGCTGAGGATAAATCCACAATGTGTGGAGATCTGTCTTACATAGATGACAGATTGATCATAAAGCGTCATGTTCATCATGATGAAAAACTAATAGCTTATCTAACCGGGATTTTAAAGTTTTTTAAGATGTAAATGCGTTCAGATTTGTGCTTCGATATTTACAGTATGAATGAGGAAATGAAACAGGGTATCAGACAGCTGCCTCCCAAAGAGGTCAGGCTCACAGCATCAGTTGCTGAAGTTACTGATCTAGGGTTTATCTGATCTCGCTCTCTGAAACAGAAACCCAGAGTTTCCCTCATCTCAGGCTGAACATGCTCAGAATTTCCACTAATCCCGCTTTCTGAAACGGGACCTGTAGCAAAAAAAGGTAAATAATACAATAATTTGTTTTTCATGTCAACAGGTCCAGGTTCAACAGTGACGACTGTAGAGGATGGTTCCATGCTCCGTGTGGCACAGACTCTGAAAAGGCAAAGAAACTGGAAATGCCCTTGGAAATAAAAGTTTTCATATAAATGTGCTCAGTGCTGTGAAAAAAAACATCTTACTTTAAAATGTCCCTGAGTTTGTGGTCCCTGGGTCACATGACAGGGAAGTCATTGAAAAAAATGCTGAATGCTTCCATAAAAATATGAATATAAAATAGAAGAAGCACTAAAATCCAATAAGAAAAGTTGGGCAGTGTAGTAGGCTACGATAATTTTTTGATTTTTCAATAGAAATATTTATATAAAATAGAAGAATCACTAATATAATATATTAATATCCATTTATTTCAATTCCAACATAAATTGTTTTCTATTCAAATATTTGTTTATTAAACACATTAGCAATCTAAATAGGTGAGCTATGAGACCAATATTTATCATTTTAAAATATAATATATTATATTTTAATCACACTTTTCACTAATGGGCATGTCAGCAGTTTGACTCCAGCAGTAATTTTTTGATTGTCCCTTGTAGGAAATCCCCTGTGGTTAAGAGCACGCGGTCTGGGATGTGCTAGCCGCCCTGTGACCGTCAACACAGGGTGAAACTGAGGAAGAAGAGCGGCTGGATCCTGAGTGATCGGCTGTGGAGTAGCCAACTTAAAACTAACTTCAGCGACCGACAGGAACGCAGACCATCTCCCTGCTGAAGACAGCTCATCAGGTAGGCCGTCTGCATCCCCCGCCATGCAGTGTGTTAGGCATTAGTTGTTTTCAAATGAAGCGTTGGCTAGGTTTACGGAGACATGTCCACATCCCTTTTGTGGATCCTAGTTTCAGTTTCGGCTGATTTTCTCGCTGTAGACAGGGTCTCTTCCTCTTCAGCTGGTGAAATGAACATGAGAAGAAGCTCTGAGTGGTTGGAAATCCGTCTTAGCATTTTTGTTGGATTCCGCGCGTGTGGGTGGTGACGCCGTGTGCCAAAAAGGATCATCCGCAGAAAAGTGATTGCAGTCCGAGGGAGCGCGCGCCGTATACAAGGAAATTGGGCATTAGGCACAACACCTGTTCCTCCGGAACGCAGGACCGGCTCTTTTCACAAGCTGCTGATTGGTTCTGTGGGGAACTCTCCTTCTGGACAAGAAAACAGAGGGTCAAACACTGGAAGAGTGGTGTCCTCTCCACGTTTGATGACAGCACATAACGCTCAGTAAGTTGCTGCTTGCAGTGCGTCGCTCTCTAGTCTGTGTGTCCTGCTAACCTCATTTGTGCAAAGAGAGTGAAATACGTCTATTCACTTATTCGGTCTGATAAACTCCAGCGGGGTTTATAAACTGCGTGAACATGCGATCATATGCTCGGGCACGAAATCAAAGTCCAGCAGCAGCCTCTGCGGACCAGTATGGGCCTGATGGCACTCATAGGCACACTTAATGTAAAACAAGGCAGTGATTATCTGTCTCTCAGTCAAGGTTACAACTCTGGACTAATGCAAGTTGGAAAGCAATGGACTGACATTGACTATTGATTAAAGATTGAATTTAAAGTCTTGATTAGCCAGGCATACTGGCAATATGGACACACACCTCTAAGTAAATAATAAACATCAAGTATTCAGTCAAGCCAGAATATAGATAGTATTTTATATTTAAAAATGTCTGAAAGGAGCTCTGGGGGAGCCAGTTTGAATGCGCCTGATGGAGCTGATAATATGAATTATAGTATTGTTAATTATAATTTCCAGGTGCTGTGCTTCAGTTTGTCAGTAGAGGAGATGCTGGATCATCAGCCAGTACAAGCACAGATTCAGCTGAGTTAATCCACTTAGACTATTCAATAAATATTGTTTGTTTCTAACTTGTTCTGTTCTGTGTCTGAGACAGACAGACAGACAGATGGAGCAAACTGTTTTAAAGGAGGAGGATTTTAGTGGGAGCACTGTATCTAAGTAGCCTTACATTAACCATCCCCTGGTTAAATATGTGAACATACATGACTAACTATATTTCCTTATGTTTTAGTAAGCCGTCTCCCTGTTTTCTATTGACTGTAGTAATTATGATGGAAGCAAGCAATTGTTATTTTAGCTTGAAAAATAACTTCTATTGCGTGCTGTTGTGACTTTGGCTTTCATTCCGGCTGTATTCACTAAGGCTGAACCACATTTCAGAGATCCATATCTGAATTTTATTTAAATCCCTTCTCTTTCACAAATTCTCTTTCAGTCAGAAATGCGTCACATTACAGAAGATAAAGACGCTCTAACATTTGTTTCACTGTGACAAAAATGCTGTAATAAATAGGTTCAAAATGACAAGTAGGCACAGGTAACATTTGTGCCGTGTAGAAGGGCTGTGACGTAATCTTCGTGAGCAATTGTGTCCATCAATATTATGGAAATGATCCCTGTAGAGATAGAACTTTATTAAAAGTTACTTTCATACTGTTATTTAATACTCCAGTTTTGTGTCCTGCTTTGCATGACCTGTAGTAAGTGTGTAGCCATCGCAGATTGTATAGGAGGGGCTCCAGCATGCTGGCACTAGTTCTGCACTCACTGCCTCTGTTTTGTCTACAGCATGCAGAGATAAACCTGCCAGCCACAATTTAATCTAGTAAGTGTCATCTAATTTCCAAACAGTTGCACTAACTAAGATGAATTATTTGGATTTAAATTAAAATCAGCACTGAAGGAAACAGCCAAAGTTAAATATCATCACAATGAAGGTTTTATGAGGAAGTGAGAGATTAATCAGTTGATGGTGTGTGTACGCAGTGGCTCACTACAGGATCTTTTATCTTTGTTTTGCAGCACAGACATGTCTGGTACAAACCTTGCGATTTTCCTTCTATGTGGTAAGAGATTGGTACTCACTGATTCCTTGCCTACACAGTGTTTTTTCCAGTTGCAGTTGTATCAACATGTAAGTGGCAGAAATTAATTTGCTACTGTAGGTGTTTCAACACAAGGTGCCATGTGATATTAGTCAGTATTTGTCTTGATGCGATCTTAATTTGTTTACAGACTGACAGACAAAATAGTCTTTTTTTTTTCTCTAAGCCTTTTAAACCTCTCGGTCACCTCTGAACAAATTTTGGACCATCTTTGTTGGTCTTTGCCCTAACAGTCCCTAACTCTGGTTTGGGAGATATGTGGAATATTTAACATTACATAAACCCTTTTTATTTATTTTCCGTGCTAGCAAACACAACACACAGCCTTTCAGTAAATATTATACTGCAACCTGAGTTTATCTACACTCTTTATTACTAACTAATCAGTGTTTTGATGAGTCAGTATTTCTCTTTCTGCTGATATGTTTTTCTTTTTTCTTTTCTAGCACCCATCATGGGTCAGACAACTGTGCTTCTCAATGCCCCTGTTGGAGGCTCTGTCCTGATTCACTGTTACCTACCAGTTCATCCACTGAATCTCAGATGGTTTTACTGGCAGGAGGACCGGTCTGACAACATTTTGTTCCACTGGGACGCCATTGGAAAAACATCTCCAATAGCTGATGAATACAGGAACAGGTGTCACCTCTTCAATACTGAGTTTACTTCTGGAAATATTTCCATTACACTTGACAATGTTGTTGTGGGGGATGACCAGAAAACCTTCTGGGCATATGTTAGTTATGATAAGCAGAAAATACAGTCTGAACAATGGTGCAAATCTACATTGCAGGTTTCAGGTAAGTAAAGTAGCTTCTTTCTTCCAAACTAAAATAAGAATCTTTTCACATGAAGTGTAAATGTCTCTAGTGTGTAAAAGCTGTTCTTTCTGTCACACTTCAGCTCCCTATCAAGATCTCATCCTTACAGTTAACAAGACAGCAAACAGTGCAACCTGCACAGCACATGGAGGATACCCTGAACCTCAAGTGTCATGGTCAGGTCTAAACAAATCCAGTGCTACACAGCTGGACTTGCAGGGTGCTGAGATGTCCCTGCAGCAGGATGCAACAGAGAAAACCTTCTCTGTCATAACCAGTGTCAGTGTGAAGGAGTTGCAATCTGTAACCTGCCTCATCTACAACCCTCACTCCAACGAGAGTCTGAAAAAAACCACAGAGATTGAGGCTCCTGGTGAGTGCAGCAGGTCATTCACTGATAAACTGATGAGGCTTCAAAGCATCTTTAAAGTCACACTATACTGTTATTCAGAACTCTTTTAATTTATTAGACACAAATCTCTCTCAATAAACTATAACTAAACTTACTTTAAATTAATTAAAACTAGTGTCAGATGATTTTATGTATTTAATCAGTGACTAAAGAGATGGGCAGCTGAAAAAAATTCTGCATTCTTGTGTTTTGTATTTCACAAGAGTATTCTTAGCATGTCAAATAATGTATTACTTATGTCCTCTAATTTACAGGTGAGGATCAGCAGAGGAACCGTTATGTATTACTTGTTCTTGTACTTGTACTTGTAATTGTACTTGTAGTAACTTGTTGGTGCAGAGAATGTGAGTGAACTTAACAATAACAATAGAGAATATCTTATTTGATATATAAATATATCATCAACTAGTGAAAAAGAATGAACAACCACTGTTCTTAGCGAAAAAGGAAGGAGAAGCTCAGGTGCCTTTCAAGCAGCCGTGTGCTGAATGTAGCTCTTCAATGTCACTTTTTGTGAACTGACCAAGTAGAGTACTGGCACCTGTTTTTTTCCACTTCAAGCACTGACGCTACTGGTACACAGTAATAGTACGCGCTGGTACTCTGTACTGTGTACCAGTACATGAAATGTGGACCACATGGTAAAGATTTCATGTAAATGTAATGATGTTTGTCACACAGAGATAACTTCCTGCTGCCAGTAGATGACCCTATGACAGTGCGTCAATATTGGAATGTACAGTAGATGGGTTCAGACGTAAAGTTTGGTGCAGATTTGAGCATGTACAGTGAAGTTACAACAACTTCCTGTTTCATAAGTTTTATGTTTTTGAGCATGTTTAGGCCACCAAATATGCACTTAATTTGCAGAAAGAAAGAAAGAAAAAAGAAATCCTTCAGTTTCAATAGGGTCCTCGCATGTGCTATAGGTGTGACACTGTCAGTACTGTGGAGTCACTATCAAAACCACAATCATATTTAAACAAAATGTACATAAAGTCTTGGTGTTTCACCTAAAATATAATAGTGGCTTAGAATAAATAAACAGAAGTTACAAATACATGTTTTAAAAGTGGTAGTGGACATAGAGTGGAGTGCTAAAATGCATCAGTTACACACAACCAAGGAAAAGTACACTGCTGGCAATGCCTGGATCTATTAGCATGGATAAAAATAAGTCCCCTCCCCCCAGGGCCCACAGTAAACCCACCCCAGCAGCAACGAATGTATCTGAGGAGATTGTTTGAGATTCCACCTGTGGATGGTTCTGCAGACTGAGTGACGAATGAGGACACTACTGCTGATGATGTTGCTGCAGAACAGGAAATACTACTGTTCAGCGACAGCAAGAACAATGTTGATGAAACAAACACCTAATGAAGTGTCACGGACAAATAAGAGTCACCAGAATGAATCAAGCCTGGGATCAGAACTGTTGCTGTTTGGTCTGGTGGGTTTGAGCAGGTGAAAAAGCTGTTTGTAAATCTCTGGTACTGATTAAACAACCCGACCGAAACTGCCTGACAAGGTCCACATCCAAGCAGACTGGATCTGTAGAAGGTATTTATATATTTATGTATTTCATTTGGTAACCATGGAAACACATTGACATATTAACATGTGACTGCTGGGATTTTCTGCATTCTACTGACAGTTCATGAAGTCCATTTAAAAGTGTGTGACATAGTGGTTCCACAGTGATTCCTCTGATATATTCCTGTACCAGATGCCTTCTTTTCATTCTGTATCTGTCTGCTTTTCATCATTCAACATCAGATAATGCAGTGCTGCTTCCTATGTAAACATATTGATCTCTGGTGTCAAATATTTCATGGAGAAATAACTAATAAGCATTAATAGAGTGCAAAACAATGGATGAGACTGCTTAATACACACAAACTAACTCTCTTTCACACCTGTAGTTTCATTTGGTCTAGACAAGGAAAAAAAGTTTGTTGTCATTTTGTTCTAGCCCAGTTTGTGTTCACACTGACTTTTTCTAAACCAAGAGAAGTAAATGATGTCATCCCGAATCATCACTGCTACGTGGACCCATGTGGCGAGGTGATAATTCAGTGACCAATGTCTGGAGGTGTGTGTGTGTACAGTATGTGTGCACACTTTACAGCCCCCCTGCACTCACACCCACCTCAATTAATACACACACACACACACGCACAATGATTTATGTGTAAAGTACAGTACACATTCATGCTGTATGTCCATAAATAAAGTTTTTAATCTCGTCTATGCATTTTATTGAACACTGTATCAAGGTAATTTACTATTATATAATACAAGGTTGTACAACAAATACACAAATAAATACATACAGAACTGGTGTGGTTGCATATAAAATCAATAAAATATTTACATACTGTGCATACAGTGCCATCCAAATGTTGTAGGCATGTGTGGAAAAGATTCAAAGTGCAAAGTTCACAGTTTAAAAATATAGCACAGAAACAAACACCGTAGAAATACGAGATATTGGCTATATAAAATTGAAACTGAAATGGGTCCAGTGAAGGAGGGAGGGCAGATGAGACGTGGTCCTTGACTAGTCTTTCAAAGCACTTCATTATTTTGGAAGTGAGTGCTACGGGCCGGTAGTCGTTCAGACTAGTGATGGTGGGTTTCTTTGGAACAGGGATGATGGCTGACGTTTTGTAGCACGAAGGCACAGCAGCTTGACTCAGGGAGATTTTGAATATGTCCGTGAGGACATGAGACAGTTGGACTGTACACTCCTTAAGCAAGCAGCCTGGTATGATGTCTGGACCAGCAGCTTTCCGTGGGGGCTGGATCCAGTGTAACCACCTTCCTGTGGGATGGTTTTCCTCACTGGTGTGGTATTCTGTGCCTACCAAAGTTATTGTTGAGGAAATCCATGCTGTCGTTGCAGGACTGGGGAGCAGTCCTATAGTACGGCCAGGATTCCCTGCCATAGTTTCCTGGTGTCTCTGCGGTCGTTAAAGTGACCCTGGGTTTTTTGTCCATGTGCCCTCTTTTCTGATTTCTTTGTTCAGATTGGCTGTTGCAGAGCAGTGACATTCCCAGATTTGAAGGCAGAGTTCCGGGCTTTGAGCAGGGCTCGGACCTCTGTCGTCATCCATGGTTTCTGGTTCGCCCAGACTGTGATGTTTTTTGTGACACAGACATCATCCATGCACTTGAGCATGTATCCAATACGCCATCAGCATACTCCTCGATGTCTGTGGTATGTCCTTTGGTGGCAGCATCTCTGAAGACAGACCAGTCAGTGTATTCAAAGCAGTCCTGCAGAGCTGACATGGCTCCCTCCGGCCAGAATCTCACTTGCTTTAAGGAGGGCTTTGTTCCGACGAGCAGGGGTCTGTATGCAGGAATTAGCTAAACAGACATGTGGTCAGATGAGGCAAGGTGGGGGCGGGGTGATGCTTTGAATGCTCCCTTAATGTTTTTGTAAACATGATCTATTTTATGAATGTTTAGAGTTCATAAAATAGATATTTTAATACACTTAGTAGAAGTAGGCTACCATTCCTTGACATTCAGTAAATATATGTGGTGATAATGCTGTTTGATCAATGAGCACAGCAAAGTGTCTGAAAAGGACCTAAAGAGGTGGACGCATAATCATTATCAGAATCAGCTTTATTGCCAGGTATGTGTACACATATGAGGAATTTGACTCAGGATTGTACATTGCTCATGATGTGCTTACTCATACAAGAATACCATAACACAATAATAAAATAATAATAAAATAAAATCAGACAAACTACAGTATAGACAACACTAATATACACACTATGAACAAAACAATATAGACATATTGACATATTGGCAGTAATCAGAGTGCAAAGGATGCAAGAGTAAACTATTATTCTCATTATGTACATGTTGAAGGTGGATATGATATACAGATACACATACATGTATACATATACACATGTACACAGTGTGATGGAGCATAGTGCAAAGGATGCTGGAAAAAATATATAAGACCTATGACCTTATGACCTGAGGTAGGTGTATTGGTATACAGTATATACAATATGACATAGTATATAATAATCTCAGTTTAGCCCTGAGGACAACCAGTGGAAACATCTTCTATGTACCATGTCTCCTGTAAAACATGTCAGAGTCTTTTAACTCTCTATTAAAATCTGAATTTCTGCTCTTTAAACCAAAAGCTGATGATCTCAGACCTTGAATGTTCCAACATGTTATTGTAAACGATTTCATCTCCAAGTGTAATCTGTTAAAAAATTAGACAAACACCTTAAAAACAAATAATAATAATAATGAACTAGATATTAAAAACGAAACGAAAAGAAACGAAACGAAAAGAAAAAAAAGTGTAAGAAGAGGAAAATAGTATTGTAGGTAAATGAATAAAATATTAAACTTTGAGGGACATTTTAGAGAGTTTCATGTGTGAAATACTGTTATATTATATATATATATATATATATATATATATATATATATATATATATATATATATATATATATGGGTCTGCGTTGTGTGGTTACCCCTTGGAGTGGTAGTGAGGCTCCTTCCAAGAGCAACATCCTTCAGGGTCCTAGCAAGGGTGGGGACTAGGGATGAGGATCTTTAATTGTTATTGATATTGATACCCTTATTGAGACTGCTTAACGATCCGAGTCTTTATCGATACCAATATTGATACTCTTTGGTAAGACCAGACCCAACAGGCATGAGGTAGGCCTGCATGTGCGATAACATATGGAGCGAAAATAAATTGAGATGACATGTCACTTGCGGTAAATAAACATATATTAAAGTGTGCATATTAACTGCCTGGTTGTTTTTAATTTAATATTTTAAATACAGCTAAATGTTGTTTCTAGAGCAGCAATGTTTACAACAGCAAAGCAACTCAATAACTTTATCTGACATCACTAGTGAGTGACGTTTAGAAAGAATACCATCAGTCTGTAACGTTATCAGTCCCTCCTCCTCTCTCACTGGCTGCAGGTAACGTTACCAGGTAGGAGGAGGAGCGGCTGGTTTGTCTCAGCCATCAGCTGAGTTTTTAAGACTACAGACCAGTCTATGCTCCAGACAGACACCTTTCTATTTAGCTTGTTTTTAATATTTGGCTAATGCCAAGCTAGCGTTAGCTGTGCTTGTATAAAACATACAGGATGAGATAACGTTACTGAGGACAGAGATGATTAAATGAACCCTTTCTACATGCTTAACGTTAACGTTAGTTTGGAGCTTACCTCACCGTATTCCACTGCGACGGCGCAGCCTCTCGCTCTGCTGCCACTGTGTGTGTGTGTGTGTGTGTGTGTGTAGGAACCCACAGAGAGCAGGCAGACTGCAGCCTGATGATTTTCTTATCCATTGTGTTTCAAATTAAATCACAATTGACGCTCGAGACATAACGTATGTTATAACGTATATAACGTATTATGGGGCGACTGTGGCTCAGGAGGTAGAGCGGGTTGGCAGTTAATCGGAAGGTCGGCGGTTCAATCCCTGGCTCCCCCTGGTTGCGTGTATCTTGCTTGGCCTCGATTTGCCCCTGGCGGCTATTCCGCCAGTGTATGAATGAGTGTGAATGCTAGTTTCTGTTTGAGCACTTAGGCTCAAACAGAGCCTCAGCCTTAGGCTCAGTGTATGAATGTGTATGACTGGTGAATGCAGATGTAGTGTAAAAGCGCTTTGAGTGGTCGAAAAGACGCTATACAAGTACGGAGCATTTACATTTAGAACGTTACATCATAGCTCGCAAGTCTCAATAGCAGTATCGATAAGCTCGAACCTTATTGATTTTCGGGTTTAGAGAAATTTTAGATTTAGAATCTTTAGTGATCGATAAGCTCGAACCTTATTGATTTTCGGGTTTAGAGAAATTTTAGATTTAGAATCTTTAGTGAATTATACACTAATATTAAAAATGATGATCAGTACAAGATATTCACGAAATGGAAAACTCTGGAGGTGGTGATAAAAAACAACCAAAACCCTCTAGATTACCCTGTAACAGAACAAGAATTAACAGAAGTCACCCAGTCCCTGAAAGGAAAAAAGGCTTGTGGTATTGTTGGATTGGCTATACTGAAACTAACTCAATACTATTCTAGCAACTGGAACTTTTCCAGACATCTGGAACAAAGGTTTAAAAACCCCAATTCATAAATCTGGAGATAAATATGACCCAAATAATTACAGAGGAATATGTGTATCCAGTAACGTGGGAAAAATATTCTGCATCTAACATCATTAATAAACGACTTGTCAACTTTGTTCAACAATATTCTGCATAAATGCCGAATTGTTTTTTAGCCAAATTGCTGCACAACGGACCATATATTTACCCTCCAGACTCTAATTGATCAAGAATTAAACATTAAGAAAAGAAAGGCATATGTCTGTTTTGTTGACTTCCAAAAAGCCTTAGAGTCCATCTGGCACGAGGGCCTTTTCTATAGGCTACTTGAAAGTGACACTGGAAGAAAAACATTTGATTTGATTAAGAACATGTACACAAAAAGTGAATGTGCCATAAAGATTGGAAACAAACGTTTGTCTCCCAGGGCTGGGGAGTGAGGCAGGGATGCAATCTCAGTCCAATTCTCTACAATCTATATATCAATGAATTAGCGAACCAATTAGAGAGTTCCACGGCATCTGGCCTCACCCTGAACGACACAGAGATCGGAGGTCTGCTGTATGCAGATGATTTAGTGTTGCTTTCACCTACTAAAGAAGGTTTGCAGCAGCACCTTAATCTCTCTTAATCTCCTGCAGAGATCCTGTCAGACCTGGGCCCTGACAGTAAAGACAGCAACAGATCCTGTCAGACCTGGGCCCTGACAGTAAACACAGTAAACTCGGGTTGCCCATTAATCAGAAGGTCGGCGTTTCAATCCCCGTCATCGCCAGGCTGCATGTCAAAGTGTCCTTGGGCAAGATGTCGTGGGGTGGTGGTGGCGCATAGATAAGATGCTTGCGTTTGGTGTGGGACCCAGGTTCAATTCCCACTGTGAGACATCCACCATTGTGTCCCTGAGCAAGACACTTAACCCATCGTTGCTCCAGAGGCGTGCGACCTCTGACATGTATAGCAATTGTAAGTCGCTTTGGATAAAAGCGTCAGCTAAATGAGTAAATATAAATGTAAGATTCTGAACCCTGAATTGCCCCTGGCAGCTGTTCCACCAGTGTGTGAATGTTAGTTTCTGTTCTGCTCAGTGTATAATGGTGAATGCAGATGTAGTGTAAAAGCACTTTGAGTGGTCGAAAAGACTAGAAAGGCGCTATACAAATACGGAGCATTTACATCTTTCAGAAACAATACAGAAATCAGGTTACACACAATTTCTATTTAGACACCACTAAATTAAAACATACAAAAAACTACACTTATCTTGGCCTCAACAATACATACACAGGGAACCTCAACATGGCTGTGAAAGATCTGAGGGACAAAGCAAGGAGAGCTTTCTATGCAATAAAAAGAAACATTAAAATCTATATTCCAATTGAAATCAGGCTTAAAATGTTCCAGTTTGTACTAGAACAAATAATTCTATATGGTAGAGAAATTTGGGGGCCAAAACTTAATAATGAATTTGACAAATGGGACAAAACAATCATAGAATCTTTCCATACTGAGTAACCTGTGCTAAGCAGAGCTCTGCCAATACCAAAATACAAAAAATACAGAAAAGATCAATTCAATTTTACAATCACTTAAAATCAGTTAACCCCCAGACATACCATCACAAAGCCCTAACATACTAGGAGCTGAAACGTCTCGGGTTACGTATGTAACCCTTGTTCCCCGAGAAGGGGAACGAGACACTGCGTTGGTGACAACACTATGGGAATGAGAATACCCACTATTCCACGCCAAAGCCTCCGCCTGCCCCCCCAGTGTGCAGCAACCTGTAGGCACGACTAGGAGGAGAGCGCACGGGTGCCGTGTGCAGATGGAAGGTCCAGACTGTAAAACCGGATGAAAGTGTGAGGAGTGGCCCAGCCTGCTGCCTCACACAAATCCGCCATCTTAAGGGTCAGGTGCTTGGCCTCAGCCGACTCCAGGGGTTCGAAGGGGGCCTCAGCCAGCGCTTCGAGAACCACCGCGAGGTCCCAAGTGGGAACCCTGGAACAAGTCACGGTATGTATGCTGCCCGATCTAAAATCGGATGCAGTCCTCCGTCCTTCTTGGGAACTATGAAGTACCGGCTGTAGAACCCAGACTCCCTGACTGGCGGGGAAATGAGTTCTATGGCCCCTTTCTCCAGCAGAGAGCGAACTTCTTGTCCCAACACCTGGCTCTGCCCCGCGTGCACTGCAGTCCAGACCACCCCGTTGGGGCTGGTGGCCAGTGTTATGCGTAGGTCCCCGGTGGCACCCTGAAGCAGAGGACCGCCAGGGAAACTCCCCGGCGACCCACGGTGTGTGAGCCTGATCATTTTCAAGCTGCAACCCCTTGAGGCGGGCAGACTGGTGAGAGCTCGCTGGTGGTTAGCGTGTCCCGAGCGCCAAGACGGCGGGAGAACAGCGCCTGTTACCTGAGCCACCACAAGGGAGGGGACCTCGGTCAGCCTCTCAGGGGGCTGTGGGCGAGAGCGCCGCCTCGCGTCCGGTTTTGTTGAGGGGGACTACAGGAAGCGACGCTTCGCTTCTGGCTCCGGCGGTAGGAGTTAGATGAGGGCTGAGCTCGTCTCTCTTCAGCCGTCGCCGTCCTGGACCCAGACCGGGGGGGGAGATATTGCTCAAACGCCTCTCCCTGCATTTCAGCGTGCTGAAACCTGCCGATGACAGCATCCACCGCCTCACCAAACAGGCCAGTCTCCTTCCCCTGGATGCCCGAGAGGTTGAGCCACAGATGGCGCTCCGTAGCCACCAATGCTGCCATGGAGCAGCCAATGCTTGGTAACACGGAGCGTTTAAGTCCGTAGCTCTACAGAGCTCAGTCAGGTCCTCCTCAGAGGGACCTCCCCCTAGGTCATAGTCTTGAGAAGATCGGCCTGGTACGCCTGCAAGATGGCCATAGTGTGCAGGCTTGCACCAGCTCGACCCGCTGCCATGTAGGCCTTGCCCACCAAAGTGGATGTTTTCGTCCGACACAGCTTGGTGGGGAGCGCCGACATCTAAAGGAACGAAGCGACGGTGGGAGAAAGATAGCTCGCGAGCGCTTCCTCCCCCCAAGGCATCGTTCCGTAGCCATGCTGCTTAGTTTCTGTCACGCTGCTGTAGTCCAGCAGATTTACATAACTCATTGTGCAAATCAGGAAAGAACGCGGGGGTGGCGCTCAGGCTGCAGAAAAGCTCATAGAGGTTACTGCCGACCCGTGGTTCCTTCCCCGCCTCTCATAGCTGGGCGCGGTCTGATGACGTCGGCCCAGCTCCCGGAATTCATCCTCCATGATGCTATGCACGTCTAGCTCCTCAGAATCAGACTGCGCAAGCCTCTCCAAATTCATACCTCGGGCGGGAGAAGCCGAGAAGCGGACTCCCGAACGGGGAAGAGAGGAGGCGGAGTCAGCAGACGAGGAACGGGAAAAAAGCCTCGGCAGTCCCGATGTCCTCGGAGATGTAGCGCTGGGCGCCCCATCACCGAAGCCGCCGCGCCGCCTCAGCAACTGCTGGGCGTCGAGCCACGGGGAGAGCGCATCCGGCCGTCTTTGGAAAAGAGAGCCGCACGGGACCTCAGCACCCTCAGGGGCAGGGCCTCGCAATGGCCACAAGCAGCCCCCTCGAGAGCTGCCTGGGCATGCGGCATCCCCAGACAGGAAACACACATGGAGTGTCCCCAGCCGTGATGTAGCGCGGGCATGGAAAGACACACTGCCTGAACTGCTCACCAGCCATCTCTTCTGCTTCTGCTTCCAGGTAATTTCGTCTTGTGGTAGCTTTCTTCTGAGTAGTCTCAAACATGCCAGAGTGCCTGCTGAATAGAAAAAAGCTAATGTGTCCGGTGTGCCTGCATGCTTATATACGCCTCCAGTTTCGCCGTCACTCGCTACCTTTCTAGCAATGCCAAGGACAACGCTTACTGTGTTATTTATTTATTTTATTTTCAATAGATTTTAATTTTTTAAACACACACGCTTAAATGAAATGTAATGTACAGGGTTCTTATGTAGTTTGTTTGATGGTTTGGCAATATTGTTGTTATGCATTCATGCCAATAAAGCTAATTTGAATTGAATTGAATTAAATTTATTGTTTTATTCCAGCTTTCATGGCTGTGCTGTGTTGCTTATTTATTGTGCTTGACTGTTTCTTGTTTTCATTTCTCTCTTAGTTGTCTTCCTATGTCAGCTGTTTATTGCTGCTGTTCGGCTGGTTGTCTTTTTTTGTTTGTTGTTGTTTTTCTCCGCCCCATGCCCCTCTCCCCGTTCTCTTGCAGGTTTCGTTGCTTTCTGTTTACGCCAAATTCTGGCCCAACCATCTGAATGCCGCAGCTGAAACTCATCAGACCAGGCAACGTTTTTCTAATCTTCTATTGTCCAGTTTTGGTGAGTCTACAAACAAAATTAGACAGTAGAAGTTAGTATATACGTACTAAGATAATGTATTTTGGTACGTAACATGTATTTTTAATTTAACCAAGTATCCAATATAGTTTATTATAAATATATGAACATTCAGTGCTTTATCATGATTTTAATTGTGGATAGACCTCCTGCCTCCATAGACTTACATGCATTAGGAGGCTCGCCTTCACTGTATTAATTTGGCGGTCGTGCAATGCTGCAATTAAGGGGCGACTTAGGTATCTACGTGTATGTATTTTTGGCTCAGCCAAACACGAGACTGGTGGGCAGCATGAGACAACAGGAGGCGTTAGGTTTAGCAAAAACCCCTCCTTCATTGCTAGAGTTTTGACAAATATAAATGTTTAGTCAGCATGCAGGAGGAGGAAATAGCAATCTAATAGTGTGCGTCTTCACTTTGCATTAACATCCAGTTTAAAAATGTTCATTGTGTTAGTGGCATACTTTCTCCTGTTAGGTAAGTTTTTATTGAATATGAAGCATATGATGTTCATTGTTGTCTCGGATTACCGACATGCGTGACGCTAGTCACAGGAAATGTTTTAAAATCTGCATTTTCTGTTATATTCAGTGGCTGATGCAACAGTTGTGCTTGATGTCAACACTACTGTTGGTGAATCAACAGTACTCCCATGTTTCCTAAAGACCCCAACTCTCACTGACTTAAAGAATCTACGCTTTTACTGGCAAGATGAAGGAAAGTGTGTTTTGTACTCATTCAATGAAGGAAAGGAGATGCCAGAGCATGTAAATGAACTTTATCGAGACAGGATCACAGCCTTCCAACAGGACATGATTAGAGGAAATATTTCAGTCAAAGTTAAAAACATAACACTTAAAGATAACCAAAAGGTTTTCCACATTTTTGCAGCAGTTTTTGATTCAGAAGGGATAAGAAGATACATTCTTGAACACAGGAAAATCTGCCAGATTACTCTACATGTTGCAGGTAAGGTTGGAGATTTCACTTTTCTTTACAGGAATAATTTGATAGATGAAACAATCAATAACTTTCTTTCTGTTAAAGACTAGCTACTAGCTACAGCTGGCTGTAGCTAGTATAAAGACCAGAAACAGGGAGCATGGCTCTGTCCAGAAGTTACAGAATCTGCCTGCCAGCACCACTAAAGTTAACTAACTTATTATACAATTATTGCATTTGTTTAACTTACATAACTGCAAAAGTGTTATAAGCTCAACTTGTGATTGAAAAGTTAACTCTTAATCAGAGTTAGTGGAGTTGTCAGTAGTTACCTCAAGTTAGTTATTACACCCTGTTTTCAGTGTTTATGCTAAACTAAGCTAAGAGGCTGCTGGCTACAGCTTCATAGTAACTGTGCAGACGGGTCTTCTCATCTAACTTTCAGTAAGACAAGAAGCACATTTCCCAAAATATCTGCAAATGCAGAAATTAAATTTTTTATAAGTGACCTTAACTGCACTCTCTTTACAGTTCCTTACAAGAATGTCAGCCTTACTGTAAACAAAGAAACAATGACTGCAGTCTGCACTACACAAAGAGGATTCCCTGAGCCTTTGGTAAAGTGGAGACTCTCAGACAAATCCCAACACCTTTTAGACCTGAGGGATGTACACACTACAGCGGTGCAGGACCCCAAAGATCAGCTCTACAGTTTTTGCAGCACTATAGATATCCATGGAGGTCGATCTGTGACCTGCTTGATCCACAACCCTACCCTAAATGTGACTTTGATCGCCACCCACGTTTTAAACAAAGGTAAGTTAAGCTCTGCAGTCATCAGCAGTGGTCGTGAAGTATCCCATACCTAATCAATTCCGGGGTTAAAACTTGGACCCTCATATATATGCTTATATATACATGCAATTCCAGTGGGCCAAAAGTAAGCCCTCATACAAAGATAAATACAGATCAAGAAAACAAGACATGCCAGGAATGTTTCTCTTCTTTAAAAGGCATTGAGTGTAATATAATAAGAGTCATTAGCCATTTTCAATCAAAAATTGTTGTGGTGCTTCTTTCAGTCTTAATATCAAACTACAGTAACACCAAAGTCATCTTTGGACTTTCCTACAGGAAATAAGACCACTGTGGTCAGCTGATGAAAATGAAAAATACAGGATGTATATCATTTTAGTGACCATAAATCCAATCATCTGGTGCTGCTGACACCTGCTGGGGTAACACTGTAATGCAAGTCTACTATTTTGTAACATAAAGAGATTTTGATTCTATAGAGTATTTACAACTAACTACAACCAAACCACAGCCAGTAAACACTGACTGATTCATGAATTCAAGTTAAGACTTGTTTTAGTTTGATTCAATGACTTTGATTTTGTATCCAAAATAAAGCCTTCTACTGAGAGAACTATGATTGCTCAACTGTAGAAGTCTGGCTAATAAAAGCAGTTCTCATTTTTAACCACACACACTTCCAACATGATTCATTCTGAAAAGTTTCTATTTTCTGTAAAGCAACACAGCAAATTGTTCCTTTCTTCCTGTCACTGCCTCCAGGTGAGGCAGAGAGGAGCCTCCCTGGCTGGGCTTTTGGTCTGGTAGTGGCTGCTGCCGTTCTGAAAGCTTGAGCTGGGGTTCATAGCACATCAAAAGTGAGTAGTTGTTTTTTATTGAACTATTTTTGGCATTTAAAATATCTGATCTGATCTGATCTTAATGAAACTGGGCAGACGATTTATAGAGTTTAAGGGGGCTTTCACACTTACCTGGTTTGGTCCGGACATTCGGACTTTTCAGTTTGGTCCGAACCAAAATTGCAGGTGTGAAACCTCCCACGGACCACGTTCCAGACCAAACAGATGAAATTTGGTCCGGACGAAAAGTTGTAGTCTAGGTCCGGATCAAACTGAACCATGGTTTTTATATTTGTCACAAGATTCTTGTTGAGGTTCTGATGCCTCCACATCTGCTACTCAAAGCTTAAACTGTAATGTTACAAGGACAACTTGGCTACAGGACATTTGACAGCTGATATGAAATTGTCTTAAAAGGACAACACAAAAACATTTAAAGACTGTCTCCCTTGTTCCATTTTCTCCCACATGTGTGACATAATAGTGCTGTCAGCATTAAAACACTGAGGCATCTTTTAGAGGACCATCTCAAAAAATTTGAATACTGAGGAAAAGTTCATTGTGAGCATCAGAACCAGACTGAGAGATTAATGGCTTCAGAAACCTTTGCAGGTGTTTTGAGTTAATTAGCTGATAAGAGAGCTCTTCTCCACTTGAAATTTCTGTATAGTTTATAATGCAGAAATGTATTTATTCTAAAATTTTAATACATTTTGAGATACTGGAGTTTTTATTTCCATGAGAAAGATGAAAACAAAAAGGTTTGAATGCTTCACTTTGTGTCTAGAATATATCAAAGATTCCCTTTTTGAATTAAATTATGTTAGAAAATTAACTTAACCCAATATTCTATTTTTTAAAGAATATTTACTTTATATTTTTCTTCACCTGAAGCATTTATTACACATTTTCCTCCAGAGTCACTCTGTAGATCAGATGTCCCACCTGGTGCCCAGAGAGCTGCAGAGACCTGGGAGTCCTCATTGTGCTGATGGGGTGGACAGATGTGGAAAGGCCTTCTCTCCTTCCGTTTACTGTTTAAGTAATTATGCAGTGTATTTCTGTGTGTGCAGGAGTATTTTTACTTTCTACCTTATACTTTAAGATAAATAAGGAGCCATACACACAGTACCCATATACTATATAACAGAGCCTGAAGTTTCTGCAGAGTGCCTTGTTTGCTGCTCTGATTTAAGGTCTCAGACCTGATTGAATGCACATGTAGGAAATAGGTGAGTCTATACAATGTAAGCGACACAAGACCTTCTAAGAGGTTGCAGTAAATTACACCACCTGTAGGGCTTATTATTATTCAGTGTGCAGATAATTCTTTGTTTTTCACAACAGATGAACTTCTCAGTCAATGTCACATTTGTCTCTTAAAGAAATGTCAAAATAAAACAGTATATAACATCAACCTTTTATTTTTTACTTTCTATTCAATTCAATTCAATTCAATTCAATTTTATTTATATAGCGCCAAATCACAACAACAGTTATCTCACAGCGCTTTTCATAAAAGAGCAGGTCTAGACCGTACTCTGTGATGTTATTTACAGAAGCCCAACAGTTCCCACCAAGAGCAGCACTAGGCGACAGAGGCAAGGAAAAACTTCCTTTTAAGAGGCAGAAACCTCGAGCCGAACCATGGCTCAGGGTGGGCGGCCATCTGCCTCCACCGGTTAGGGTGAAGGAGAGAGAGAGAGAGAGAGAGCAGGAGAGGAACAGAGAGAGAGAGAGAGAGCAGGAGAGGAACAGAGAGAGAGAGAGAGCAGGAGAGGAACAGAGAGAGAGAGAGAGAGAGAGAGAGCAGGAGAGGAACAGAGAATGTACAGAACATTCTTTGGACACTACATCAAAAAATTGAGAACACAGCGTCCAGGGAATGTAGTTACAGAAGATGACAAAAAAAAAAAAGTATAGTAATCACAACTTAGTGAAGTAAATACTGTATATAGTAGACTGTAAGTACTGCAAGTAATATAGTATTAAATATCTGTATATTCAAATACAGTAAGCCCAAAGAACACAGAAAATTATAAATGTTATTATAATTATAAAAACACATTACACTCAAAAATGTTGTGCAACTGCAAAATCAAAGTCATTACAGTAACTACTACTACTATTACTCCACTTCTAGCTCTCTCTTTTTTTAAATAGTTTTTTTTCTTTTTAAGATAATGGACAGAACAGAACAAAAACAACACTATACCATAAACACATACATTACAATAATGAATACAACCTTAATAAAAGTACCAAGGCAGATTAAGGCAAATTAAGTTAACATTCTATTATGTTACAGCTGCCACCGCCCCCACCTGTATTTGGCTGTGCTTTTAAGTAGGCTATCTGTTATGCTGAGCAGGCTGTGCAAGCCCACGCGGAGGATTGGCTGCACAAGGAGAGAAGGTCCCGCCTACTTCCTGAGTTTCCAGTGACCATGCCCTCGATTGGTGCGGCATGCTCTACGGGCCAATCAAATGGCGACAGTGACGACCACCACCTGCTTAAAAGCCTGCCGGGTCTGCCATTGGAGGCAGCAATCTGACCTGAGTTGCTTGCCTTGGGAACGCCTGTCATAGAGCTTATAGTAGTGTTTTGTAACCCGTGCTAGACTTTGTGTCTTGACTTTGTGTGTTTCACTGTGTGAAGGTAAGAGAATGGGCCAGGTTTAAGTTTAGCTATCACTGACACCTTTCTTGCACACACCATAGTTATTTTATGTTAGTTTTCACCAGGTTCAGGGGTGCTGTGCGTTTTGGGTTTTTCAAATGCTGTAGGTTAGTGAGCTTTTGTTTTTTTCTTGTTTTGTTAGTATCTCTGTAAGCAGTAATCCTCCTTTTGAGGATCTCCTTTTGTTATAATTGTTTGTTGTTTTCCACAGCACCCATTGGCCCATCCTCTGTTTGTGCTCCACTTGCATTATTTCAAATAAATATCCTTCCAAACCAACAACATCTGGTTTGTTTATGTCCCTATATCCCTAGACACCTCGGGACATAACATAAGTGGGGGCTCGTCCGGGATAAATCTAATAATTGATTCCGGGGGAAAGGCTATTTATTGAAATAGGGTAAGGGAGCACACTTAATTGATAAGCTGGTACAGCTGATTGTGTAGATGCAATGGCTTTTGAGCGTTTTGATGTGGAGTCATTTTTGGTAAATCTGACTCATGACAAAGTTCACGCCTGTAGGAAGGATGACCTGGTTAAAGTAGCAAGTCACCTCCAGATTCCGGTAAGTAAAACAATGTTAAAAAGGGATCTGAAACCATTAGTTGTGGCTACATTGTTGGAGAGAGGGCTGCTTGAATTACCTGTGGCAGTAGAGTTAGAAACGCTTCCGGTGGCTGGCTCCACGGAGACCGAGGGGGTGCAGACCCTTAAGCCACAACCAGTCTCTAGGTGGGACGACGAGGTCGGTGGAGGGTTAAAGACACCAGTCACGCTACCACGTTATGACCCTTCCCCTGAGAGCAGTGCTCGTTCCAGAGATGGGGCCCGTATAAAGGTTCGCCTGGCCCGTCTCCAGCTTGAGGCCCAAGAAAGGGAACGTCAGCAGCACATGCAACTTCAGCTTGAAATCAGAAAGCTGGAAGTAGAGGCTGATAAGGCTGTAAGGCTACGGAAGCTCGAGCTTGAAAGCTCCCAGGCGAGGCAAAGACCGCCTGCTGCTGCACCAGGTATATCATCCGCCTCCTCCACCCTAAATTCTGCAAGTCCAATTTCTCTGGCCTTTGATGTTAGCAAGCATATTGCTCTAGTGCCATTGTTCCGGGAATCTGAGGTTGACTCTTACTTTAGTGTATTTGAGCGCATTGCAGTTGCCTTACAGTGGCCAACAGAGGTGTGGCCACTACTGCTCCAGTGTAAGCTCCATGGCAAGGCCCAGGAAGCCATTGCAGCGCTCTCTTTGGAAGAGAGCTTAGACTATGAGTCGGTTAAGTCTGCCATTCTTCGTATTTACGAACGAGTTCCTGAGGCCTACCGGCAGAAATTTAGGAGTCATAGGAAGTCACAGAACCAGACTTACACTGAGTTTACGAGAGAGAAGGGGGTGTTATTTGATAAATGGACTTCGGCCTGTTCTGCTGATAACTACAGTGCTCTGAGAGAGTTGTTACTGGTAGAGGATTTTAAAAAGGGCCTGCCAGAACGCATCGTTGTGTACCTAAATGAGCAGAAGGTAACAACTCTAGCTGCTGCCGCAACAACGGCCGATGAATATATACTAATCCATAAAACTGTTTACGCTCACTCCCCTGACAGACCACGTAGAGCACCAGTTTCACCTCCCTCTGTCCACAAAACACAGGGTGGGGAGAAGGAGGAAAGGAAATGTTATTACTGTCATCTGACCGGTCATGTTATTGCTACCTGCCCGGCCTTGAAATGCAAAGAACAGTCTTCACGCCCTTCCCAGACTAAAGGCGTCGGTCTAATTAAAACTCAGCGCAGTACAAGAATTGAGGGTAACAGATGCGCTGAGTTGGATGCCTGCTTTAAGCCGTTTGTTTTTGAAGCACGCATTTCACTCACTGGCCTGCCTGTGGATCAGCGCTCCGTCCGGGTACTGAGGGATACTGCGTGTTCCCAGTGAGTAATTTTGACATCGGCATTGCCCTTTTCGGAACGTTCAGCTTGTGGGTTCGGTTCAGTGCTCCACGGCATTGAGATGGGTTACGTTCCACGTCCGGTGCACCGCATCCACATTCAATCTGACTTAGTTACAGGGTTCTTTCCTGTTGCTGTTTGTGACGCTCTACCCATTCAGAGTATTGTACTTCTACTGGGGAATGATATTGCGGGAGGGAGGGTGACGCCCACGTTGGAGGTGCTGGATTCTCCTCTGTGCGGCAAGTTCCCAACAGACAATCTGTCTTCTTCAGTGTTTCCTGCTTGTGTGCTCACTCGTGCACGCACACGGTTGCTCCAGGGTGAGTGCGACAGTTCAGATGTTTCCCTAAACGACAGTGTACAATGTTTTCAGGTGAAACTGAGGTGGTGGGAACCAAGGAGCAGGCCGACGTGCAACCCCCGCCTGAGGCGGTTGAATCACAGGACCCTCCCGGCTCAGATTCGCTTCCAGTTACACGAGGGCGCCTGGCGAACGCACAGAGAGGAGATCCAACACTGCAGCGTTGTTTCAGAAGTGTGGTATGTGTCAACGATAACGCAAGTGTGGACAAAGTGGTTTTCCTGCTAGACCAGGACGTCTTAGTTCGCAGATGGTCCCCTCTCCCAGAGACTGATGCTGATTGGAATGTTGTTTACCAGATAGTCGTGCCTTCTTTGTATAGACAGCATGTGTTATCAGTTGCGCACAAAAGCAAATGGTCAGGACACTTGGGGGTAACAAAAACTTATCAGCTCATTCTTAAGCACTTCTTTTGGCCAGGGTTAAAGTCAGATGTAGCAAAGTTCTGCCGTAGTTGTCATGTGTGCCAGATAGCAGGAAAGCCAAACCAAACAGTCCCTCCTGCACCACTACATCCTATTCCTGTAATGGAAGAACCATTCGACCGAGTGATAATAGACTGTGTGGGTCCGTTACCCCGCACCAAGAGCGGAAACCAATATATACTCACCATTATGTGCGCGGCAACTCGTTTTCCCGAAGCAATTCCCCTTCGTAAGATTACAACCAAAGCTGTAGTTAAGTCCCTCACCAAGTTCTTCTCTACCTTCGGTCTTCCACGCGTAATACAGTCAGACCAGGGTTCTAACTTTCAGTCCAACCTCTTTAAACAGGTGCTCGGCACATTAAATGTTAAGCATGCAGTGTCCTCGGCATATCATCCTGAGTCCCAAGGGGCTCTGGAGCGTTGGCATCAGACTCTCAAGTCCATGCTGCGTAAATATTGTTTAGAAAACCGAACGGATGGGGATGAAGGGGTTCCATTTGTTTTGTTTGCAGCACGTGAAGCCGTTCAGGAGTCTTTGGGCTTTAGCCCTGCTCAGCTCGTGTTTGGGCATACCCCCCGTGGCCCGCTTAAAACGTTGCATGACCAGTTTATGTCGCTCAAATCGTCGCCGGTCAGTAATGTATTGGATTATGTCAGCCACTTCCGTGAGCGGCTACACATCGCGAACGCACACGCTAAACAGTCCTTAGTTAGTTCACAGAGAGTGATGAAGCGCCACTATGACCGTTCTGCTGTGGCTCGCTGTTTTCATCCTGGGGATTGGGTACTGGCGTTGCTGCCGACGTCGGTGCTATCTGCTAAATTTATGGGTCCGCGTCACCCAGTCCAGTTAGGCACTCGACTCCCTAATTCAGAGGCGATAGCAGAGTTGCCGTCCCAGTTATTACATTTACCTGCTGAACATCGACAGGATGTAATCAACCTTGTCGACAACTTCACCTGTTTGTTCAGTGATGTACCGACCAAAACGACTGTAATACAGCACGATATTGAACTGACTGACCCGCGCCCCATAAAGCAACATCCGTACCAGGAACTGATGAAAGGAGAAGTGGAATATCTTCTTCAGAATGGGTTTGCTGAACCCAGTTCTAGTTCATGGAGTTCACCCTGCCTTGTTGAGGCTAAATCTGACGGCTCACCTCGCTTCATTACTGATTTTCGTAAGGTGAACTGCGTAACTGTGCATGATTCGTACCCCTTGCCGAGAATGGAAGACTGCGTTGACAACCTGGGGAATGCCAAGTTTGTGAGCAAACCGGACCTGTTAAAAGGTTACTGGCAAGTACCTTTAACTGACCGTGCTGCAGTTATTTCAGCGTTTGTTACGCCGGACAATTTTGCACAATACTCTGTCATGGCGTTTGGTATGTGTAATGCTCCCGCTACCTTCCAAAGACTAGTGAATACTGTGTTATCTGGAGTGAGTAACTGTAACGCATATTTGGATGACTTGATTGTGTATACAGACACGTGGAAGGAGCACCTACGCGTCTTGGAACAGGTCTTCAGTAGACTCGCCCAGGCCAATCTAACATTGAATTTAGCCAAATGTGAATTTGGAAAGGCGACCGTCAACTATTTGGGTAGACAGGTCAGACAGGGACAGGTGCGACCTGTTGAAGCAAAGATCTGTGTAATTTCACTGTGCCCGGCCCCACTACACGTAAAGCGCTGCGTTCATTCCTGGGAATGGCAGGGTATTACAGAGCTTTCTGCCGTAACTTCTCCACTGTTGCTCAGCCACTAACTCGTTTACTGAGCCCCAAGGTTGATTTTGTGTGGTCTTCAGTCTGTCAAGCCGCGTTTGATAGCCTCAAGGCGCTCCTGTGTCATGCACCTGTGCTTGCGGCTCCGGATTTCGCCAGGCCGTTCAAACTTGAGGTGGATGCCAGTGCTGTAGGGGCAGGCGCTGTTCTCTTACAGGAAGATGTAGAGGGGATCGATCACCCAGTGTGTTACTTTTCCAGGAAATTTAACAAACATCAACTTAACTATTCCACCATAAAAAAAGAGACACTTGCCTTGTTGTTGGCCTTACAACACTTTGAGGTCTATGTTGGGTCCAGCTCCCTGCCGATTGTGATTTACACTGATCATAACCCCCTGTTTTTTCTCTCACGCATGTATAACCACAATCAGCACCTAATGCGTTGGGCCCTGATCCTTCAGGACTACACCTTAGATGTCCGCCACAAGAAAGGTTCAGAGAATGTGGTGGCTGACGCCTTGTCCAGGTTACAGTGAGTGTTGGCGTGTTGAGTTGTGTGTCACCCAAACATGGTGTTTGTGTTTATGGGAGGGGGTGTTACGGCTGCCACCGCCCCCACCTGTATTTGGCTGTGCTTTTAAGTAGGCTATCTGTTATGCTGAGCAGGCTGTGCAAGCCCACGCGGAGGATTGGCTGCACAAGGAGAGAAGGTCCCGCCTACTTCCTGAGTTTCCAGTGACCATGCCCTCGATTGGTGCGGCATGCTCTACGGGCCAATCAAATGGCGACAGTGACGACCACCACCTGCTTAAAAGCCTGCCGGGTCTGCCATTGGAGGCAGCAATCTGACCTGAGTTGCTTGCCTTGGGAACGCCTGTCATAGAGCTTATAGTAGTGTTTTGTAACCCGTGCTAGACTTTGTGTCTTGACTTTGTGTGTTTCACTGTGTGAAGGTAAGAGAATGGGCCAGGTTTAAGTTTAGCTATCACTGACACCTTTCTTGCACACACCATAGTTATTTTATGTTAGTTTTCACCAGGTTCAGGGGTGCTGTGCGTTTTGGGTTTTTCAAATGCTGTAGGTTGGTGAGCTTTTGGTTTATTCTTGTTTTGTTAGTATCTCTGTAAGCAGTAATCCTCCTTTTGAGGATCTCCCTTTGTTATAATTGTTTGTTGTTTTCCACAGCACCCATTGGCCCATCCTCTGTTTGTGCTCCACTTGCATTATTTCAAATAAATATCCTTCCAAACCAACATCTGGTTTATGTTTATGTCCCTATATCCCTAGACACCTCGGGACGTAACAATTATAGTTCATATATTCTCTAATGAAAGTCAATGGGGCACCCAACACGTTGTCATAATCCATAAGGCTGCATTCTCAATCGATAATAAATCCCGGAAGTCTTTCAGCCCGTTGTATTTGTTAAAACAGTCTGGTTTTACGAATTTTCAAATTCATGAGAATTATCCTCTTTACAGATAAGGCTAATGTGACAATACGTTGCATAATTATTGCATTAATATTTTCCACTCTCTTTCCCAATATACATACAAGAGGACAATGTGGAATATGTACGATCATTATTACCTGTAAAACATCTATCATCTCATTCCAGAATCTTTCTAACATTGGACAGGACCACAATAAATGCATGAAAGTACCAATCCTACCACATCCGTGCCAGCACAATTCACTAACTTATATGGTGTGATATATGCTCTATGTGTGATCTTCATTTGGATCATTTTGTATCTCACGCAGTTGGACATAGATGTTGAATACTTCATTATTCAGTCCCATAGGTCCACAAAAAGCAGTACGCCAATGTCTTGTTCCCATTGTAATTTAATTTAAAAGTGTTGCGCTGTCAGGTAGTGATAGACTTAATAACTTGTATATAGCTGAAACAGTTCCTTGCTTGGCAGCAGCATCCCTCAGTTCCCCTTCGAGGGAAATCGAACTGCGTCGGTTATGACACTATGGGAACGCCTCTAGGTGAAGCAGGTCTGAACGTGAATGAAATCACTCCAATCCTATTGGCTTGTTGCTGGAACAGTAGGGTGTGACGGAATAACCGGAGGAGTATAAAACACACCTGTACACACTCATCATTAGCTTTTTTCTATTCAGCAGGCGCTCTGTATTGTTTGTTTGAAGAAAGCTCCAGTCCTACAAGCAGTGAATGTCTTACCTGAGGAAGAAGTCTACCAGCATGTCCGGCAACCAGAAGTGCAGAAGGTGTGTTTTTCCTTGCCCTCGGTACATCACGGATGGAGATTCTCATGAGATGTGTGTCTCATGTTTGGGGATGGAGCACGCCCGGGCAGCTCTCGAGGGGGCTGCCTGCGGCCATTGCGAAGCCCTTTCCATGCGGGTACTGAGGTCCCGCATGGCTCTCTTTTCCAAGGATGGCCGGATGTGTTCTCCCTGTGGCGTGGGCCCGGCGGCCGCTGAGGCGGCCCGGCGGCTTCACTCATGGGGTTCACAGCGTGATCTGTCGGAGGATTTCGGGACGGCTGAGGCTTTTTCCCGACCTTCGTCCACTGGCTCCGACGCTTCCTTTCCTTGTTCGGGAGCCCGTTTCTCGGCTTCTCCCGCTCGCGGTTTGGATCCGGAGACGCTGCAGCAATCCGACTCTGAGGAGGTGGATGTGCTCAGCGTAATGGACGATGACTTCCGGGTGTCGGGGCAACGTCATCAGGCTGCGCCCGACTATGACGAGCTGTTGGAGGTGGTGACTAGAGCCGTGGCCAAGCTCAATATCAACTGGCCACAGGAGGAGCAGACACCACAGGCTTGTGGTAAGCTTGATGAAAGGTTTCTTAAGCACCACGCGCCACCTCCACGACGATCTCTGCCATTTTTTCCTGATTTACATGATGAACTGAGTAAATCATGGGGCAGACCCTTCTCTACACGGCTTTCCACACCCCGATCACTGAAGTACATTACTACTACAGTAATGTGATGGGGGTTAGGGACCGTGGTTATGGGAGGATGCCTCGGGTAGAGGATGCGCTTGCGAGCTATCTCTCCCCTCGACTTGCGTCCTCCCTGGAGAAGCCGGCGTTACCATCCAAACCATGTCGCACCACATCCACGCTCGTGGGGAAGGCGTACATGGCAGCGGGCCAGGCAGGTGCGAGCTTGCACACCATGGCGGTGCTTCAAGCCTACCAAGCCGACCTGCTACAGGAGATGGTTCAGAGGGGGGGTCCCTCTGAGGAAGATCTGTCGGAACTTCGCAGAACCACGGACCTGTCTCTCCGGGCCACCAAGGAAACGGCCCGCTCCATTGGTCGATCCATGTCGGCTCAACCTCGCGGGCATATCGGAGAAGGATAAGAGCTTCCTCCTCGATGCACCGGTGAGCACGGCGGGCCTCTTCGGTGACGCGGTGGACTCGGTGGTGGATCGGTTCCAGCGCGTTAAGACGCAAGGCGAAGCGTTCCGCCAGTACCTCCCTCGCCGGTCTGCACCCAAGGCAGCTGAGGCTGCCGGGCGTAGGTCCCTTCCCTATACGAGCTCCTACCGAGAGGAGAGGAAGCAGAGTGTCGCTTCTCGGGGCCCCCCCGAGGAGCTCAGGCAGCGAGGCGGCGCGCTCAACCTCAGCCTTCTGAGAGACGTGATCTGAGGACCTTCATCCAGGCCCGACGGAGCTCAGGGAAGAGGTCCTGAAGACCAGGGTAGGGGAGTCTTTTCTTTTTTCTTTTCTTTTGGATTTTTCTAAACCGGTCTCTGAGGGGATTCAGGTTCAAGATGCTCACCATCCCCGCCATTGTGTCGCACATCCAATCCGAGGATTGGTTCGTCACGATAGATCTACAGGACTCCTATTTCCACGTCTCCATCCGTCCTTCTCACAGGAAGTTCCTGAGGTTCGCCTTCGGGGGTGTGGCTTACCAGTATCGGGTTCTTCCATTCGGCCTGGCACTTTCCCCTCACACATTCACCAAGTGTATGGATGCAGCACTGGCCCCGCTGAGGCCCCAGGGCATCCGGATTCTCAACTACATCGACGACTGGCTCATCCTAGCCCAGTCTCGAGAGTTGGCGGTTCGGCATCGAGATGTCGTTCTGGCTCATTTGCTGCGTTTAGGGCTGAGGCTCAACGCAAAGAAGAATGTGCTGGCACCCACCCAACGGACTACGTTCTTAGGGGTAGTATGGGATTCGACAACGATGCGGGCACAATTGTCTCCGGCACGTGTCGACACCATATTGGCTGCCGTGAAAGGGGTGAAGTTAGGCCACGCCATCACTATAAAACACTTTCAACAAGTGTTGGGTCTCCTGGCGGCTGCGTCCAGCGTAATACCATCTGGACTGCTGCACATGAGACCCCTGCAGTGGTGGCTAAGGACCAAGGGTTTTTCCCCGAGGGGAAATCCTCTCCATCTGATTTGGGTTACGCGCAAGTGTCTTCGTTCCCTATCAGTTTGGAAGGAAACGTGGTTCCTGTCCCAGGGGCCGGTGCTGGGAGGGTCATTTCGACAGACGCCTCCCTCACGGGCTGGGGCGCGGTCATGGACGGCCGCTTAGCAAGGTGATCCTGGCAGGTGCATCAATCCGAGTGGCATGGGGGCGGCTGTGTGGCTGATGTAGTGTAAAAGCGCTTTGAGTGGTCAAAAAGACTAGAAAGGCGCTATACAAGTACAGAGCATTTACATTTACATTTACATATCAACTGTCTCGAGATGTTGGCGGTGTTCAAGGCTCTAAGGAGTTTCCTGCCCGATCTCCAAGGCCACCACGTCCTGGTTCGTTCCGACAACACAGCGGTGGTGGCCTATCTGAATCACCAGGGCGGTCTGCGCTCGCGCCCTCTGTACAGACTGGCGCTTCAGATCCTCCTGTGGTCCCAGCAGAGGTTACTATCGCTCAGGGCGATGTATCTCCCGGGGACGCAGAATCAGGGAGCAGACCTGCTGTCGAGGCAGGGGCTGAGGCCCGGGGAATGGAGACTTCACCCCGAAGTGGTGGAGCTCTTGTGCAAAGAGTTCGGCCCCATAGACGTGGATCTGTTTGCGTCTCAAGAGACTACGCACTGCCCGCTATGGTTTTCTCTCGTTCCTCTAGCCCCGTTGAGTCTGGACGCCATGGTACATTTGTGGCCGAGGCTACGTATGTACGCTTTTCCCTGGAGCAGGTCCGCCAGGACAATGTCGGCCTACTTCTCGTAGCCAACCCGGGTGTGGTTCTCGGACATCATGTCGCTCCTGGACGGCCCGCCTTGGCGGGTCCCTCTGAGGAGAGACCTGCTGTCCCAGGCGCAGGGCCGGGTTCTTCACCCTTGCCCCGCCATATGGCGACTGTGGGTCTGGCCCCTGAGGGGGCACAGTACCTAGAGGCGGGTCTAACAGCCGGAGCAGTCGAGACCCTCCTGAGCTCCAGAGCCCCGTCCACACGGAGGATGTAGGGCCTGAAGTGGAGTGTTCTCTGCTGGTCTTTCCCCTTCCACCCTCAAGGTGTACGTGGCAACTATTTCGTCTTTCCACACCCCTCTGGGGGAGGGGTCCTTGGGGAAACTTCCCTTGGTTGTACGTTTCCTCCGTGGTGCCTGGAGGATGAGACCTGCGACTCGGTCCAAGGTTCCCTCTTGGGATCTGGCGGTGGTTCTTGGGGCGTTGGCTGAGGCCCCCTTCGAACCCCTGGAGTCAGCTGAGGCTAAGCACTTGCGCCTCAAGATGGCCTTTCTCCTTGCTATCACCTCTCTGAGGAGGGTGGGGGATCTCCAAGCCCTTTCGGTTTCCCCGCAAAGCCTGGAGTTTGCCCCGGGGAATATTAGGGCTATCCTGCACCCTCGTCCAGGATCCTTCTTGTGCGGCAGGGTCCACAGTGCTGCAGGCATTTCATCCTCCACCTCATGTGACGGCGAAGGACGGGAGACTTCATCTGCTCTGCCCTGTCAGAGCACTGAGTATTTACACTCTGAGGTCCTCCCGTTGGAGGAAGGCTGACCAGCTGCTAGTGTGTTTTGGGTCTCCCAGGGCTGGGCTCCCTGCATCCAAACATACTATTAGCAACTGGATTGTTCAGACTATTTCCCTGGCCTATCAGGTGCGCGGTTTGCCTTCACCTGTGGCTGTGAGGGCTCATTCTACCAGAGGCATGGCGGCCTCTCGAGCCCTCCTTTCCGGGGCCTCTTTGCAGGATGTTTGTTTAGCGGCTGGCTGGGCCACTCCGCACACATTCATTAGTGTCGTAACCGACGCAGTTCGAGTTCCCTCGAAGGGGAACCTCTCGGGTTACGTATGTAACCCTGGTTCCCCGAGAAGGGGAACGAGACACTGCGTCGGCCCGCCGCACCTCTCTCCCCGCCTGTAGCGCCTGCTTCATAGTTTAAGCTAATGATGAGTGTGTACAGGTGTGCTTTATACTCCTCCGGTTATTCCGTCACACCCTACCGTTCTAGCAACAAGCCAATAGGATTGGAGTGATTTCATTCACGTTCAGACCTGCTTCGCCTAGAGGCGTTCCCATAGTGTCGTAACCGACGCAGTTCGAGTTCCCTCGAAGGGGAACTGAGGGATGCTGCTGCCAAGCAAGGAACTGTTTCAGCTATATACAAGTTATTAAGTCTATCACTACCTGACAGCGCAACACTTTTAAATTAAATGACAATGGGAACAAGACATTGGCGTACTGCTTTTTGTGGACCTATGGGACTGAATAATGAAGTATTCAACATCTATGTCCAACTGCGTGAGATACAAAATGATCCAAATGAAGATCACACATAGAGCATATATCACACCATATAAGTAAAAAAAAAGTTAGTGAATTGTGCTGGCACGGATGTGGTAGGACTGGTACTTTCATGCATTTATTGTGGTCCTGTCCAATGTTAGAAAGATTCTGGAATGAGGTGATAGATGTTTTACAGGTCATAATGATCGTACATATTCTACATATTATGTCGTAACCGACGCAGTGTCTCGTTCCCCTTCTCGGGGAACCAGGGTTACATACGTAACCCGAGACGTTTCCCATCAAGAACACTTTTAGATCCAAATTTGATTCCCTGAAGTGTATATTTCTTAAAAATAGATCTTAATTGTGCATATTCTAAAAATGAAGAGTTGTTCAGGCCAAACTGATTTTTCAACTCAGCAAATACAACAATATCACCATCGCTTACGACCTGTCCAATCTGAGTGAAATTTTTTTGTTACCAGGTGCTCTTTGCCGATGTTATGCCTCCTGCAGTGAACACTGGGTTATTCCATATCGGACAAGAAGGTCATAACACACCGTTAATACCCAGTTGTTTATGTACTTCAATTCAATAATTGGGTTATCTATTTTTGCTTTATATTTGGGATGGTACCATAATGACTTTATGGAAATTTATTTATTATATTCAGATATAGCCTTCTCTTCCAGCCATTCCCAGCTACTGACTGTATATTGAATTTATAGGCCCAAGACAAAGGATATCTTAAATTAAATGCTAAATAATAAGAATAAACATTAGGAACTCCTAGACCAACCTTATTTCTTGGCATGGCCATTTTTTTATGGTTAATTCTGGGTCTCGTATTCTGCCATAAGAAATAATTTACTAATTTCTTTAAACCACTGCTAAGGAAACTTTAATGGTATAGCTCATACAAGAAAGGAGAGCCTGGGTAAATAGTTTATCTTTATCACCTCTGCAATGCCCCAAAGTGACAACGTTAAGACCGTCCATCCCCTATATCCTTTTTAAGATACTAGGGCCATTCAAGTCAAATATCTTACTCAGTATCTGATATTTACGTCAAGGTACTTCATACCTTGAGGTTTCCAAACAAAGGATGCTGAGCCAAGATGGCCTGCAAAAGTATGCTGATTTAAAGAAATAGCCTCACTTTTACTGCAATTAATTTTATACCCATAAGTTAAAAAAAAAATCATCAGCATAAAGACCAGCTTTGAAATCATAACCATTCAGATCAATACCAGTTATATTTGGGTTAGCCCTAATGGCACAAGCCAGTGGTTCTAGTGCTAAAAAAAATGGCTGGTGAGACTGGGCAGCCCTGCCGTGTGCACTGCAAAAAGTGAGCTCTCAAAAACAAGAAAAAAAGCATTAAAATTAAGATAATTAATCTTACTAAAATTGTTGTTTTTGCAGTGTGGATCTAAAAAGTTGGAAAGGATCAGATATTATAGCATCTGTTTTAACACAAGCAGTTGGCTCATAATATAATGCCTTAATCCATTGCATATTGGTCCAAAACCAATTTTGGACCATACCTATCATTGTCATCAAAACTTTAGCTATAGTTTACATCAGAAAATACTTCCAGAGTATCATAATCAGAAGGAGCTTTATTGCCAAGTAGTGTTCTACTCATATGAGGAATTTGCTTTGGTGATAAGGTGCTACACGTAGACAAACATACAGTTGGCCATTGGGCAAAAATTTCTATACAAGATGTCTGTCTGATAGTGCTATAGCTAAATTTAAGGATGCGATTCCATCAGCTCTAAATACATTATCTAGTCACAAAGTAACGGAGGACTCCTATACTAGTTTCAGTCCCTCCCAAATCAATCATCTTGTTGATAGTGCTGCAGGCTCGCTGCGAATGACACTCGACTCTGTAGCCCCTCTAAAAAAGAAAATACTAAAACAAAGACGGTTAGCTCCATGGTATAATACTGAAACTCGCAAATTAAAGCAAATATCGCGGAAACTTGAGAGGAATTGGCGTTCCACCAAAGTGGAAAATTCTCGTTTAATTTGGCAAGATAGTCTTAAAACTTATAGGAAGGCCCTCCGTAATGCCAGAGCAGCGTACTACTCGTCATTAATAGAGGAAAATAGGAACAACCCCAGGTTTCTTTTCAGCACTGTAGCCAGGCTGACAGAGATTCACAGCTCTATTGAGCCAAGTATTCCCATAGCTCTCAGTAGTTACGATTTCATGAGCTTCTTTAATGATAAAATTCTAGCTATTAGAGACAAAATTCACCAAGACCTGCCCTCAACTGGCACCGACTTATCTCTTAACTCAGGAACCTTAGAAACAGCTGTAGAACCAGATACATGTTTAGACTGTTTTGCTTCCCTCAATCTTTACCAACTAACTTCAATCATTTCTTCATCTAAACCATCAACCTGCCTCTTAGACCCCATCCCGACTTGGCTGCTTAAAGATGTTTTACCCTTAGTCAGCACTTCTATACTAGATATGATCAATCTATCTTTATCAACAGGCTATGTACCACAGTACTTTAAAGTAGCTGTAATTAAACCTCTTCTGAAAAAGCCCAAACTTGATCCGGATGTTTTAGTCAACTATAGACCTATATCTAACCTTCCATTTCTCTCTAAGGTTCTGGAGAAAGCAGTTGCTAAACAGCTGTGTGACTTTCTACAGAGCAATAGTTTATTTGAGGATTTTCAGTCAGGATTTAGAGCTCATCATAGCACAGAGACAGCACTGGTGAAAATTACTAACGACCTCCTTATTGCATCAGACAAAGGACTTGTCTCTGTACTGGTTTTATTAGATCTTAGTGCTGCATTTGATACCATTGACCATCAGATCCTATTGCAGAGACTGGAATATTTCTTTGGCATTAAAGGAACCGCTCTAAGCTGGTTTAAGTCCTATTTATCAGATCGATTTCAGTTTGTACATGTTAACGATGAGTCCTCCATGCACGCCAAAGTTACTCATGGAGTTCCTCAAGGATCTGTCCTCGGACCAATCCTCTTCACTTTATATATGCTTCCTTTAGGCAATATTATCAGGAAACATTCCATAAGCTTTCATTGTTATGCAGATGATACTCAGTTATATCTATCGATCAAGCCAGATGAAACTCATCAGTTAGCTAAACTTCAAATGTGCCTTCAGGATGTTAAAACCTGGATGACCTGTAATTTTCTCATGTTAAACTCAGATAAAACTGAAGTTATTGTTCTGGGGCCTAAGCACCTCCGTGACGCATTATCTAAAGATATAGTTTCCCTGGATGGCATCGCCCTGGCCTCCAGCACCACTGTGAGGAATCTTGGAGTTATCTTTGATCAGGACATGTCGTTTAAGCCTTTTTTCACCTACTATTGCTAAAATCAGGAACATCCTGTCTAAAAATGATGCAGAAAAACTAGTCCATGCATTTGCTACTTCTAGGCTGGATTACTGCAATTCCCTATTATCAGGCTGCTCGAAAAAGTCCGTTAAGACTCTTCAGCTGATCCAGAATGCTGCAGCACGTGTTCTGACAGGAACCAGGAAAAGAGATCATATTTCTCCTGTCTTAGCTTCTCTACATTGGCTTCCAGTAAAATCCAGAATAGAATTTAAAATCATTGTTCTTACCTACAAAGCTCTTAATGGTCAGGCACCATCTTATCTTAAAGAGCTCATAGTACCTTACTACCCCACCAGAGCACTGCGCTCCCAGAATGCAGGGTTACTTGTGGTTCCTAGAGTCTCCAAAAGTAGACTAGGAGCCAGAGCGTTCAGCTATCAAGCTCCTCTCCTGTGGAACCAGGTTCCAGTTTGGGTTCAGGAGGCAGACACCATCTCCACATTTAAGAGTAAGCTTAAGACTTTCCTCTTTGATAAAGCTTATAGTTAGGGCTGGCTCAGGTGAGTCCTGAACCATCCCTTAGTTATGCTGCTATAGGCCTAGACTGCCGGGGGATTTCCTATGATGCACTGAGCTCCTCTCTCCTCTACTTTCTCTCCCTCTGTATGCAACCTCATCCCATTATTGCATGTTACTAACACAACTTCTCCTCATCCCTCTCCTCTCTCCTCCTATCACTTCCTGCAGGTTTTCTGGCTCTGGAGCTGTGGAGTCTGGATCTGTGGCTGCGGGTCACCTGCTGCCCCCGTGTTCCTGCTCGACACCCTCTGCTACAACAACTGTTGTTACTAGTCCTATTGTTATTATTGTTATTATAATCATTAACATTACGATTGTTGTCATTAACACTACTATAAATATCTGTACCATTTTTCTTTTAGTCTATATCAACATCACCTTTACTGTCTGTACCTGTACCTGTGTGTGTGTGTATTGTGTAGGCTGCCTCCCTCCCCTCTCTCTTTCTCTCTGTTCTTCTCCTGCCCTCTCCCTCTCTCTCTCTGGCCGCCCACCCTGAGCCATGGTTCTGCTCGAGGTTTCTGCCTCTTAAAAGGAAGTTTTTCCTTGCCTCTGTCGCCTAGTGCTTGCTCTTGGTGGGAATTGTTGGGCTTCTGTAAATAGCATCATAGAGTACGGTCTAGACCTGCTCTTTTATGAATAGCGCTGTGAGATAACTGTTGTTGTGATTTGGCGCTATATAAATTATAAATTATAAAAATTTAATTGAAATTGAATTAAATATATGGTAAGTTATAGTGGGTTATTGGTAATTACCACAGGTAACAAGAATGTAAATGCAGAGAAACTACAAACTAATTACTAAGTATTTACCTGGTAAATATATGGTAAGTGACAGTGGGTTATTGGTAATTACCACAGGTAACCAGCATGTAAATGCAGAGAAACTACAAACTAATTATTAAGTATTTACCAGATAAGCATATGGTGAATGATAGTCTATCATTGTGTAATTACTTAAGGTGATTAGTTTGCAATTACAGAGAAACTACCAGGGCAAAAACACCACTATTAAATATCAACTCAGCAAAGTACTGTGTACCTCAAAATTAAGACGGTAGTTTCCAATAAATTACCTTGTCTTACATAGTTGTTGTTCATGGCTACACCCAATAATACAGGGTTTATCAAATAATTTACCTTACACTTACCTGTTAACTACCCTGCAGGAACCGTTTTCCCATGGTGTCATGGCACATCTTAAATAGTGGGTATGTTCTTGCAGATGTTTTTACAATTCACTCAGTAAGTAAAGTGTAACTGTACTGTAAAATGAAGTCTTGTTTATTTCCATGGTATTACCAGAATCGTACCATATAATCTGTAAAAGATCATTCCCTTTTCCATGTAATCACAAATTTGTACCTTGTATGTCCTGCAACGTTACCAAAGAAAACATGGCAATTTACTTGGTAAGTAAAGTGTAGCTGTACTGTAAAATGAAGTCTTGTTTATTTCCATGGTATTACCAGAATTGTAACATATAATCTGTAAAACAATAGTTGGAAATTAGCCGTAGAGGCTAAAGCTGCTCTTTTTATCAAAAGGGACTGTCCACGGTATTATAAACAAACTAAACTAAACTAAACTAAAAGATCATTCTCTTTTCCATGAAAAGGAAGGAAGCCTTGTTTATATCCATAGTAAAACCAGACTCTTACCACATCCTCTGCAATCCTTATGAAATCAAAAACTTTTACCATGTGTGTTCTGCAACTTAACTAACTCTCAGTACGTGAAGTGAAACTGTACTGTAAAAGGAAGCCTTCCTGTATTTCCATGGTATTACCGGGATCTTACACTATAAACTGCAATAGATTTTCCACTCCTTTTGGGTAACTACAGTTACTATGTACAACAACACTTTTTACTCAGGAAGTAAGCTGAAAATATACTGTAAAAGAAACCCATCTTTTACATGGTATCACAAAGAATTTAAATAAAGAAATATTTACAAACTTAAATCATTCTTACCATGTAAATATATAACTATTAACAACCCTTAGTAGAAACTGTAGAAACCGGGTTCAAAGAAACACAGAACCTTTGACAAAGTGCAAAACTGGCCATTAACAATGAAGGCATCAGTATGGCCTCTCACTTTCTAAATTTATATTTAATGGGGAGTAGCTCTGAATGTTCTTTCATTGTTTTTATTTTATCCCCAAGAGGTTTGTTGCCCTCTAAGAAGGCCTTGCAGGTTTTTGCATAATTGCTCACAGTGTCCTCCTCCTTGAACACTGGCAGCGGCCCGAAATTTTCACCTTCTGCAGCAATCACAATTTCAGCAATGATAGCAGTCAATGCGATTGTGTTCCGGTTCACGTCCAGTGTTCTGCAACTGAGGCTCACGCTCCTTGTGCATCTAAACTCTTTTAGGACAGCACGGTACCTGTGCACAACATCCTCTGGACTCTGAACTACAAGACAGATCATAAAACAACATTAAAACATTATAACCACACAAAAATGCAGCTTTGATTATATAAAACAGGACATTCACGCATTAGGTGAATAACCTGAAGCAATCTAGTGCCATCACAACTCTTCTTCTGTAACATCCATAACATATTACAATAAAACACATAACTGTTTCATAATTAGCCCAGACTTGAACATGGCAGATGTATATGGAGTTGTGGATTGTGTGTGTTGGCAGTGATCTTAGCTCTATGCTTGGATAAATCTTTCAGTACATAAGGGCGCTACACTGAAAAAACATTCTTATATTAAGAAAATGTCATATGTACCCACAAATGTAATTTAGTTGTGAGCCTGTGTGACCTCTGTGAAATGTCTTCTGCCTGATAGAATCTCTCTGAACCCCTCAGGTTTGTGGTAACAGCAGGTTATTCCACATCTGCATTCATGACAAAGGAATACAGTGTTGAATAGTCATCTCATGTGGACAAACAGCGCATGCTCTGTCTAAGGGAAAATCCTCCACTGCTTTTTGCTCTATACAAAAGTAAAGTGCAGTTTGACACATTGATCATGTAGTGGATTTAAACTCATATAAACTAAATAAATAAAACACACCAAATTGCCCCTTAATCTTGCAAGGAGGAAACAACAGAAAACAATGTAATTACACAGATTTCCTACAGTTACCTTTAAATTTTTCCATTTTATGTTAACAATTATGTGCAAACAATTATATAACATCGTTACAATTCAACATACAGGAGGCAAACAAACAGCAGAAAATACCTCAATCTTATGTTCAAACATTACAACACTTTATGACAACATACGGTTACATACCTGCATTCATGACAAAGGACAACAGTGTTGAATAGTCATCTCATGTGAACAAACAGCGCATGCTCTGTCTGAAAAGATCATCATGATCATGTTAAAGTTAGCTAGCTACACTGGAAAAACATTCTACTGGCAATAAAACACATAAAAGGATAGTTGAGTTTATAAAAAAACATGGTGAAATTAATCAACAACACATATTATTCAACTAAAGAAATCTAGCTTAACTTTTAAGAGCTTTTCAAGGGAGTTTTGCTTGGTCCACGGACATTCACAGACACGTTACCTAAGGGAAAATCCTCCGCTGCTTTGGGGATTACCCATAATCCTTCGTCATTACTAGAGTTCGCTGCAGGTACAACTTTATGACAGCAGGTGGCACAGTAATTCCATTTAGTAGGATTTAACCTGAACCTTTTTAACTATGTTACTTACACCCCCCTTAAATTCGACTAAATTGGGGCACAATAAAAAAAAACACACAATTTTTCCTTTAAATACCAAACAGTAGTTTTGTACTAGGAGCATAATGCATTTCAAGTCAGTTAGAAACTTTCCCCTTGGGATTAAGTCAGTAAGGGAGTGGCCAAGCCCCATACCAACAAAGACACAAAAGATGCCGTGTACACCTCTCACATTGTAAACATTGCTCAATAACTGATGCTTGTCAAATACCTCAGATAAACAGCATCGCTGGGGTTAGTATGCTGGAATAGAACATCAACAGGCAGACGTGGAATCCTCCCAAACATGAGAAAGAAGGGCGCAAAACCCGTTGTCTCATGCTCAGTGCAATTGTAGCAGAACGTCAGCATCTGAAGCATTTGTGGCCACCTGGCTTTGGAATGGGGAGGCAGGGCCCTTATCATGTTCCCAAGAGTCCTGTTGTATCGCTCGACAACTCCATTCCCCATAGGGTGGTACGGGGTGGTATGCGATTTCTGGATACCAGCCATCTCCAGGAGCTCTTTAATGAGGTGGCTTTCGAAACTGGCTCCCTGGTCCGAATAGATGCGTTTTGGAAAACCATATATGCAGAAGAAGTCATTCCATAGACGACGGGCAACCTGCTTTGCTGACTGATTCTTACATGGGAATGCATGTGACAGCTTAGAAAAGTGATCCGTGACAACCAAAACATCCACACACTTCTTGTTCCATTGGTTCAGAGGAGCAAATGCTTTCAAGAGGAGCACGGTCTCCAACCACACATCAAAAGCAGTTCCTCACATGATTAATGATGTCACGTTCCATTCCTATCCAAAAGAACCTCTGCCTGGCGAGAGAGAGTGTGCAAGCCTGTCCCTGATGACCGACTGAATCATGAAGGCCGTGGAGGACCTAGGCCTTGAGGGAGTCTGGAACAACAAACTGGTGGATTGCAATGTTCATATGCCTGTCTTTCTTCACCTTGTTCTTTGATGGAGAGCTTGGGCAAGTGGCTCAACATTTTCATCACTCCACGAGACTCACCGGCACGTTCACGTCTAGTGGGCCTCCTGTGATGCTGGATGTAGAACCCTGCCCAAGACATGTAAATGTACGTATTTGTATAGCGCCTTTCTAGTCTTTTCGACCACTCAAAGAGCTTTTACACTACATCTGCATTCACCAGTCATACACATTCATACACTGAGCCTAAGTGCTCAAACAGAAACTAACATTCACACTCATTCATACACTGCCAGGGGCAAATCGGGGTTCAGTATCTTGCCCAAGGACACTTCGACACGCAACCAGGGGGAGCCAGGGATTGAACCGCTGACCTTCCGATTAACGGCCAACTCACTCTACCTCCTGAGCCACATAGATGCATCTTGTACTGTGTCATCCACCATTCCACTCACTTGGTTCAGCAAGACGGCATAAGGTTCATTTACAAGAGTGGCCTATGCATGACTGGACAAATGGCTCCCTACTTAGTGCGTCTGCAACCACATTCTTTGTGCCAGGGACATAGTGCAGATCAAAACTGTATGCTGCGAGCTTTGAAACCCATCTCTGTTCACATGCATCTAACCTAGGCTTAGTCAAGATGTATGTTAATGGATTATTATCCGCCCAGACTGTGAAACGTCGACCTTTCAGCCAGTGGCTAAACTTATCGCAGACCGCCCATTTAAGAGAAAGAAACTCCAGCCAATGTGCTGGATAGTTCAGCTGGGAGTGTGATAGAGTCTTGCTGGCAAACGCCACTGGTCTGGCAACATTACCTTCAGGAGGCAACTGTGAGAGGACAACTCTTAGGGCATCAAAGGAGGCATCCACAGCGAGAATGAATGGGGCATTAAAATCTGGATGGGCCAAGGTGACACTGTGCACAAGCTCATGTTTCAAAGTTTCGAATGCTGCCCTGCACTCATCAGTCCAGTCAGCTGGAGACAGTCTAACATGGCCTTTCTTGAATTTCGGCTTATTGCCTCTCCCTCTTTTGTGTGGTGTGGCAGACTCAGCCACAAGGCTGAACAGTGGCTTAGCTTTGGCAGAACATCCTTCGATGAAATGGTAGTAGTGGAGAACCATTCCCAAGAAATATCTGATTTAGCCCTTGGTGTCTCCCCATCAGATTCCATCAGGTCGGCTTCCTGCACATTACCTATAGCTTGCACTTTACTTGGGTCAGTCTTAACACCATCTCCACATATGATGTGTCCCAAGAACTTAACAGACCGGCGAAGGAAGTAACACTTCTTAGGTGAGAGCTTCAAGTTGTTGGCGGCAAGCCGCAAGAAAAACATCTGCAGACGCTCAAGTGCAATCTGTTCAGATGGTGCTTAGACCATAAGGTCATCCAGTTAACACAATAGGCTTGTAAAGTTCTCATTACCAAAGATGGACATCATCATGTGCATAAAAGTTGCAGGACTGTTTGTCAGGCCCTGGGGCATCCTGTTACAGTGGGTACGGAAAGTATTCAGACCCCTTTAAATTTTTCACTCTTTGTTTCATTGCAGCCATTTTCCAAAAATCAAAAAAGTTCATTTTATTTCTCAGTAATGTACACTCAGCACCCCATCTTGACAGAAAAAAACAGAAATGTAGAAATTTTTGCAAATTTATTAAAAAAGAAAAACTGAAATATCACATGGTCATAAGTATTCAGACCCTTTGCCGTGACACTCATATTTAACTCAGGTGCTGTCTATTTCTTCTGATCATCCTTGAGATGGTTCTACTCCTTCATTTGAGTCCAGCTGTGTTTGATTATACTGATTGGACTTGATTAGGAAAGCCACACACCTGTCTATATAAGACCTTACAGCTCACAGTGCATGTCAGAGCAAATGAGAATCATGAGGTCAAAGGAACTGCCTGAAGAGCTCAGAGACAGAATTGTGGCAAGGCACAGATCTGGCCAAGGTTACAAAAAAAATTCTGCTGCACTTAAGGTTCCTAAGAGCACAGTGGCCTCCATAATCCTCAAATGGAAGACGTTTGGGACGACCAGAACCCTTCCTAGAGCTGGCCGTCCGGCCAAACTGAGCTATCGGGGGAGAAGAGCCTTGGTGAGAGAGGTAAAGAAGAACCCAAAGGTCACTGTGGCTGAGCTCCAGAGATGCAGTCGGGAGATGGGAGAAAGTTGTAGTAAGTCAACCATCACTGCAGCAATCCACCAGTCGGGGCTTTATGGCAGAGTGGCCCGACGGAAGCCTCTCCTCAGTGCAAGACACATGAAAGCCCGCATGGAGTTTGCTAAAAAACACCTGAAGGACTCCAAGATTGTGATAAATAAGATCCTCTGGTCTGATGAGACCAAGATAGAACTTTATGGCCTTAATTCTAAGCGGTATGTGTGGAGAAAACCAGGCACTGCTCATCACCTGTCCAATACAGTCTCAACAGTGAAGCATGGTGGTGGCAGCATCATGCTGTGGGGGTGTTTTTCAGCTGCAGGGACAGGACGACTGGTTGCAATCGAGGGAAAGATGAATGCGGCCAAGTACAGGGATATCCTGGACGAAAACCTTTTCCAGAGTGCTCTGGACCTCAGACTGGGCCGAAGGTTTACCTTCCAACAAGACAATGACCCTAAGCACACCGCTAAAATAACGAAGGAGTGGCTTCACAACAACTCCGTGGCTGTTCTTGAATGGCCCAGCCAGAGCCCTGACTTAAACCCAATTGAGCATCTCTGGAGAGACCTGAAAATGGCTGTCCACCAACGTTTACCATCCAACCTGACAGAACTGGAGAGGATCTGTAAGGAGGAATGGCAGAGGATACCCAAATCCAGATGTGAAAAACTTGTTGCATCTTTCCCAAAACGACTCATGGCTGTATTAGATCAAAAGGGTGCTTCTACTAAATACTGAGCAAAGGGTCTGAATACTTATGACCATGTGATATTTCAGTTTTTCTTTTTTAATAAATTTGCAAAAATTTCTACATTTCTGTTTTTTTCTGTCAAGATGGGGTGCTGAGTGTACATTACTGAGAAATAAAATGAACTTTTTTGATTTTTGGAAAATGGCTGCAATGAAACAAAGAGTGAAAAATTTAAAGGGGTCTGAATACTTTCCGTACCCACTGTAGATCCACTGTCCACTAGTGCTCTAAGAACATGACCACAATCAGTAGACACATCTGTGTAAAAAAGGCAGTCTTTGAAAGTCTTTGCAGGCCTTGAACAATCAGTGTTTTTTGTGATGGCACTACGTTGCTGTAGGCGTGACACAATGTTTCATAATCATTAATGTCTGGCAAATCCAAGATGGGAGGCTCACTCACTTGATCTGCGCTGTCCTCCCCTGTGCGCAGATCATTCAGTTTCCCTGCTGAAAATGTGGGGGAGGACGTATCCCCTCTGGACAGTTGCGTCTTGAGTGGTCAGGTAGGTGACACAGGAAACACAGTCTGTTCTCCCGACAGTGTGTGAGGGCAGAGTGTGAGCTGTCATTACATATGGAACATGGCATGTCTCTTAAGCCCTCAATCCGTGGAAGTCTGCTGTCGGTATTTGGCTTTTTATTGGCTTGAGCATAACCTGGGCCCTGAAGCAACACTTTCTCTAGCATTCCAATCAATCTCTCCAGAGTGGAGGTGTCTTGACTTATGGCTGGTTTATGTTCTGGGATGTCTGAAACTTAAGGAGTGTTAGGGCTAACCTCGACTTTATTCATGCTGATTTGTCTATTCCTCTCAGTAGACGCGAGTCCCTTCTCCAGGTGGTATTCATCAAGTATTTCCTGAACCTCACGAGCTGAACACTTATCAATCGTCTTGGACCTAAAGATAAGAGCCAAATCGCTGCTGGGGCAATGTCTGATGAACATACGTGTGACTTCAACACTCGGGTTGTCAAACGTTTTACCCTGCTCTCTAAGGCAGCTTGCAGCATCCTCAGCAGCTCTGTTCAGTCTAAGCCAATACTCAAAGGGGTCCTCTTGGTCATTTGGCAGGGTAGAGTAAAAGTCAGCCAGGGGCACTGTGGAGCAATGGCTTGAGCCAAAATGTTTGCATAGGAGCCCGTAGGTGGCCCATGGGTTATGCTGGACATCAAGTTCACCATTTCTTATTCCAAATCTCACAACATCCTTTGCTCTGGCTCTCAGGTGGATAAGAATTTCCTCAGCTTGATTTTCCAGCTGGACACCACTTTTTCTTATGTAATTCTTCATTGATTCCTCCCACACATCGACAGCCAGTACATCTGAGCCCTCCCCTCGGAAAACAGGTGGGCCTTTGGCTCCTCTCTGAGTGACCAGCTGGATTTGGGAGAGATCTAACGTGTTGACGGGGAAAGAGGCTTTTGTATTGAATGTTTTTTCATGACTTGCATGCACAGTAGCCGTAGGGCTAGATGTGTTGAGGTGTGACATAATGCTATCAGCTAGCTGCTTCCCTATCTGTTGCACAATGGTGCTCATTTGGTCAGATAGTCTCACATCATCAGGGGGAGGGTTAGGAGCTTATGTGCTAGTGCACTGTGGTGGGTGTAACTCAATCATAGGCTGATTTTTGGGTGCCACTACATCCCTGTGTCTAAAAGGACTGTGAACAGGTTCTTCACCAAAAGATGTTTTATCCCCCCATAGAGGGTCACCCAGTGAGAATGGTACGGGTGTAGCCCTCTACCTCTACCAATACCTAGAGGAGTCATTTCAGACGTAGTAAATTTGCTGATACTCATACTGGAACCCTTACTTAAACAAAATGACAGTCTGAAGTAAATATGGCTGTTAATAACTAAATAAACCTGACAGTCAAATACACCGATGGAAGAAGTGCAGCTCCACAACTATGCAGTGGCAAGAAGACATCAGCCCGGTCCGGCGTAGTCATGGACGAGTCACGGCACCAATGTGACCTCTGTGAAATGTCTTCTACCTGATAGAATCTCTCGGAGCCCCTCGGGTTTGTGGTAACAGCAGTTTTATTCCACATCTGCATTCATGACAAAGGAATACAGTGTTAAATAGTCATCTCATGTGGCATTCACGTTACCTAAGGGAAAATCCTCCGCTGCTTTGAGGATTACCCATAATCCTTTGTCATTACTAGAGTTTGCTGCAGGTACAACTTTATGACAGCAGGTGGCACAGTAATCCCATTTAGTAGGATTTAACCTGAACCTTTTTAACTATGTTACAACTGCTTTTTTCAAATTATATAAGTCACCTCTTTTTCCAAATATTGCATGGGTTTTCTTGTTCTTCTTCTGCTTTCTCTTCCTCTTCCCTCTTTCAGGTTAGGAGTCAGACTCAGAGCCAGATGTTGAAGAGTCTGAAGAATCCAGAACTTTCTTTTTGTGGGACCCTAAAACAGAGTAACAAAACATTTAGTAAGTAATTAAGTGTTCTCAAATCATCTTCTAGTAGTATATTTCTCTTATTCATTGCATAATATACGCAAAATAACATACAGCTTGAATAATTAAGCCTATGGAAAACGCCTTCTGTGTTGGTTATGGGAGGAACAAATAATAGATAATAATAAATAAACCAGTAAATAAATAAATAATCAAAGAAGGGACACATCGGACTTAATGAGCGCTTCAAAGGTAACAGGAGTCGGTACTTTTTTTTCTTTTCATCTCTTGTACCATGCAGGTTACATCAGTATATCTTTAAAAATCTGACTTTGGGGCTTGTTGTTTCTGTTAAATGAACTGAACAGTTGAATGGAAAATCTAACTGATCTAACGATGTGTAGCATGTCCATACTGACACATAGATCATAAGTTTAAACATTAATATTTGTATTAACGATGTGAGCAGCTTAGAAGCAGCTAAAGCGGGCGACCATGCGGTTTAAGAGGTTTTATACATCCAAAAAACAGACCAGGTGTGTAATGGGCACCTGCATTTATTTGTCTAAATGTGTTCCCACACCAGGCCAGGAAGAGGTAGGCAGCTATTTGAGACTTGGCTATTAAGTTTTACAGCTTATTAGGCCTACATTAAGCCGACTCCTTCGGCTGACACATCACTATGAGGGACACTCAGAGTGATTGGTGAGGTTTGCACCCTGTAATTTGTGGTTTAAACTGTAATGTTACAACATACGTAGGTTGTTTACTGTAAATGTTGCTGACGTTATCCTGATACTATGCTAGCAAGTAAACAAGTTATTGCAGAGAGCTCTGTGATTGAGCAATCACACTTACTGTAAAAACCGTACAGTGAAAAAACACTGTACTAACACTGTAACTGTACTTGTAAGAGTGACGTGGCACACAAACTAAACATTTTATCGTTATTAAATTCTTTACTAACGTTATGTAATATTAAGTTACCTTCATTATCCGACTGCAGCGGCTCATCATCTGGGGGGCTTCTGCTCTTATTGGTTCATCTGATAACTCATGTCCTTGGCTGTTTATTTAAAAATAATGAATATGATGAAACAATTAAAGAATAAAAATATAGCTAAAACATATGTTAATTGTCTGAAATGAGCGGTGGTCTCTTTTAGCATCTGGGATATAACCATAGACTGTAGGATGTAATCCGATGAAACATACCTTCTCACAGTAGATAACTTCAGCGCTCTTTCTGCAGCCACTGTCGCTAGTCAGACTCTTCCGGTTTGACGCATTTTCCGGTCTTTCCGCGAAGACTGCGGTGCCAAGAAAGTGTGAGTGGAATTAATTTATATATCTAGAATATACATGTAAGATTTAAGAGACTTTGCCGGATGGTTAGAACACAGACAGGTTAGTACTACAGCTACATGTTACGTCTCTTACATTTTAAATTATCTGTATTTTTCAGAAATATGACATTGACAAGAACATTACTTCAGAGGACAGCACAAGGGGGTAAAAAAATAATAAAATGGCTCCAGAGGGAGAGGCTGTTGTCAAGAAAAAAAACGATGCCCTGTGTGCAACAACAGAATGAAACTCAAAAGAACCAACACAACCAAGGATGGATATAGGTGGTAAGAGCCAAGCATCACTGCCACACAGGCTACACCTGGATCAATGTGCCATTACATTATACAGTGTCTAGATTGGAGGAGAAGTGACAGTAAGCACAACTTTTGGACAGTGACACTGTATTGTAGCATCCTGAGTTAGTTAATCATTCCAAATACTTAGTAACATAAAATGAGGGGATCATGTACAAAAAGTGCTGATCTCATCCCGTATGGATGTAAGTACCCTAAAACTGAAGCTGACAGTGTGTACTTGAACCTCATGGTCATGGAATCCTTTCACACTGAAGTTGTTGTAGTATAGAACCAAAACAGCAAAAAATATCACTTCCCATAGTCTTCCAGTACTCACTCTAGTGGTTTGCTATCAACAATGATCACCCAGTACCTTATTATAGTCTGACAAAGTATGCAGTATTGGATATTTACAGATTATGTGATATGATATGTTACGGTAGCTGTAGAAAGGCAAACTACAGGGGCGGGGGCATCACAAGGTCCATCAGAGAGGGCTCAATATTCTCCAGGTCACACATTACGTCAGCATCATGGATGAAGATTATGCACAGGTTGAGATCTCTCTCTGTTTCTCTATCTCGTGCTCTGTTTTTGTGTTGGTTACGCTGTAACAATGTCCTGCAATATTGCCTAATATTACTGATTTATTAAATCCACATTTGCTGGTTTGTTGATAGGTAATTTAATTATTATATTTAAACATTGTTGTATTATTACAATTAGGCTATCAGGGTATCAACTGGTATTTTGTTGTCATGTTCAGTAGTTTTTTTTCTCAGTTTGTTGCAGGGTTTGAGGAAGAGACAAGTGGACATTATCGAGGATGGAGTACTGTATGTGGAAGCAGCCAATCACTGACCAGGGTGACCACACTGTTAAGAGAGATCTGTGGTAAAGCAGTCAGGCGACTGGAGATTGGACGGAAAATGCGTATAGGAGGGAGGAGAGCTTTTGTTGCCATAGATGAGAGCAAATTCAGACACAAAAGAAGGGTAAGGACTGGTTTTATAACTAAAATGGTAAACACTGTTTTAAAAATGTACAGTACATCTGGTAGGTGGACAATCATTAAGCAAGATTAAATTTTACTTATTTTCAGTATGGACGTGGATGACGTGGACGCTCATGGGTCTTTGGAATGGTGGAAGTCAAGGGATGCCATAGACGTCCAATCTTAAAGCATGTAAAATATCAATCCAGGAAGCGACTGCTCCCAATTATCCAGAAGTACATTAGACCTGGTAGTAAAGTGATAAGTGATAGCTGGAGTGCCTACAACAGGTTATCACGTCATGGTTACATTCACTATCAGGTGAATCACAGGAGACATTTTGTCCACCCTGGGAGTGGTGCTCACACAGAGCATATTGAATAGGCATTGCGAAATTATAAAGAGGACATTTACCGATACAGAGGAAACCTGACAGAAAAGGCATTAAAAATGAACTTGAGGTTCATTGAGTGGAACCACTTGCTTGGAAAGGAGCACAAGAAGAGTATTCTTAGACGCCTTTGCAAAGACATCAGAGCGTGCTACCATGTTTATGTGATGCTGATGGGCTAAATACTGCAGATTTCCTATCATGTAATTAATAGTTTCAGTCTATTTAAAAAAGAAATAAAATTAAAAATAGACTCAGAGCTGCTCAGAGGCCACATTACAAACATATTACAATGTGACACCCCATAAACACATCTACACTACATCTGCATTCACCAGTCAAACACATTCATACACTGAGCCTAAGTGCTCAAACAGAAACGAACACATTCATTCAAACATTCATACTCTGCCAGCCACCAGGGGCAATTCGGGGTTCAGCACTTTGACATGCATTGCGGCAGTTCAATGGGATTAAACTGCCGACCTTCCGATTAACGGCCAACCCGCTCTACCTCCTGATCCACAGCCAGTCTATTCTCTGCACCTCCAACACTGTCTGGTTTGGATCTGCCACCAAAAAGGACAGCAGCAGACTACAACGGACAGTCAGGACTGCAGAAAAGATCATCAGTGCCAACCTGCCCTCCATTCAGGACTTATACATTTCCAGAGTCAGGAAACAGGCAGGAAACATCACTGCAGATCCATCTCACCCCGGACACAACCTGTTCCATCTCCTCCACCTCTGGTAGGCGCTACAGAGCACTGTACGGCAAAACCAACAGACACAGAAGCAGTTTCTTCCCACAAGCCATCATTCTGATGAACAGCTGATTTCTGACTCACAGTGTCAGGAACAATTCCTGTGCAATATCCCAGTAACTCTAACTAATCAGCACCTGTTTACTGGTTTCCACTTATTATTTATTTATTCACCATTCTCTATTTCAGTGCTGTTCATACTATGTCATATTGTATATACTGTATACCAATACACCTACCTCAGGTCATAAGGTCATAGGTCTTATTTATTTTTTCCAGCATACTTTGCACTATGCTCCATCACACCGTGTACATGTGTACATGTATGTGTACCTGTATCTGCATCATATCCACCTTCAACATGTACATAATGAGAATAATAGTTTACTCCTGCATCCTTTGCACTCTGATCACTGCACTATTTGTCAATATGTCTATATTGTTTTGTTCATAATGTGTATATTAGTGTTGTCTATACTGTAGTTTTTGTCTGATTTATTTTTTTATTATTTCATTATTGTGTTTTTGTATGAGTAAGCACATCATGAGCAATGTACAATCCTGAGTCAAATTCCTCATATGTGTACACATACCTGGCAATAAAGCTGATTCTGATTCTGATTCTGATTCTTAAATGATGAATTCCATATTTACTAATTTATAACTAATGATTTATAGTGTGTAGTTATCATAAAGCTTCATCCGGAGTTTCTCCCTGCTCTTTCTCTGCTTACACAGATTAGTAGGAAGGTGAGAATGGGAACAGGAAAGCGTCACATAGTGCCTTCTGGGTAATGCAGTTTATTTAGGACCATATGAATCGCCCTGAGAACCTGATATGGAGAAGGCAGAAAAGACCAGCAGCTGCTGAGACGTGCCGGTGTCCAGTAAAAAAGTCCCGCTATGCTAAAGAGTTAAATATAGACGTGCGATGAGTAGCAGCTTACTTCAAGCTCTGCAAGTAGGGAGTTAAAGACTAAGCTTCAGTGTACCAGTGAAATTAACTCAGTAGCCTCATACTTCACAAACACAGATTCATTATCTTACTCGCACCACACACACACACACACCCAACTGACTGCCTCATTAACTGCCCTCTTTAATTGTCTTCCTTACAAGTCACCTCAAAAAATCCCATCATGTGACCGCATGTAATGTGTGTTGTCTTGTGTACTATCATGTATTGTCATGTATACTGTGCTGCTGTCTGCATTAATTCTTTTCTGGGAAGCGAGTGGCGGCGCTGAATATGGCTGCGGCCCGGAGGCTTACTCCAATTTCTTGCAATTTCCCAACTGTGGGACAAATAAAGGCTTCATTCATTCATTCATTCAATGGAGGAGGGAACAAAAATGAAGAGGAGGGTCTGGGGACTTCACCTGTGTTTCAGCAGGTTTTCTGCTCATGTTAAAACCTTTCTGTACATTCAGGATCTCTTCCACATATGTGTTCTCTGTGGGAGTGGTGCTACAGAGCCACTGTGCTCCGCCCCCACTGTGCTCTGCACAGCTTCATCACGGGTCCCACCTGCGTCCGTCTGCGTCGCGGCTGCCTAGCTGATCGCAGCCACTCAAGTCAATGCTTGTGCTCACACTAGGGACGAGCTCAGTCTCAAAATGTTTTGCACCGGTTTCAGATTGAACGACATGTTTCCTTGCAACGTTGTACAACATTCCGCAATGGGCTTCGAGGTATGTTTGGTGGGCGTGTCACAGGTGTTACCCTATCAGCTGCGACAAAACAACGGCGTTACTATGATGCCATCAGATTTTTCATCATAGATCATAGATCCAAGCACAACATTCTCCTTGGTACAGCAATATGTGTGTTCTAAATGTGAATAGAACTAGGAATTTTAACAACAAAGAGCCTTGATGAACTTGAGTGGAAAAGTACCTTATGAGGTTGGAAGAATTCCATTACAAATTTCTTCTGGCTTTTTAACTTTATAGGATTTACAGCAGATCAGTGGAGAATGTGGACAACCATTTACTCTTTGCCTTACCAACAACAACCACTATGACCTGTAAACCACATGACTTTGTGCAGGCTTGTATCATACGCTGCCCAAACCCCTAACCCTAACTGTGTGCACTGCACACCCCCAACAGTGTGCAGAGTGCATGTTGACTACAGGCCAGGTGTTTTTCATGTACATGTTTTAATGGAATGCTGGGAAAGTTTAATAACAACATTAAAGCTGTAAATAGCACAGTGATGCACAGCTGCAGCGCAGTGACGGGAGGATGGGAGATTTGATTATGTACACTGAAGGTATAAAGACTTCCTGTTCATGCCAAATCATCACTTTTTGAATACAAATTCACAGATAGCACAACATTTCATAATCAGTGTCTAATTGCACAGCGAAAATCTGAAGTCAATTGGATTAATTCTCTGTTTGTTATGGGAACGATTTATTTCAGACTTACAGGCTAATTGATGCTACCCTAAATCCGACAGTATTCATTTTCATATTCAACACTCCTTTTCTAGGATCGATTTTTTATTTATAGATAAAAGAATGCTGCCTCTATTAAAACTTTTTGAATATATGGGCATAATAATTTTGAAGCATATCCCTATTTGTTCGAAGCTCTGCTTCCCGAATAATAAATGCACTAGAGGTGTGTGGAGACTCAGCACAAGGCAAAGATTTTGTGAACTTTGTGTCCGGTCAGATAGACTTTTATCTACAGACAAACTGAACCTCAGATGTGAGTGCAGACACTCTGGAAGGCGATGGCAAATAATAGCTTAAAATGCCAACAGAAATTAAGTTAGGTCCAGAAACATTAATTTGCTTATTTCCTAAATTAATGCTATACATCAGGAGCATTCTCTTTCGACTAAACTTTAGATGAGGTGGCGATGGACAGTGGATAGTAGTGGTGGGAATTGACCCAGGTTCGATTCCCATTGTGATATCTATCAATGTGTGTCCCTGAGCAAGACCAATAGTTGCTCCAGGGGCATGTGACTAATGACATGCTGTATAGCAGTTATAAGTCGCTTTGGATTAAAGCATCAGCTAAGTGATTAATTATTTATTATTCTTTTAGAAGAAGCGAATAGCTCTGCAAACAGTCCTAGATCATTTTAGGATTTGTTGGTTTTGCCATCTTCTTTATTTGTTGTTTTAGGATTTGTTGTTTTTGCTTTGCAAGTCACGTCTGTAGGAGTGAAGTCACAGGAAAGTCAGGCCTTTATTTTTAACATGATGATGTGTGGCCTGCTCTGTGACACAGCGCAGGCCACAGTTCTCTCTAACACACTCTTCCGTTACTTCACACTTCCTGTTATGTGGGTGGAGTCTGTCAATCCAGATAGTGTTCAGCACAACTGTCAACCACAGACAAAAGCTGCATCTTCCTGTTGCTGGTAAGTTTGCTTTTGAAAATAAATAGTTTGTTTTAGTAAAGAAATTGTTTGTAACACTCTCCAGTTTTTGATATTCTTACATGAAAAGCTGGTGATGTGTTCAAACTGTGGTCAATCTGAGTCTGATGGAGGATAAAAAAAACTATATTTTACAAAGAACAATATGTTCTTTCTCATTGTCATATAAAGTCAGAAAAGTCATAATATTATATTGTGAAAAAAGTCTGTGTCTACATAGCCACACAACCGGTTTGTGACAGCCTAGGCATTCATATGAATGAGGAAGAGAAGCTTCTTGTTTTCTGGGAGGAAGTTGACTTAACTACTGAGCAATACATTTTCGAGAAAAGGTACCAATAGTTGTATTTTCAATTTGATTTCTGAATCCAGAACTGCCTGATTACAGCTTGTGAATTTCTAACGTATATATATCTTCAGCTGAAGATGTTGCAGTTTTATTGACAAGAGAAAGTCATGTGTGGTGGCTCTCATATCTGTTGGCAGATCCAGAAAATACATATATAAATTGTGTGATATGTTCACCTGTTTTTATGAAGTGAGCAAAGTATGATGCAGTTTAATAATGCTTAGAATTTAATTACATCATTGAAAATATCTTGTTACGTTTGCTGTTCATGTAAATGGTGGAAAACGTTCCAAGTGCAGTGTCTAATACAGTGCCCTGTCAGCCGGCTTCTGGTGACAAGACTGCAGCTGTTGTGGCCCCTGAGGTGTCCGTGTGGCCAGAGCCCATTCAACTCTGCTTGCAGCTTTAATTAGGGCTTGAGCATGAAAGTGCTCTAATAATTGAGCTAACAGCTGTATTAACAAGGACGTCACTTTGTGTTGAAAAGTGTTGTGGACATAAGAGCTCAGATTAGGAGCTTAATGATAAACAAGGATCACAAGTTGTGATGATGCTCGTGAACAAGACAAGAAGACTTTTATCACTATTTAGAAGAAATATGAAATGCTGAAATATATGAGCTGTGGGTCCTCCTCCATAAAATTATAGCATTAAACATTTAATTTCCTTCATTCTGGAGACATTTTCTTCTCCATTTATGGTGGAAATGTCTTTATATAAATGGAAACAAAATTCAGCTGGCAGGTCACAAAATATAAAAACATAACCGAATATAACAGTAATCCACAGCTTGTTTTTTTTAAATCTTAGGTTACTTTTTTTGGCAATGCACATTTGTTTCTTCTATATTTAAATTACATTACATGTTTTCTTATTGTGCAAATAAACTGTTCTTTAAGCATTTTCACATTTCCTGGTGCAAGCTACTTTTCAGAACATTTTTAACAAAGTGGGGCCAAAATCATCCATGTCAAAATGTGGTGGGGATGAATAATAATAATCCATGGTTTGTGTCAAACCTGTAAGGTTTGGTACAGATGTATGTATACAGAGAATGTACACTGAGTTTATAACAACTTCCTTTCATGGTGAATCATCGATATTTGATGCCACACCACACGCCCTTTGATAAAACCTCACAGACCCACCAAGAGGCTTTTTTGTAGGTCTGGACATATTATATACGCCACAAATACATTCTTAGATTTTAGAGATACATGGCCCAGGGGCTGCTTTGTAGGCGCTAGTGAGCTATTTTGCCACGCCCATGCACAAAAACATGACACATTTTCGCGACACATACATTTTGTGCATAGTTTTGTGAATTTTCAAGCATGTTTTTAAAAAATGTGCTTCATTCGCAGAAAGGAGATAAAAAGAATTCCTTCAGTTTCAATAGGATGCTTGCATGTTTCATGCTGGGGCCCTAAATAATAAATAAATAAATAAATAAATAAATAAATAAATAAATAAATAAATAAATAAATAAATAAATAAATAAATAAAATTGTGTGATGCAGACTCGCAGCAGAGAGAGAGATTTTTTTAAATCAGATATTTCTTGCTTTTGTAACTCAGTTGGCTTCTTCTCACTCAAGTAGTCAGACCAAGTCTTAAAGGTCTAGTGTCTAATATTTAATTTTAATTCAGTTGAATTTCGGAGTATCTATTGACAGAAATGCCATATAAAATCCATAACTATGTTTTCAGTGGTGTATAAAGACCTTCCATAATGAACCGTGGAAGTGGAAGGCAGCTCTGTTTACATTAGTTTCAAACAGCCTTCTAGGGCAACACTTACGGCAACGTGTGACGTCAGCACGTCGTCTTGCGTCTTTTCTGGCTGTCAGAAGAGACGCTAGCCTTAGCACCAGCTAACTAGCTATTGAAAAGCCAAACGGCTAACAGATGCCTCAGAAATCATACTGAACAAACTTAGTTGGTTACAGTCACGGGCTGATTTAATAGTTCAGTGTTTAGTTCTCGCTAGCTTGAAAACTACTAAAAAACGCTTAAAAATGTATATTTGTGGACAAATTCGGCTTGTTTGTCCACCATCTTGACCAGTTTTCAAAAGCTCCGACGGCCGCAGCCGCACTGCTTCATGGGTAATAGTCAGCATCAGGTCCCCATCAATGCTGCCTTCAAAACTGGCCGTTACTGGGGCAGCGTGAAGGCATCTCAGGAGACAGGAAGAGATCGTTTGAGCTGTTTCGAACAGCACTCGATGCCTCGCTGTCCTGTTAGACACCTTCTGAGACAGCAGTTTAGCCAGTTTTTGGAAGGTAAAAAGCCTGAAAAATATTTGTAACCCACTAAAATTATGGGTGACCAAATATATATACTGGGTAAATTAACCTGTTTTGTATTTTGTATTTAAAAAAAAAATGAAATGTCTCATTTTATTTATTTTTCTCTAATCACGCCTCTTAAGACCACTCCCATGGGCGTACAGATAGGCGGAAGTACATTTGTTTTACACAACTGGGCGTCAAAAAAAGGAAACATGTCTTGAAGTGAAAATACTACAAAAAAACATCAACAGCAGTTATGTGCTAAAATGTAGTTGTTAACAGCAGTGTAATTGCCTATAGACTAAAAATAAAACAACCCTAACTTTAGTATACATGGTAGAAGTCACACTCTTAATTAGGATTTTGAATTGCTGCCACAAACAGTAAAAACAGAAATATGTAATCCCCATTCAAAACTGCCATTTGGACTTAGAAGTTACTGGTTGAGTAAAGCAGACTGTTCTCTTTTCTTCTTATTTGTAACACTCAATCATAGAAGTCGCAAGGGGTTTGCAAGTGGTGCATCTTCACAGGGCATCATGCCATCGTTCCCAGTGCATTTTTTCTTTTTTACTCGACATACTTAAAGCTAACCCCACCCCCCCACCCACTGCCATCAGTACTTGGGATGATTATTTCATGTAATGTAAAGCGCTTTGACTTGTGGAAAGACTATAAAGGAATCAAGTAAAGTCCATTTACCATAGTGCCGTACAGTGAACACCTTGTTAAGGTAAAAATGCACGTACATTTTCACTGTTTTCATGTTTATCTCCATGAAAAGCTTTTGCATTGACAGTGTAACACTTTACAACAATAGGCTGCAGTGACCAAAACAGAAGTTGGGTGCGGTACATTATTTTTATTGCTTCAAAAAACTTTTGTTTTGTACTGTGGGGTTTGAGTACAGTGTCGACAATAATCAACCAACTGCTACCTCAACATCAATCCATCTAAAATCTAATTTGAAAATGTGTCATTTGGGCTAGTGTACTCTGTGAAGTGTTAACATGTAATTGTAACCAAAAGAAGCAGAAGCAGCAGAATTAACAAAGAAACAAAATCAATACATGCTAGATATACCTTCGGCTTTCGTATGAGCACTTCTTCATCCTGAGTCACAAAGCGGAAATGTACTGATGTCACAACACTTCACCATTCCCTTATGCCTTTTATGGTGTCAACAGTGTTGACACAAAGGGCAACCCAAGCTTTTCTAACAGGAAACCTTGTATTCAGAATTAGACTTGGTCACATTTAGTGACCTTGTTATCTATGCTGTTTACACCTGTCAGTACTTAGATCTGTATAGATGTAAAAGTAATGATTAACAAGTAATGATGACTTTATATCGGGTAAACATTTCATTTGGCATTTCGGATGTAACAGTATGTAAGAATTATTTTTAGTTTGACATCACAAATGCTAGTCAAGTAATAAAGTCTATCAAAGGAAGGAGAAGTGTCTGAACAGAGGCACATATACAACTAAAAATCCTGCAGTGTCCATATGGCACACTGGAGCCCTGGGCTTAGTTCCAGGGACTGTTGGAAGGAGGGAAGCCAGTGAGTGATGGTGTCCTGCTTTTTGCACTAGAATTTTAACTGGTTGGGGAAAGGGGTCTAGGTGAGTTTGTACAGTTGCATTCTGGACCTTGAGGTCTCTGGCAAAAAAAAACACATGAGCATCTAATTAATTATTTAGACTTTCATAGGATGACACACAATGGGGGAGACGGGGGATGGTTGTAACATTTTTGACATTTCTGTCTGTATATTACGTTGAATGTGATACAAACTATTTACATGTGTCAGCTATTAAATGGTGTAACGGTCATCTCTGTAACCCAGACAGAAAATGCATGGTTTAGTGTCAATCACAAGGAGTAAAACGTTACAATACAGCCCACAGTCTGGGTTAGTTGTGACATACACCAGGGTGAAATGTAACATTATAGTATCCCTGGGGTGAAACAGCATTATGTAATAAGGAATAGAGGAAAACATGATATTGAAATAATTTTTTTATGGGTGATCCAAGTATCTTAGTTACTGTAAGTCATGGTAGTGACATGGTAGTGTATAACGTAACATAATAATAAAAGACAACAAAATGTGCAGTTGTGCACCAATTAGTTAGTGTGTTTGTTCATGCTTGTTTGTCTTGCATCGTCACAGTGGTGACAGACATGTGGCACTCCTGGAATGCAGGCCTCAAGGGCCCACAGAGAAGCCTTACAGGCCTTCCACTAACATTTGAATATAATAATAAAACATTTCCAACACATACTGAAATTCAAAGACAACATATAAATGCATCTAAACATTGTCACTGTTGTTACAATAACCCAAACTATAGCCATGAACTAGCTTGCCTTACAGCGTACAGCTGAAATATTAGCACTAACAACTTGCATAAATGATATCTACATAGACACACAAGAAACGTGATTTAAGTTTTATGAGTGTAACTACAAAGCAGGCAATGCTATAACAAAAATAAATGAAGTTAAAAAAATACTTCCCTCAAAGTTATATTTTTCCGGTGCTAGGAAGAGTGATGTGGAATAAGTTCCAAAGTGGACATATGCAGAGTGAATCAGGTGATTCGTAACTTTTTCCTGATTGGAGAAATTGGATGTGCTACGATCCATGTTATAACCATCCCCGGCCTCCACTACAATACTGACTTAAAACCCATTGCCTGCGGCAAGTTGTCTTGCTGTCAATCTCGATGTTTGCCCCCCGTCTTTCAATCCTGACGTCCCTGACACACACACACACTCAAGCTAATACACTAACACATACACACACACACACACGCACACGTAACCGGCCCTGAGTTGCACTGTCAAGCTAAAACCCATGGGCACTTGTGTCAGTCCATAGTGCCTCTCCTAAGACGTTGGAGGGCTTCATACACTCATATGCACACATACATATTGTACGGAAGTGCGTAGGGTATGAAAATGACTCAAGAATTGGTTTTCCAGCATTAATTAGCTTCTGCAGAAGACAATACAACCCATTAATATCCTTTTGGTCTTTTTCTCTCTGCATGTCTTATCCCTTAGTGCTGCAAAATAAAATACATAAACATATGAATTTGACATTACAGTATGTATTCAGCTCCCACATCACTAGCCAAGAGCCATTAAATTTGACAAGAAAACACTGAACCTAAATTGATTCATTGATGAAAATTCTTTATTGATTGTTAATATATAAGTGTTGCCTCTAACAAGAGCTCCAGCAACAAAAAACCATCAAAAGTATAAAAACACAAGCCAAATGGGGCAGTTTGGGGCAAGTAAGTATCATTACAATTGAAATAACATTCAATAACAATACAAAATACAATCCATAAACATTCATTTTATTCATTTAATTTATTTTACTATTTCAGGTACAACATTCACTATACAATATATAACAACGTTCAATGAATTTAATTAAAATTCAATATGTAATGCACATAAAAATAAAATCTAAAACCAACAACATATTAACTATTCAAGCTGCTAATTTACAAAGGCAGAGGGGCACTCATCTTCAAGCTCCTTGGGAGTCCATTCCACATAATGGCAGCTAAATACAGTAAAGTTCCCTTCCCCATTATACAAGCCTTGAACCTGAAGGGAACCAACTCAGTTGTACTCCCTCTTGTGGCGTAATTAAGGTATACCCTAATTCTGGTAAAGTAGTTGCACAGGTATTTTGGACCATCATTGTAAACAATCCTGTGAGTTAGACACTATTTGATCTGTGAAACTCGCTCTTCTACCTTCAACCTTTTAAGGCCTGTGAAATGAGCAGGAAGAAGATGTGTCCTAGATGGAAGCTTAAGGACCAACCGCACTAGTTAGTCTAGTATGTCTGTAGCTTCTTTTTAAGGATCCGGGGTGCCCTTGTATACCCCTGCCAATGTCTCTGGGTGCGTTCTATCTAAAATCTAAAAGCCCTATCTGAAGTATGTTCACCTTCCAGCCTATGTATAGTCTATCTCTAGTCAATTTAAATAGTAGCAGCAGCAGAAGTAGGCTACTTAATGTTAGCGGAGGCCTGATGGCTACTTAAATAATACAAGCTTCTGAAATATAAACCAGTAGCAGGAGCAGCCTAATAACATAGACTATGTAAATAGAATGGAATTGCCGTAGCAGCATGAACATTTATTGAGTGGACAGTATTGCATAATGTGAGATATGTAGGCTACTAAAATCCAACATGTAGGAAACAGCGTCCATCCACTTTGACTGTTTAAGCACTGGGCATCACCATGTAAGCACAGAGTCACTCTGACAGAACACGGTGCACCCGCTGCATACTCCAGGACATTGATAGGGCAGGTCTGTGTAAAGATGTGGGCTTAACAGTCTTCGATTTCCCGGTCTTTGACAGCATGAGTCCCATTTCCTCCAGATTAGGCATTTATCCGGAGCAGCAGCTTAAGTCCAAGCTGGGCCAGCATGGCTCCATCCCGGCTCTCTTCCCTCTGATGAGTGATCACAGCAATATGCCTATTGAGCAGTAGTACTATATAACATAGGAAATGACTGGTTCAAGGTAAAATTCAATAAGGGGATCCACACTGGAATGTTACGCTGAGAGCAACCCAGCAGACACAGCTTTGCCCCCTTACCGGGGGCAACTGTAACACTCTGACTTCTTGCATTTATTTAAATATTTTTGTATTTTTCTTATAAGTGAAAATATATCAATTATATTATTAATTAGTGCACATATGTGTTTCTTGTATCAAAAGATGACTTTAAGGAAAATGTAAAGAATGTTCAAATTGCCCCCGGTCTACTGTTGGAATACAGTGACAGTTTAAGCAAATACTGAATGCCAACAAATTATTTTAAGTTACCTACTGAACCGTAAGTATTTGTATTTTAAGGGATCCTTTCTTCATAGTGACAGTCGGGAAAATGTTGTACTGTATGAGAAAGTCAAAATTTATTTTTATTTATCTATTTATTTATTCATTCTGACATATTGAATGTTTTTTTTTGTTTTTTGTCATCAGGAAATGGATCAGTGTGTGCTGTTCCTTCTGCTCCTACTGATGGCTAGAAATGGTAAGTTTTAAACATTACATTATGTATTTGCAAATATCTTAAAGCTCACCTATTTAATATATTTTTTATTAATTCAATGAATGAATGGACTGTGAGTAATGCCTAAATGGGTCACTCTGAGAAACAAACATACAGAAATAATAAAGAATGTTCAGACCAAGTGATCATTTGTGTTACGGTGGGTGGTGTGGAGGCAGGTTGAAGGACCCAAACGCAGGACACAGAGCGGAGCAGGTATAGTTCAGTGGTTTAATTACAAACTAAAGGCGAGCACACTTACAAGCAGAGTGGCTGATCAACAGAGTCCAAAAACAGGTTATCCAAACAGAAATCCAAAACACCAAGGGCAGGAAAAATGCAAGACAAAACACTGGACGAGACTGGGTGACTGAAGCCACAACTGACAGGGGGTAACACAAACAATTACTGGACAAGGGCTGAACAGAAAGACCACACATATATACCAGGGATAACGAGCAGGGCGGGAGCAACACAGGTGACAGACATGAGGCAAACGAGGCAGGCAGAGGGACAGCAGGAAAACAGAGAGGCAGGCAGGCAGAGACAACAGGTAACAGAGAGAACGCTTAGACAAGCAGACATGGGGCAGAGTGAATAACCAAGAATGTGACAGAGCTAAATAGAACCAGTAAATGAACAAGGGAATACACAAGACTAAACAGGGAACACAAGACCAGGAGTAAACACAACAGATGTTAACTAACGTACAGGACTAGGAACTAACTGAACAAGACTACACAGAGAAACACAGAACCAAAAACAGACTTAAACAGGAAAGACATGAACACAAAAACCCAGATTCCTAACAATTTGCAGTCTATGGAGCTTTGTTCTCAAAGTTGCAAAAGCTGTTCACAAAAAAGAAAACATTCTCCAGGTACTCTCAAGCGGAGAAAGGAGAAAAAACAAAAGCCTTTATTTTGTCAGGTATAATAATACTAATAATATTAATAAAACATTTAATTTAAATGCACCTTGTAAATCACCCTCACTTGATACAACCAGGTACAAATTCAGATTTATTCATATAGCGCTTTGTCCAGATTTCAGGTCTCTTCTTATTTCTAACAAACCTGACGACTTCTACTACTAATACTACTTCTTCTTCACCTTTTCTTCACATGTATTCAATGTAGTGATGAAACGCGCTCTGTAGAGCAGCTTGTCTGTTCTGGGCTACTGTAGAAACATGGCGGTACAACATGGCACCCTCCATGTAGGGGGACCTGTGGTATAAGTAGGTAGAAATGGCTCGTTCTAAGGAAATAAAAACATAACGGTTCATTATGTATGGTCTTTACACACCACTGAAAACATAGTTATGAATATTATATTGCACTTCTGTCAATAGATCCTCTTAAATATTACACACTGAACCTTTAATCAAAGTAGTGGGCATGGGTCTTCAAAGCAGGAGTAATAAAAACATCTAGATTATTATATGGAACAGCACTATGTTGAACATCATAATTGCATGGATAGTCTTTTGAGGGTTGAAGAAACAGAATGAGTTCAACAGTCCGTCAGAGTTGGAGACTTTTTGAAAAAGCTGCTGCAGAGGGAAACCCTTCTTTTTCTTAAATTTGATGTTTCTTGATGACAAAATTGATTTAAACTCTTTTCATATACATTCAATATATTTTTTCCTGATATTAATATTTTGATATCCGTTTTTATTATTTATGCCAGATCTGATGAAGACCTGTGTGTGTATTTTAAAACATTATATATTATAAACGGTATACATTTTAAATAAATTTCATTTCTATATGAGGTAGACAGCACAGAATTTTACAGTTTCTTTATGAGACTGTGTTGCATACAGTTTGTGTTTTTCTTTGCAGGATTGTGTCAACAAGAGAGCTGCTCAAAGTCTCTGATCAACTCCTGTGGTGACTGTATCAGATCTGGGCCATACTGTGTGTGGTGCAAACAGCTGGTGAGAAATAAACTTAATGTAGCATATACAGTCTCTGTTCAGGTGTTAACATAAGTAGCGGCATATCACAACCAGAGGGCTGTTTCACAAAACCAAGATAGCGGATTAAGCCAGGATTTTCCAGATATCCTTGCTGAATTGAGCCTTGATTCGGTTTCACGAAAGTAGTAGCACATAAGTTACCATGGTGATTTATCTTGTGCAGCTAGCCTGCTCCAGTCCAGGCTAACAGCCAGGCTTAGTTAATCCTGGTGCCTTATCTGTTCAGTCAGCAGTTACTCTGATCAGAAACCAATGTGTTTTGCCAATGTCATTTAATGTTCTTATGTATGTGTTTTGCATATTTTTCATTAGCCTGCACTGAAATAGTAGTTTATGGTTAGTAGATTTTATAATTTGAGAAGATGTGTGCACCATACTGTGCACACAATGACACAATGAGCATCAGCGAATAGATTTACGCAGAATAAAAGCGCATAACATGTAAAGAAAAAGAAAGAAAAAAAAGAAAAAGTAACACTGGCATAGTAATAAAACAGCGAAAGAAAGTGTGGCAGACAATAGTGGACCGACTGAATGTGTGAGTATCTAAAAACATCACTGCTCTTAATTGAAATATGTCACCCAAGAAATGTATGGCACACACACTACATATGATACATATATATATAGGCCTATATAATTTTCATTAGGTTTCATAATTGTATAATACTCCCAAATTATAGTCCCACTTCACTGAACCAATAAGTATATTGTGCACTGTTTATTCATGAAACAATCTGACAGTTTGCAAAACACATGAGAACAAGAAGAGAAAGGTGAAATGTCTGTGTGGGGAGTCTGGGGGTCTTCTTATTTTCCTTTTATTTATTTAAAAGGAAACACAAAATTAGTCTGGCAGGTGACAATTCAATTATTTTTCATTGCAAGCAACATTTTTAACAAAGTATATATATATATACACAATACTGTGACAAAAAAATTGTGAATTGCTGCTATATAAATAAAATTGAATTTAATAGATATAGTATGTTGATCAGTGGTAGTAATTTGCTGAGTGACATATTAACATCCACTCCTCACTTTTAAAGGTATGACATAATGTTGCCAACAAACCACTTTCAGTTCACTTCTCCCTTGAGGGATAGGTTAAATGCAGAGAATGAATTTGCTACATGTATGTATATGTGACAATAAAGTGTCTTCTTATTCTTCTGCTTAAACCATTTATGATTATGACAGTTTCAGTTAGGAGCAGTGATACTTTTAGCTACTTACTCATAACTCTATTGTCTGCCACGCTTTTTCTCGCTGTTTTAATACTGTGGAACTTTCTTTCTTTCTTTTTATATTATGTGCATTTTTTCATCGTAAACCTTCTTTACACACAGTGAGTAACAGCGAATAAAGTATGCTGCACACATCTTTTCCATATCAGCATAAATAAATCTGTGATTGACCGTGTGGTCTCTTGAAGAAAGCTGTTGATGCACATTTATCTGAATTACTTCCACCTGGCTTGACATAGTCGCTCCTACTGAGCCTGGTTTGGCCTTTGTGAAACTGATAAAGCCAGGATGCACTGATCACACTAGGTCAAGCCTTGGATTTCTAAATTCTGCTTTTGTGAAACAGCCCTCAGAACTCAACTCTAGCTGGATATAATTCACACAACAAGCCCCATCAGTAACAAAGACAGCAGTCAAACACATTGTCTACACTGTCCATTCATCATTTACTGCAAAGCTCTCTGAACTCTGTTGTTCAAAGTTTTTGGCCAAGGTTTTAAGAAAGAACCAGAAATTTTTGAAAAGGCTTTTTTTAGACATTCATAATTTCCCGTCTCCCCGTTAATGCAAACTCATCTTCCTCATTGTTTACTTGCTTTCTTGATAAGAGTACATTTCTACAGCGCTTGTTCCATCAGTATAGGAGCAGTCATGTAATACTCAGCTGAACACTCAACACTTTATCCAACAGATATACCACATCCATTCACTAATTATTTCCAATCACTTCTACTTGCTGTTTTTGGACCACTGTTAAACCACTGTCAATGAAATGCAACACTTACATATATCTTGCAGATATTTTACATTACAAGTTCCAGTGGCTCAATGGGCATAATCCCAGGGATTTCCTGGAATGCTTTTAATGTGAAAAATCTGCAAGTATTCAATCCACTTTTATTTCAGACACATAGGTCCATATCAGTAAAATAAAAATGAAATAAAGACACAATACAAGTCACAGTACAGAATTACACACCAGATCATATCATAACACATTCCACCATAATTAAAACACATATAGACATTTGTTCCAGTGTTTCCAAAAACACGAGGAATACCTTGTATCATTGTTTGTAGGATCAGTTAAAGCTATAATGATTACATTTTTTTACTTAGCCGACACATAAGCCGACACATAAATTTATGCGGAAAATTCCGCAATACAGCATGAAGACCGGGAACATTACTCGTCACAAACATATGACTTGCACTTGTTCATCTTGGGAAATTCAGCATTCTAAATGCATCATTAAATGCCAAATGCAGCTTTTTCATTTTCACTTTACTATAACTGCACCACAGGTGGGCTGTATAAAGTGGAGTACAGTAAGCTTTAAAAAGAGCTATTTTAACATCATCAGAACACATCTGAAATTTTCAAGCCAGCATATTGGCTTGTGCATTCAGTTTGCAACACTGACACTGCATATCATTATCATCACATAAATCATCCCTAATTATATGACCTAAATATCTTACTTTATTCACCACATTTAACACTTGATCTGCCAAACAAATTGTAGGAAAAGTTTGTTTCTGATCCTCCTTGTTTTTGGCAATCATAATAACACCTTTGTAAGGTTAAATTTTATGTCATTCTGCACACCATAACTTGAGCAGACTCTGAGCAGTTGCTGCAGGCCAACACTATAAGGAGACAGGATGACCAGATTATGTTATAGAGCAGTACTAGTAAAATGATTTGTTGTCTGTGGTGTTTTAATTGCCTGCCACACACAGTATCTTTGGTGTTGTATTTGCATTGCCTCCTTGATGCTTTTGCTCTGGTTGTGTTGCATGCTTCCATCCTTGACCAAAAAGCAGAAAGTTTTTTTGGTTATGAATAGAGCCCTCACATTGATTTATTGTCTTAGTGATCACCACATCATCATCACATTTGCTGATAAGAATAGGTTGATGTGGTTCTCCTGGGTGGTGGCCTCTCTGAATATGTGTCAATCTGTGCTCTTAAAACTGTCCTGTAGTCAAATCAACTGTCCACACTCTGACTGTTTTAATTATTGGTTTGAACGATCAAAGAATCAACTGATCAGTGAACCAGCTGGGTGTAAGTGGGCAGGAGAAGCAGAGTAATATGGTCTGAAAAACCAAAATGGAGACAGGGAAGGGCTGCCAGGAATATTCGTGTAGACAGGGTCCAGTGTATTTCTTCCCCTGGCGGAGATATGTATATACTGGTGGAATTTAGGTAAAACTCTAAGAAATGTTTTAGCAACATTCATGACAGTACTTAAATGCTGAAAATGTGGCATGCAATCTACTGGATCTATCTTGGTACATTTAATATCCACATTTTATTAAATTAATAACTGCTTTGCCTGGTGTGAGCTTTGAATCCCTTTTTGTTTTCTATTTTTTATTTTCTCGAGTTGCAAAAATTGAATGCCATCCTACTGTCTCTTCTCATGTGTATGACCCATGTATTACATATCATTATTTAGTCCTTCTAGATGCAGTTAACTGTTTATTGTCCTACAATGGAGGAATGCACAGTGCCACAGGCTGGTTTTTAACAGTTCAACCAGCCCTGTTACCTGTCAGCCTCCTTAATAGCAAGCACAATGCGCTGTGTTGTTCTCTGGGTATTATTTAGTTGTTGTTGTTGTTTTTGTTTTTTTTTGCTATGCTGCCCGATCTTTATTTGTTATATGTCAGCCTTTATTACCTACTGTTAGATCCCGAGTTACACCGGTCCAGGAGGTACTGGACCAACTCTCATGTAAAGGTTTGATCCTCAGGCCTAAGGGTTAGCGGTATAACGGGGGACTATTTAATCTGGTGTCTAAGAGATTCGATAGCCCTAGAGATACCACAACAGCCATGCCCAACTAGAATGGGCATTTCCTAAATAAATGCATGTGGGAGCTGCAAGCTGTTAGCTGTGACTGCTATCACTGCTGCTGCAAAAACCTGCTATCAGCAATTTTTCAAATCCTGTAGAGCTATCTACAGGTAAAAGCATCATGTGCCACAGACTAGTTCAGTTAAAACATTAAAGTTGCAATCAGCGGTGGATGGGCCCTCGCACGTGAAGCGTGTCAGATAGTATTCCTGCAGATGCTGCAGCTCTCCCGATGCGGCTCTGAATTGTCAGACACATTGGACGCTGCACAAAATACTCAAAATTCACTTGCTGTATCCTCTATGAGGCACAAAGGAGCAACCAAGTAACTAAACGTAATGTCCCAGTACATCAAATGTGGAACACGTGTGGTGCAATGACTAACTGAATTTTAGCATGTAGATGTGTAGGGGGTGGGACTATTATCAATAACATAAAGTTTGTTACTGATTTGAGCATGTGCTAGATAGTTTTCAAGTAGAGATGGCCAACCTACAAAATGTGGTTCATCACAGCATAAAAATAGTCACTCCCTATTGCCAGTGTAAAATTTGGTACAGATTTGAGCATGTACAGTGAAGAGACAACAACTTCCTGTGTCTTGGAAAAGCGTGGACCTTTGCCGCCACGTACACGCTGTTAACTGAAAACTCACAAACTTCACAACATAGCATCATCACTGTGGTAAGGCTTTTCTGGGACCGTTTTGAAGTTGATATTGCGAACATATAACAGCATCACACATGGCGCTATCACTTTGTGTGAATGATGGCATATAGATGTGTTCAAGGTGGGACTGTTATCACACGTCAAATTTTGTAAAGATGTGAGCATGTACACTTAAGCTATAACAACTTCCTGTTTCGTGGCGAATCATTGTTATTCTACTCCATGCCACAGGCACCCCGAGTCGACCATAACTCATTTGTACCATGTGTATTCATCGATGGGATAAGACAGCAACTTACAGTTTTGTAAGTTTTCAAGGACGTTTAGGCCATCAAAAATGCGGTGTATTTGCAGAAATACTAATTCATTCAGTATTCAAGTCAACATGCCATACCCAGGATTTAATCCTGACCCTTTGAATTTGAAGGGCAAGCCTTTTAACAACTGCGCTGGGCAAGAGAGGAACAGAGAGAAAAAGAGAGGGATAGAATGAGAGAGAGGCAGCCTACACAATATACACACAGAGGTACAGACAGTAAAGGTGATGTGATAGATGATATAGACTAAATGAAAAATGGTATAGATATTTATAGTAGTGTTAATGGTAACAGTCGTAATGTTAATGATTATAATAACAATAGGACTAATAACAACAGTTGTTGCAGCAGAGGGCGCCGAGCGGGAACACGGGGGCAGCAGGTGACCCGCAGCCACAGATCCAGACTCCACAGCTCCAGAGCCAGAAAACCTGCAGGAAGTGATAGGAGAGAGACGAGAAAGCACAAGACTACCAGAAAGGGGAGAAGTTGTGTTAGTAACATGCAATAATGGGATGAGGTTGCATACAGAGGGAGAGAAAGTAGAGGAGAGAGGAGCTCAGTGCATCATAGGAAATCCCCCAGGCAGTGTAGGCCTATAGCAGCATAACTAAGGGATGGTTCAGGACTACCTGAGCCAGCCCTAACTGTAAGCTTTATCAAAGAGGAAAGTCTTAAGCTTACTCTTAAATGTGGAGATGGTGTCTGCCTCCTGAACCCAAACTAGAACCTGGTTCCACAGGAGAGGAGCTTGATAGCTGAACGCTCTGGCTCCTAGTCTACTTTTGGAGACTCTAGGAACCACAAGTAACCCTGCATTCTGGGAGCGCAGTGCTCTGGTGGGGTAGTAAGGTACTATGAGCTCTTTAAGATAAGATGGTGCCTGACCATTAAGAGCTTTGTAGGTAAGAAGAATGATTTTAAATTGTATTCTGGATTTTACTGGAAGCCAATGCAAAGAAGCTAAAACAGGAGAAATGTGATCTCTTTTCCTGGTTCCTGTCAGAACACGTGCTGCAGCATTCTGAATCAGCTGAAGAGTCTTAATGGACTTTTTTGAGCAGTTTTTCTGCATCATTTTTAGACAGGATGTTCCTGATTTTCGCAATATTACGTAGGTGAAAAAAGGCGGTCCTTGAAATTGCTTAATGTGAGACTTAAATGACATGTCCTGATCAAAGATAACTCCAAGATTCCTCACAGTGGTGCTGGAGGCCAGGGCAATGCCATCCAGGGAAACTATATCTTTGGATAATGCATCACAGAGGTGCTTGGGCCCCAGAACAATAACTTCAGTTTTATCTGAGTTTAACATGAGAAAATTACAGGTCATCCAGGTTTTAACATCCTGAAGGCACATTTGAAGTTTAGCTAACTGATTAGATTCATCTTGTTTGATCGATAGATATAACTGAGTATCATCTGCATAACAATGAAAGCTTATGGAATATTTCCTGATGATATTGCCTAAAGGAAGCATATATTATGTGAAGAGGATTGGTCCGAGGACAGATCCTTGTGGAACTCCATGACTAACTTTGGCATGCATGGAGGACTCATCGTTATCATGTACAAACTGAAATCGATCTGATAAATAGGACTTAAACCAGCTTAGAGCGGTTCCTTTAATGCCAATGAAATGTTCCAGTCTCTGCAATAGGATCTGATGGTCAATGGTATCAAATGCAGCACTAAGATCTAATAAAACCAGTACAAATAAAATCCTCAAATAAACTATTGCTCTGTAGAAGGTCACACAGCTGTTTAGCAACTGCTTTCTCCAGAACCTTAGAGAGAAATGGAAGGTTAGATATAGGTCTATAGTTGGCTAAAACATCCGGATCAAGTTTGGGCTTTTTCAGAAGAGGTTTAATTGCAGCTACTTTAAAGTACTGTGGTACATAGAAACCTAGTCGGGATGGGGTCTAAGAGGCAGGTTGATGGTTTAGATGAAGAAATTATTGAAGTTACAATTATTGAACAGTCTAGACAAATATCTGGTTCTACAGCTGTTTCTAAGGTTCCTGAGTTTAGAGATAAGTTGGTGCCAGTTGAGGGCAGGTCTTGGTGAATTTTGTTTCTAATAGTTAGAATTTTATCATTAAAGAAGCTCATGAAGTCGTAACTACTGAGAGCTATGGGAATACTTGGCTCAATAGAGCTGTGACTATCTGTCAGCCTGGCTACAGTGCTGAAAAGAAACCTGGGGTTGTTCCTATTTTCCTCTATTAATGACGAGTAGTACGCTGCTCTGGCATTACGGAGGGCCTTCCTATAAGTTTTAAGACTATCTTGCCAAATTAAATGAGAATTTTCCAGTTTGGTGGAACGCCAATTCCGTGATATTTGCTTTAATTTGCGAGTTTCAGTATTATACCATGGAGCTAACCGTCTTTGTTTTATTATTTTCTTTTTTAGAGGGGCTACAGAGTCGAGTGTCATTTGCAGCGAGCCTGCAGCACTATCAACAAGATGATCGATTTGGGAGGGACTGAAATTAGCATAGGAGTCCTCCGTTACTATGTGACTTGATAATGAATTTGGAGCTGATGGAATCGCATCCTTAAATTTAGCTATAGCACTATCAGACAGACATCTTGTATAGAAATTTTTGCTGTGTGTAGTTCAGCAATACCAACTCAAAAGTTATCAAACAGTGGTCGGACAAAGAGGGATTCTGTGGGAACACCAATAAATGTTCAATTTCAATACCATACACCAAAATAAGGTCGAGGGTGTGGTTAAAACAGTGAGTCGGTTCGTGAACACTCTGAGAGAAGCCAATTGAATGTAATAGAGAGATAAACGCAGTACTGAAGCTGTCATTCTCAACGTCCACATGAATATTAAAATCCCCTACAATAATAACTTTGTCCGTTTTAAGGACTAAAGTTGACAAAAACTCTGCAAATTCAGATAAGAATTCACAGTACGGACCAGGTGCTTGGTACACTATAACAAAAAGAATTGGTTGCAGTGATTTCCAACTTGGGTGCAATAGACCAAAAAACAAGGCTTTCAAATGAGTTATAATTTAGTTTAGGTTTAGAGCTGATTAGTAGGCTAGAGTCGAAGATAGCTGCAACTCCACCTCCTCAGCCTGTGCCTCGAGGAATGTGAGTATTACTATGACTGGGAGGGGTGGATTCATTTAGGCTAACATATTCTCCATCACCCAGCCAGGTTTCAGTAAGACAAAATAAATCAGTATCATAATCTGATATTAGTTCATTTATTTACTAGTACACCTTTAGAAGAGAGAGATCTGAGTCCACATTAAATTTTCCTATTAGTTTGCACTATTGCTCTTGTGGTTTAAATTTTTATGAAGTTTTTATGCACAGCTCCTCTTCTGTTTACCTTTGATTTAAATAATTTCGATGGTCGGGGGCAAATGTAAATGCTCCGTACTTGTATAGCGCCTTTCTAGTCTTTTCGACCACTCAAAGCGCTTTTACACTACATCTGCATTCACCAGTCATACACGTTCATACACTGAGCCTAAGTGCTCAAACGGAAACTAGCATTCACACAGATTCAAATCAGGGTTCAGTATCTTGCCCAAGGACACTTCGACACGCAACCAGGGGGAACCAGGGATCGAACCGCCGACCTTCCGATTAACGGCCAACCCGCTCTACCTCCTGAGACACAGCGGCCCCGACACCATCACTATAGGATTTTCACTAAGTAACTCCTGAAATGGAGGAGCAGAGAAGTGTGTTAGACTGCGACTCTGTGTAGAAAAGAAAAGACTCTGCTTCTGTCTGGAGAGGCTTCAGACAGATCACCAGCTACAAACCTAAATCCCCCCACTCCATGAACGACTCGAGCCTTGCCAACGAGTTGAACCAGTTTTACTGTCGCTTTGAAAGACAATGGGACAGACCTGACACCAACCCCCGTCACACCACTGATCAGTCCACCATCTCATCCTCCACCTCCTCCCCCTCTCTTACCATCCTGGAGAGAGATATCAACAGACAGTTCAGGAGGCAGAAACCCTCCAAAGCAGATGGACTGGACTGTGTCTCCCCATCCACCCTAAAGCACTGCGCCAATCAGCTGTCTCCAGTGTTCACAGACATTTTTAACACCTCACTGGAGATATGTGATGTGCCACTGCCAAGGGCAGGCTGCAGCGTATTGTGGATTTGTGCATTTTATATCAAATAATTTGAAGACTCAAAAATCCCTTCCCTCTCTCTCTCTGAGAAAAAGGAGGGGGTAGGAAAGTTTTCCTCTCCTGGAGGTTGGCCTTTTGACATGCAAAAACTATAGACAGCACCTGGGGTTTTGTAAGGGTCTGCGGAGACTCAATCAGACATGCATTGCTTAAGGATGCCGTAAAGGTGTCAATAGACACTTAGCAGGACAGCAAAAGAAGTGTCCAATCCCTCTCCCTATAGGGTGCCTCAGGACATCAAAGTACCGGACGTTCTGATCCCTTATTTCCATAGAATGGCTGCGCCATAAAACACCACTCCCATCTCTTCTTTTAGCTGATGTGCAAACGTGATAAGCCAGGATGGCGAAAGGGGGACTTAACAACTCCTACCTTCTTGACCTAAAACAATGTTTCATTTCAAACTGTTGTTCTCTTTAAATAATAATCCTTGCTAAGTTAGTAGTGGCGCTGCCTCTTAAGTTAGTAGTTATGTTACCATGTTGTGGCTATCTGTTGTTGATATTGTTGCTGAAAAGAATCTAAATAGTGAAAAAAGTATATTTTTGCAGTGTTTTAATTTTCAGCAAGGTTAATGACATTTCTTCATTTTATGTGTAACCAACGCTTGTTCCCAACACTTTCTGACAACTCCTTTAGAAATGAAGATAAAGAAATTTCATCCTACACTCGATTAATTTTCCAGCTTGAATGTGGGGTTAAAAATGACTAAATTCCACACCTCCGAAGCAAAGTCTTGTTTAAAGAATAAAGAAAGTTGAATATGTACTCCCCATGTAACCAGTGCTCCCCCAAGTGGACAAAATAAGTATTGCATGCCATGATTCCTATGAAATGCTGACCTCAAAGTTTTAACTAACTAACACTGTTTTTCCTTTTTATCAAGTGCTTAAAACTGAGAACGGTACAACCGTTTGACAATTGAGGTTTGATTTTAGAAAGATATTTGATTACAATACGTGCCAATAGATTTTTTTTTTGATTAACTTTAATATGTCTAAAGAAAGACAGTCTCTCGGGAAACCGGAAACCAGCCCTCCCTCCGGAAACAAAGGACTGCCCTCTGGGAACCACGCCCCAACCAACAAAAGCGCGACACACGCTGTCGTTCTCTCTCTTGTCATCTGCTTGGTCCTGACTCTTCAACAGCGCTTCGGCACGCGGCCAGCGTGCCCCCTCTCCCGGCAACGCCCGAAGAGTTCGGCCTGGCCCAGGGAACGCACTTTGTTTGTTTCAAGCTACACACACAAAGTGCCACGACCTCAGCTTTCCCTCGTTTAACAGCAACTTTACTTGCGTTTTATTTTCTTTGGTTTTGTTTTGTTAAAAGTTATCGGTCCGTTAAGTTACACAAGTTTAATTGAAGAACAACCAAGTTTTAAGCTTTATTTCGTCGAGCTAAATTACACTGATCCCCGACGCCCGGGCCAATCACGTGGTCCCGCCAGCAGTAACAAAGGACGACCAAACCTTTGACCCGCGCCAGGATTGGCCCCCACTGCAAGTTTCTTCAATAAACCTACAAAAGACGGACCTCCGGAGCAATTCCCTGGCAGAGGAAGCGACGGGCCGACGGCTTGAGGCTGTCCTAACCGAGAAGTGTGAGGCTGTTTTACCAGCAACCCCGCGGGGAGAAACACAGCAGTAGCCATTGTTTTTTTCTTTGATGTATTTAACCACATTTTTATATCACCTTAGTTAGTTAATAAACTTCACTGTAATCAAAGGAATTGTGTGTGTATTGCCTATTTCCAAGACCCTGCCAAGAGAATTTACCCCTTCAATATGAGATTGACTGACTGATTTTAGATAATTGAGCGATTATTAACTAACTGATCACTAGTGAATAATTGTATAACTATTAAAACCATACCCAGAGGTCCGGAGACTCTGGGCGGATTGGATCTCCGGTGGTTCCTCAACAACGCCTGGGTCCCCACTGTCACTGACTCCCAAACACACACACACACACACACACACACACACACACTCCTGACCCCACACTTTACAACAACGCTCAACTGTACTTTATGTTCATGTTGTGAATTTTTGCACATACTTGTCAGCATTGTATTATAGTATTATTGTAATTTTTGTATACTTGTACTTTTTTGATCTCCTTACTTTTCATATATTTATATTTTTTGTTCATGTGTACTGTAAGCACAAATTTATACCAAGGCTAATTCCTTGAAGGTGAAAATGTACCTAGCAATAATCCTGATTCTGATTCTAGTCCACTGTTGCCCAATCAAATATATAGAGCTATCAGCTGCTGACATACTGACATCCATGTAAACATTGATCTCATTTAGAAAGACCAACAATATACAAATTTAAAAACCACGCTGCGAGTCAGTGGGAACTGAACATTTTGTTGGCAGCATTAAGTTCAAACACCATACAGCTGTGTAAAATTGTGGCCTGAGGTGGGATTCGAACCTAGGTCTGTAAAGATAAGACAGAGCAATCGGAGGACAGCTGTTACAAACTTCACAATTCGATCTTTTGTTGATAGAAAACTGCGCTTTCATCCAGAGATCCCACTATAAACTCGTTAACACCGGCATGCCAGCTGTGGCTTTTCACACATGTTAACAGACATGTTCAGGCTCTGTTACTTCAATGCTCTGAGGTAGACCCAGACCGGTGTTTCGGTTAAACGAGAGGCCCTGTTAACTGGCGACCGTTTGCCGAATGCGTCTGAGGTTGGCATAGATACGACAGCTGTTGAAAACAGGAAGAGAATATGTAGCTGTCCCCGCGAATGTCTCTTTCTGTAGTTGTTCATTAAAAAGACAAAACATATCTTTCTGATTCATCTCTGGAGTCGTGTGTGTGTAAACCTGTCACGTACCAATTTGTCAAGCTTGGAACGTTGCTTGTTGTTACAGAAAATGTTGAAAACAGGAAGATGTCTGGTTGCTTTTCTGGACAGTGAAGCCGACCAAAGCCTGCATGGAGGGATCCATTTAGGCCCAAAAATGATGTCAAAATCCTGTGACACCCCGTCACAACTGAGAGATGTAACCGTGCTGCTTAAATTATAAGCTCTCAGCAATCTAAAAAAACTATTTGGCGATCAGTGACCTTATAGGTGGGCTGATAAAATAGAGACAATCCGAGTCAGAAAAACACACTGAGCCATGAAACTTTTTTCAAAACTCTACACACTATCCACAAAACCTTATGCCAAAAGAGCACAACATTACAAACCTTTTTCAAAAGCACAGTATACACATGCACATGATGGATGTGTATTCCTCTGTTGTTTTACACAATCTGAGTTTATTTTGAAAGGGACACTGTACAGGGGCCTGTATGATGAAGCAGGATTTGAGCTTATCCAGGTCACTTCAGGGTTAACCCTGGTTTTTCATCACCATGACCGTTGTTCACTTCGCCATGGTAACTTATGCTGAACATAACATAATATCATCACATTTTTTAAAATTATTTGATCAAAACCATTTTTACCATTTAAGTTGATCTAATTTTTTTGTCATTTAAAATAAGGTTGTTTTTTTTTTTATTGTGTTCAATATATATATATATATATTTACATTAAGGAGAGCCTTTAGATAGATAGATAGATAGATACTTTATTTATACCGAGGGAAATTGAAGTATCCAGTAGCATACAAAATAGACATACATTAAACCTATATTAGTAGTACCAGTAAAACCGTGCAAAAACAGTAAACAGTGCAAATGAAGTGCAGATGGAGGTAGAAATTGTTCTTTTGTCTATTGTCCTCCCTGCCATGACTAGGAGCTGTTGTACAGTCTGATGGCAAGGGGGACGAAAGACTTTTTAAGTCTGTTAGTGGTGTAGTCACACTCCTCTGCCCGATGAAGGTGTTGTGCAGAGGGTGGTGGGTGTTGTCCAGTATGGACAGCAGTTTGTCCAGGGTCCTTCTTTCTGCCACTGTCACTAGAGAGTCCAGCTCTGTGCCCACCACTGAGCCAGCTCTCCTCACCAGTCTGTCCAGTCAACCAGCATCTCTCTTCTTGCTGCTTCCACCCAAGCAAACTACAGCATAAAAGAGGACGCTGGCCACCACAGACTGGTAAAACATCTGCAGCAGTTTTTTGCAGATGTTGAAGGACCCCAGTCTTCTCAGGAAGTACAGACGGCTCTGCCCTTTCTTGTGGAGAGTGTCCATATTTTCTGTCCAGTCCAGCTTGTCATCCAGCTGCAGCCTCAGATATTTGTAAGTCCTGACCACCTCCACATCGACGCCTTCGATGGACACAGGTTGGAGATGTGGTTTCTTCCTTCTGAAGTCCACCACCATCTCCTTGGTCTTGGAGGTGTTTAGCTGCAGATGGCTGGTCCTGCACCACCTCACGAAGTCCTCTACCAGGCTCCTGTACTCCTCCTCCTGTCCATCCTTGATGCAGCCAACTATCACAATATCGTCTGAGTATTTCTGCATGTGGCAGAGCCCGGTGTTATACTGGAAGTCGGATGTGTACAAGGTGAATAGGACGGGAAAGAGCACGGTCCCCTGTGGTGCTCCTGTGCTGCTGACCACCCTGTATCCCTTCAGTCTGACGTGCTGTGGTCTCTCTTTGAGGTAGTCCGTAATCCATGTCACCAAGCGTCCATCTGTCCAGGCCTGCTGCTTTCCTTGGACGGGGCCTCCTCAGCTCCGTGCTCACCTGATCCTTGGTGATGGTGGTGGGGAGGGGTGTTGAACTGTCCATGTGTGTGGAGTCTGAGGAGGTGATGGACATGGTGGTGGCATTGGGGGAGGTGATGGACATTGGGGTGTGAAGTGGGCCGTCGCACTCCCTGAACGTCCTGTCCGTCCTCACAAGGGCAGCCAGCTTGTCCGTCTTGTTGGTCAGACAGTTCACATTCCCCATCACTATCGACGGAACCGAGGGCTTGTACTTCCACCGCTTTGGCAACGAGCCTCTTCCTCAGCTCCTCAGGTATGTGGTGGAAAATGCTGGCTCGTCCCATTGTTTGGAGTGAAAGCAGCTTCTCCCTTGAATAAACAAGTTGTCCACTGCTATGTTGTCCGTAAAAAGTAATTATATCCATAGGATATATAAAGTTTTACACAGCTAGTGTTGCATAAAGAGTTAACCTTAAAGTTTAAAAAAACACACTTAAAGTATTAAAAACAACACGACATGTACAGAGCTACTGCATCAGCGTCCTGCTCACGCCGGCTCTGGAAGTGTTTTAGATAAGATTTAGATAAACTTTAGATAAGTTATGCAAGATTGCATAACATGCAGATTTTTATAATTTTTGGTTAAAGTAGTAAAATGCAAGATTAGTATGTTTGGGGTAAGATGCCCCCCCTCCAGTGGGGTAAGACGTTGTTGTTATTTAGACACTGGACAGCCCCTTTAGCCAACTAGCAGCTTTACTCAGAAAGTAGGGAGGTAAGATTCTGCTCACTTATGCTCACATTTCTAGCTAACTAGCTAGCTGGCATGCGTATATTTTACCTCAGACTTTCTGCTAATGAAGTTCACTTTATCTGTAATTTGCACATATTAAAGTGATTTCACACAATGGGAAGGGGGGGGGCATCTTACCCCATGTGGAAAATGCCTTTTGCCTAAGAAATACATTTGATTAAATACAAATTAATTTGTCAACTATACCCAAAAAATCAATAAAATGTTCTGTAATGTGTCAGAAAATACACATTGATCTTGCGGGGGGAGGAGGCATCTTACCCCACTAGCTGGGAAAAATGCCTTTCTCCTAAAACTTTATAATTAATTTGTCAACTGTAGGTGTTTATTTTACTTTATATTATGTTACCCTAAGCATGGCCATTTCCAAAATACAAAAAACCCTATAAAATATAATATATATGTGTTTCAGGGGAATCCAATCACAGTTAACTGACGGCTTTTTTCAGAGGTGTGTCAAGCAGGCCAGAGTCTCTTTTGAATGAACTTCAGAACTCTTCAAAGTAAAATCTGGACAGCTCGACATACAGGTGCTGGTCATATAATTAGAATATCATCAAAAAGTTGATTTATTTCAGTAATTCCATTCAAAAAGTGAAACTTGTATAATGTATACATTCGTTCCACACAGACTAATATATTTCAAGGGTTCATTCCTTTTAATTTTGATGATTATAACTGAAAACTAATGAAAACCCCAAAATCAGTATCTCAGAAAATTAGAATATTGTGAAAAGATTCAATATTGAAGACGCCTGGTGCCACACTCTAATCAGCTAATGAACTCTTTAAATGGTCTCTCAGTCTAGTTCTGTAGGCTAAAATCATGGGGAAGACTGCTGACTTGACAGCTGTCTAAAAGACAACCATTGACACAAGAGTGGACTGCAGCTGGAGTCAGTGCTTCAAGAACCACCACACACAGACGTATGCAAGACATGGGTTTCAGCTGTCGCATTCCTTGTGTCAAGCCACTCTTGAACAAGACAGCGTCAGAAGCGTCTCGCCTGGGCTAAAGACAAAAAGGACTGGACTGCTGCTGAGTGGTCCAAAGTTATGTTCTCTGATGAAAGTAAATTTTGCATTTCCTTTGGAAATCAAGGTCCCAGAGTCTGGAGGAAGAAAGGAAAGGCACAGAACTTCAGAGGAAGTGATTATGTGAGCAACTGTAGCTGTCATGACTGAGATCTATTTCAGCACAAGCCGTTATCAATTTATTATTTTGTTATTGTTTTTTTTTCTGCTATCAAAGCAATCTAGCCGTGGCCAGATATTATTGCTGGCAGGCCGGTTCTGGACCGCCTATTGCCAACCACTGCCTTAGGCTATTGTAGCCTACAGGTTTTTACAGTAAGCCTACTAACGGCTTTGTAATGTGTTTAATATTTTATAGTTGCTCCCAGTCCGTTTCACACAGTCTGTCGCAGCCTTAAAATAAATGTGTTTCATATTTCTTATGTGAGGCTGAATATTATGAACAGTTTGGTAGGGATATTGAAATACTAAATTTTAATATGAACGTAATCTGTTTATTTTATGTTAGTAGCGATTAGTAGAGACTGATCATGTCCTGCCCCACCTTTTGCGATGTGGGCACAGGTAATGAGGTGAGTTTTCAGTAGCCTAAATGTTGAGATTCACTCTTTCAGGCATAAATCTTTATGGCATGAATGGATTTTTCGTTTCATTGCTTTATGAAGTTAATTTAGAACAATGATTGGAACACTTTGAGTGTGTTAAATAATTTAATCTCAATTTTGAAGAGATGGTGAACGACCACTTATTCATTGCCCAAGTCTTTCAATGTGGAAACGCCGACACACACAGTCAAGCTGAAAGAATAAGGCTGATATTTTCATACAGCTCATAAGAACAAATCAAATCAATGCAATTTTATAGACTACGCCTGTTTATTTAGTATTTAATTTCGGACACATGCAGGGAGACACTCCTTTTTAGTTTAGAAACGGAGAATTAAAACAAATATGATCTCCGTCCACACCAGCGTTTCCGCTGCGTTTTGGAGTTGATCTCCGTCTACATTAAAACCACTGAAATCTAGAGACATCTAGAGCCCGTTCTGTTGCACTGCGCATGCGTGTGCCAGTGTATTTGGCGAAAGAATAAATAAATACATCATCAGACCAGTTTTTTTTTTATTGTTGTATGCAGCGTTTCCAAACTCCTCCGTTTTAGGTCTTCGTTTTCATCGTTGTTGTCTGGACGGGAGGTGCAAATGTAGCAAAAGGTCTTATTTTGAAAACACAGTAGTGTGGATGGGGCCTTAGACCATGTCATATTTCTGTAGTGTTACAGTTTGCTCTTCGTTTGTAAAATATGACACCCTGCTGACAGTGGACTTGTTCATGTCTGTGATTAGTCATCTGCTGCTAACCCCGCCTCTTTTATGTGAATGCTGGATTGGGAAACCCTGGGTTGAGTTACAGAGTTGATAACCACCTAGCCGCGATTGTTAGAGTTAATGAAGTCAGATAACTAAAAGAAGTCAGATAACGGGGCGGCTGTGGCTCAGGAGGTAGAGCTGCATGTCGAAGTGTCCTTGGGCAAGATACTGAACCCCGAATTGCCCCTGGTGGCTCTTCCGCCAGTGTAAGAATGTGTGTGAATGTTAGTTTCTGTTTGAGCACTTAGGCGCAGTGAATGAATGTGTGTGAATGGTTAATGCAGATGTAGTGTAAAAGCACTTTGACTACAAATACGGATCATTTACATTTACTCCGCCAAATGGTCAGCATTCCAACACTGGTGTTTGGACCAGGTGGCCTGTCCGCTGCCTGGGGAGCTTTCGTTCCTCCAGCTCCTGACAAACAGAGGTCTGGTGTTCAGTACGGTAAAGACCTATGCTGCTGCCATCTTGTCCTGTCATGAAGGGTTCTGTGAGAGGACGGTGTTCGCTCACTCGTTGGTGAAGCGTTTTCCTGAAGGGGTGCAGAGGCACAGGCCTGTGTCCCGGCCTGCTGCTCCTCAGTGGAATTTGGCGCTGGTTTTACATGCCCTGACCAAAGCCCCTATTGAGCCTTTGGAGACAGTTGACCTGAAGTTCCTTTTGGCCAAGGTTGTCTTGTTCTTGGCTCTGACGTTGGCCAAGAGGATCAGCAATCTGGCTGGCCTCTCTGTGGCCCCTTTGTATCTCAGGATCCATGGTGACTGCAGCTCAGCTGTCCTGCGCCCTATTACTGCCTTTATGCCTAAGATCATCCCCAGCTCTTTAAGGTCAAGAGTGTTTACTCTCTCTGGCTTCTTTCCTCCCCCCATGGGTCTGAGGATGAAGCGCGTGCGTGCCCTGTCCAGCTATGTGGTGTGCATGGCCGCCTGACGCCGCTCGTAGCGCCTGTTTGTGCACTACAGGGAACAGTTCAAGGGGCTCCCCCTGTCAGGACAGCGTCTTTCTCTCTGGCTGTGCGAGACTATTTCACAGGTCTATTTCACAGGTCTTCCCCATGCTTGTTCATCCGTTTCTACCTACGGCATGTCTCCCGATTTTCGTTGACTTTCTCAGTACTGTGTTCAGTCTGAATGATTGTCCTCTGTGAGTGTGCAGTGCATGTTCTCCCAAGCAGACGGTGGAGGGAGCGGCTCTGCTCGTGCTGGCTCTGCTCGCGCTGGCCCTGCTCGTGCTGGCCCTGCTCTGTGTACAGCTGGAACAGTTGCAGTTCGTGTCCCCCCCCCCCATCCTGTCCCTGGCCTATTACGCATGGATTGGTTACCTCTCCTATGTGGCGCCATCAGTGGTTGCGTGCATGCCACCATGGATGCTGTGGGCTGTGAGGGACTGGGTGGCTTATTATGTTGGAACTGGGCAGGTGGGTCTGTGTTTGGTGATACCGTGTGGGCGCAGCCCTCTAAGTTGTGGGCCTCACTGGACCTGTGGTTCTCAGTGCTGAAGAAAAGGCATGATAGGAGCTGATGGCCAGGTCTAACCATTGTATATACACATGGTGAGGATGTAAGAGAGGAAGAACAGAACAGTTCTTTTTGTTGAGATATGGACTATTGTGGAGATTTGAACTGAGATAATGACTCATTTATTGATGGATGAACTTTGTGTTTCTTGTCATCTGTAGGTACCTGATGATATTATATGATACTATTTAATGTCATGACTAATTAAATTATTTTTCTGTGAAATTATTATAATGTGATATTTCTTGTCCTCCATTGCTCATCAAGCAACCCAGGTCTTCGGGGCTGAAATGAGCTTAAATGTGATCTCTTCTCTGTGGTTGTCTGATAAAATTAGCTCAGTGGTTGACTTGTGCAAATGACCAACCACCTAAGGCCATGGCAGAACGGTGTTCAGTGAGAATTCCTGCCTGAGCTGCTAGCTCTTTAAGAAATTTCCCTCAGCACCCAATGGGTGGTAGGGACAGTTGTAGAGAGCACAGGGAGGCTTGTAGCTACATACATGGTGAAGAAGTGGCAGGGAAATTCCTTTCACGCAGGTGGTTATCTATTTGATGGAGAGAGAAACAAGCAAGTTCAAAAATCATCTCACTTAACCCATTCCAGAATACTCCTTTCAATGCTTCATCATTCGAGACCCTTGCTATAAGCTTAGCCGCCATCTGGCAGCCTCACCACTGTGTCAAAAACACCTCCAAAGATAAAGCAGAAACATGTTGGTGAGACCAATCCAGCCCACGCTAGGGCTCTCCCTCTCAATAATCCCATGATGTAATGTACCTTGGATTGGTCTCATCAATTCAGACGTCACTGAGGAAAGACTGAAAAGCACTGTAGCAGAAAGCCCCTGCACAGGGTCATATCTCCCATGAAGGGTTGGGAGTATATGATTCGTGAAGCGGAGGACTCATGGGGGAGGAGGTTTACCATAACTCCAGATGGTGAATCTCCATTAGCAGGTAAGCTAGTAGCATGAGCTGGGCAGGCAGGTGGAGCTCAGCATTCTCATCTTGTATCACCAGCTGTGCACTGAGCTTGGAAGACAGAAGCTAAATCGAAATACTTCAGGAATGAAGGTTATCAGTCATCACATTATCTCAGTTCATCACATTATCTCAGTTCATCACAATCTCAACAAAAGGTTGTTTTTTTGTATTTTTATGTAGCATCCCAAATTTTAAGGTAAGACCCTTGTTCTTGAAGCTTGTCAACCAATCAAGAATGGCATATTATACCTGTAGCAGTGCAGAAACTTGATTCGGTTATGGAAATAAGATGTAAGATGAATGTATGTCTATGGGAGTGTTATTTCATATACCATTAATAGTGCCACCTAGAGGCTGATTGACACCAAATTTCACACAGCCCCTTGGGAGGGCATGCCAGATGGGGTCACTGAGTTTGGTGTACATCAGACATTACAAACCTAAAATACGACATCACATCCTGTTTTTAGCATTTCTCGCAAACATTTGTTAGCTTATAATTGGGACATTTTGTGGCGGATCAAAATTTCCTCTACAAACTTTTATCACCTTGGTCCAGAGATTGTCCGTGCTAAGTTTGATGCCGATCAGACTTGCTGCTTCGGATGAGTTAATTAAAATAGGTTTTACAATTTTTGTGATTTTGCAAAATGAAAACATAATTGCACAGAGGTGTGTCCTATACCATAGGAATCGGCAGTATACCCCAAACACGAGCACATAAGGTTTATGAATGTTTATGAGGCAAAATGTGACTTGGTTCCAAATCCCATTGAAATGAATGGGATTTTCCCACGGTATCAGGGACCCATGGGGAAGGCAAGACAAGTTTATTTGTATAGCACATTTCAACAACAAGGTAATTCAAAGTGCTTTACATAAAAGATAAAAGCAACAGGGAAATATAAAAAACTTTTTATATTTAGTTAAATAGAAATAATAAGTTAAATAAAAACAGGCAGGTCTTTCACCTCTGCTTATTTTACTCCTTTGATTCCCCATCTCCCACTCTATCCCCCCCTTTTTTTTATACTTAGGGACTCTAACCCTAAGGGGACTCTAGCCCTTCTTTAGATACAGTCGTCACTATAAATCCAGATTGTCCAGACTAAAAACTCTGGTAAAAGCGGTTGACAGCGGGACCCTGTCAACAAGTTACTTAGGGACTCTAACCCTAAGGGGACTCTAACCCTTCTTAGATACAAGTTAACCACGGAGAAAACAGGGACTCTAACCCTTCTTAGATACAAGTTAACCACGGAGAAAACAGGGACTCTAATCCTTGTAATTCTACTCGGCCCTGTTAACTGAGGATCAGCCATGTGAGATGGTACAATCAAAAGAGAACACTAAGCATTTTAAATTGTATTCACTAAAATCTAAAAACAAATAAAAATAAAACAGGATAGTAAAAATCACAGTGCAGTGAAAGTTATCAATCCCCAGCTTTAAATTTGATTTAATTAAAGGCAGTGGTAAAAAGAAAAGTCTTCAGTCTAGATTTAAAAGATTGCAGTTATCTGGGAGTTTGTTCCAGATACTAAAATCAATTCTCTGACAGACAGAAAGCCAGTGTAAAGACCTCAGAACTGGAGTGATGTGATCCACTTTTTTGGTCTTAGTGATGAATCAATTGCAGCAGACTGATCAATATTTAAGGGAGCCCTGTAAAGACACTGTTACAGTAGTCGAGACGACTGAAGATAAATGCATAGATAATTTTTTCAAGGTCTTGCTGGGACATAAGTCCTTTAATCCTTTATTCTTCAGGTGATAATAGGCTGACTTTGTAATTGTCTTAATGTGGCTGCTTAAATTCAGGTCTGAGTCCATGACTACACCAAGATTTCTGGCTTGGTTTGTGGTTCGTAACATTACAGATTGAAGCTGAGCACCGAATTTTGATCATTCTTCCCTGGCTCCAAAACCAGTAACTTCAGTTCTATCTTTATTTAACTGAAGAAAATTCTGGCACATCCAATTGTTAATTTGTTCAATACAGTTACTCAGCACTTTTATGGGATCATAGTCCCCTGGTGATATGGTTATGTAAATCTGTGCGTCATCTGCATAATTATGGTAACATATTTTGTTGTTTTTCATAATCTGAGCCAGTAGAAGCATGTAAATGTTAAACAAAAGAGGCCCCAGAATGGAGCCTTCGGGAACAGGTTGTGGCTGAAGAGGAATTTATTTATTTAGGAACCTATCTAGACAGGAATTGAGTAGGCTACCAGCACACAGGGGGCTAGTTGCACCAAATGTGGCCCTCAGGGGGGCATGCCACATTAGCACTCCAAGTTTGGTGTCAATCAGCCATTCCAAACCTAAGATAAGACATCACTTCCTGTTGCAAACATTTCTTAGGTTATAATTGGAAAAATTTTTGACGGATCATTTCCTCTACAAGCTTTTATAGGCTTGGTCCAGAGATTATCTGTGGCAAGTTTGGTGCCAATTGGACTTAATTAAAATACATTTTTGCGATTTTGCTGGGAAAAAAAGTTTAGGCGGAAATGGCCGTGGACTATGCCAAGAGATTCAGCTTGATCACCCGAATGCGTGGACATAAGGTTTTTGAAATGCGCATTTGTATGCGGGAGTTCCAAGCCCAACGCAATTATCTTGCTTATAGCGCCACCTAGACGTAGAAGTGTGCGGATTTTAGCGCCCGAGGTATTCTTGTGGCTCTGTATCTACCCTATGAGTTTCACGTCTGTAGCTCTTACGGTGTAGGCCGCTTACTTACTTTTATGTACGGAAGAATAATAATAAAAACTACAACAAATACAATAGGGTTCCCAGCTCTGCTGGTACTGGGAACTGCAATGCCTTGCATTCGTGGGTTCCCAGCCCCACTCAGGCTGGACCCCTAACTACAGGTTGAGAGTCATAGTATTTAAATTATGGTTTTTAATTGAGAATTTATAGTATACTGCACTTTGCTAAAACCTTTTATAAGGGAGTAATCATATGCAAATACAGATAACTTTTTTTTAGTATAAAAAACAATTCTTATTTCTTTTTGTGTGTTCTTACATCCCATTTGTACAGAATTTCACCAAAGCAGGTGAGCAGGAGGCAGCACGCTGTGATACTGAAGCTCAGTTATTAGCGAGAGGCTGTAAGAGGGAAGAAATCATCTCCCCTAAGAACAACATAAGCACTGTCAAGAAAGAGCCTCTATCCAAGGAATTCAACAACCAGGAGCCCGTCCAGCTGAGTCCACAGAAAATTAGTCTGACACTGCGTCCCGGTGAGTGGAATCGTTTAAAGTTCCATTGTCTTATATTCAGGAGGAACTATTGACAGAAATGCAATATAATGGTGTGTTCCATTTACCTTGGAAGTTGGAAGTTGGAGCTGAGAATGACGTTATACACGAGTGACAGCGTTCAAGTACAAGTTGGAAAACCAAGATTGATTCCTTTGGCCATTGTTAGCAATAAAACATTTTTTTACTAACTCTGTAGCAACATGTCCACAGATATATGTGATCTGATTTAATGAGACACGTGCAATAAACAGTTTATTAATACAGCTTTCACCACTGTTGTTTCTGCAAGCAGAATATAGTAATGTATATTTTAGTAAATATTATAGTAATGTGTGTAAATGTAATTCGTTACTTTCCACCTCTGCAATAGGACTAGTAATAACAAATGTAGCAGAGGGAGCAGGAACACGGGGGCAGCAGGTGACTCGCAACCACAGATCCAGACTCCACAGCTCCAGAGCCAGAAACATCTGCAGGAAGTGATAGGAGGAGAGAGGAGAGGGATGAGAAAGCACAAGACTACGGGAAAGGGAAGAAGTCGAGTTAGTAACATGCATTAATGGGATGAGGTTGCATACAGAGGGAGAGAAAGGAGCTCAGTGCATCATGGGAAGTCCCCCGGCTGTCTAGACCTATATCAGCATAACTAAGGGATGGTTCAGGACTCACCTGAGCCAGCCCTATCAGCTGATGATTATTATTGTCAAACTGTAAGCATGGAAGCTCAGTTATTTTCATTTGTCTTCAATAACAAGGCAAGGACATAGGAACTCACTTTGATCTGTTATTTTGGGTGTTTTCACTCTTAGATAACAGTTATTGTTGGGGAAATATATATATAAAAGCTGCAAAAATATGCAGGGTCCCACCATATTAGGGACACATGTTTGTCGCTCCTGCATGGCTCCACTGCTGGCTGCAGATGACCATGATGAATGCCCCATGTGTCTCGGTGTTACTCACTTGAGAGAGGGGCTGTCTGACAGTCAACTGTCTTGCAGTTTTATGCCACGGGAACTGAAGCTAGCTCAGCTAGCGGAAGTGGAAGGACTGCAGCTTGAAGCCAGTTGCCTTCATCTGGTGTGGCCTCACAAGTGCGAAGTAGATGTAGTCGCCCCCCACTTTCAGGTGCCCACCCTAGAAAGAAAGCCAAGAAGGTGGATGGTTTGGCAGCCAAGTTAGACACACTAGCCTCAGAAGGGGTTGCTCCTTAACCTTCAGCCAGGCAGGGGGGCTGCTGGAGAAGGACACTGCCTCCCTTCTGTGTCATGTGACAAGGTTGGGCCTTACAGTCAACCGACAAATGTCTGATACCCAGCCAAAAGTTGGTGTTCATTGGGTTAACCCTGGACTCCCGTCACATGCTGGCCTTCCCAACTCCATGGCGGGTAGAGGCCATACTCCAGTTTCTGAGGGACAGGAGGTTGAGGTACAGCCTTTTTCTCAGGTTGATGGGTATGTTGACCTCTGTCACAGCAGTGGTGCCACTGGGCCTCCTGTATTTACAACCCTTTCAAATTTGGATCAACGGCCTCCATTTAGATCCGCAGTTACACAGATCCAAGAGAGTCAGGGTGTCCACCCAATGCCTACTAGTGTTACGACCATGGAGAGATGGGGCATGTCTGTCCAAGGGCATCTCACTGGGTTTGATCCCATCGCATCGGGAGGTAGTGGTAACCGATGTGTCGCCCACAGGGTGGGGGGCAGTGTGGCAGCACAGTGAGTGGCCACTGGACGAGCCAGGAAAGCATGGAGCACATAAATGTGCTCGAGCTCCAGGCTATCAGTTTGGCGCTGCATGAGTTCTTGCCGTATTTGAGAGGCAGGCATGTTCTTGTATGATCCGACAACACATCGGCTGTCTACCATGTAAATCAGCAAGGGGGCACCTGGTCGGCCACGTCGCTGCAGGTGGCACGGCGACTCCTGGTATGGGCTTTTCCCCACTTGGCCAGCCTCAAGGCCATGTACTTGCCGGGGCCACAGAATGTGGTGGCAGACTACCTCTCCCACCAGACGCCTCCCGCTGGGGAGTGGAGACTCTACCTGGGTGTGGTAGAGGAAATATGGGGCAAATATGGCACAGCAGAAGTGGACCTGTTTGCTTCAGAGTCCAAAACCCACTGCTCCCTTTGGTTTTCACTGGGGAAGGAAACAAGTCCATTGGATGCCCTGGCACACCCATGGCCAGATTGCCTCCTCTATGCCTTTCCGCTTCTCCCACTGATAACGGTGACGTTGCACAGGGTGCAGCAGAGCAACCACAGGCTCCTGTTAGTGGCCCCGAACTGGCCAGGGAGACTCTGGTTTCCAGTGATTCACAAGCTTTTAGACGGGGTCCCTTGGTGCTTTCCCAAGAGAAGACCTGCTGTCGCAGCTGGGGGGCCATATCTGGCATCTGAGCCCGGAACATTAGGGACTCCAGAGCACCTTCCACCAGGGCACTTTATGCCAACAGGTGGAGTGGTGTAGAGCTCAAAAAGTAGCTCCTGAAAAGTCTTCTGTGCCAATAATAATGCGTTTTTTGCAGTCTTTGCTAGAGAAGAAGCTCTCTGCTTCAACGCTTAGGGTCTATGTGGCTGCAATTTCTGCCAGTCAAATTAGAGTGGAGAACCAGACCATGGGGTCTCACACCCTGGTGAACAGGTTCCTTACAGTAACCCAGCAACGGAACCCCCCACGATCTATCATGGTCCCCTCTTGGGACCTGCCTTTGATAATGGAATCCCTTCGTCTCCCTCCTTTTAAGCCTCTGGAGCAGTCGGAACTAAAGTGGTTGTCAATGAAGGTTGTGTTTCTTCTGGCAATGGCATCAGCGAAGCGAGTGAGTGAGCTTTATGCCTTGTCAGTGAGTGAAGTATGCATGCACTGGTACTCTGTGGCACTTTGGCCTAACCCATCATTCCTCCCTAAAAGGCTGGCTCCAGCCCACTTTCATCAAGTCATTCGGCTAGCAGCCTATGACTCCTCATGACCACGGGTTCCTAAAGCCGAGGCAGCAGAACTGCTCTGCCCAGTGAGGGCCTTGAGGCATTACAAGCAGGCAACTGCTGGCTTTCACCACTCTGATAGTCTGTTTGTCTGCTATGGGGGCCGTAGGAAAGGGCACGCCCTGTCTAAATAAAGGCTTTCCAGGTGGGTTGTTGAGGTTATCGAGGGAGCGTACCTGTCAAAGGGCGAACCTTTGCCTCTTAACATTCGGGGCCACTCTACCAGGAGTGTCTCCACTTCATGGGCAGCACTGCGGTGGGTTCCTCTGAGTAAGATTTGCACTGCAGCCACCTGGGCTACACCATGCAGCTTTGCCCGTTTTTATAGGGTCAATGTTGCTGCCCCCCATCCAGTAGCAGCAGCTGTCTTGCAGGAACCCTCTGACCGTTCCCGGTGAGGTGGGATTACTCGTGACGACGTTGGTAGTAGTCATCCAGTGTTAAGCACTGCCTCTGGCGGTCAGGAAGAATGAAATAAAACGAGAGTTACATATGTAACTACGGTTCTATGAATTCTGGATGACCGCCAGAGGTCTCTGTCACTCAGAATCTTGGCGAGAAGATTTTGTAGGGACATTTTTCCTGATGACGTGGGCTTATATAAGCAACGCAACGCATCATCCCAGGTCACAGGTGACTTTGTTGATATTGAATACTCCGCGTGCGTGAGACGGATAACATCCAGTGTTAAGCACCGTCTCTGGTGGTCATCCAGAATTCATAGAACCGTTGTTACATATGTAACTCTCGTTTCTGTTTGAGCACTTTGGCTCAGTGTATAAATGTGAGTGAATGGTGAATGCAGATGTAGTGTAACAGCACTTTGAGTGGTCGAAAAGACTAGAAAGGCGCTATACAAATACGGAGCATTTACATTTACATTAGTTTTTGAAAGGTTTTGTTAGAAATGTTAAAAACAGCAACAAGAACTGTTGACTAACAAATGAAACAATGCAAAATAAGAAAACATGCAATGCAATTAAAATATAGAAGAAACAAATGCATTGTCCAAAAGCGGATTACTGCATTAGATTCCATTATATTTTTATATTTTGTATTGTCACCTTCCACCTAAAATAATAAATAAAAACATTTCCACCAAATTTTGGTGCAGAAAATGTCTCCAGAATGCAGGAAATCCAGTGTTTAAGGCTGTTTAATGCTTAATATTTACTAGTTTCACCTTGAGGTTGAGGAGTACTGGCAACTATTTTTGTTCCACTTGAAGCAATTGGCACAGAAAGTACTAAAATAACTACGTATATCAGTTAAAGAGGTGGTATTATGCTCATTTTCAGGTTCAAAATCCTATTTAGGGGTTGTACCAGAACAGGTTTACATGGTTTAATTTTCAAAAAACACCATATTTTTCTCATACTGCACATTGCTGCAGCTCATCTTTTCACCCTGCGTGTTGTACGCTCCGCTTTTGAGCTACAGAGTGATGCATCTGACTTGTACAAAATCTTTGTCGTTGTTGCACATGCGCAGTTCCCAGGTTAAGACTACTAGCCAATCAGAAGCAGAGAAGGGCGGGTCGTAAGAAACAAGGTAGTGTGATCCAAATCAAAGCCGCTTCAGACTGCGACCGTAACCTAGCAGATGGCAGAAGTTACTCACAAGTCTACAACCACACAACATCATTGTTCCACATCTTACCATAAACCACTACAAAAATCATCATATTTCAACTCAATTTTACATAAAAATTGGCCAAACAATTTGACCAATTTTACTGTTTGCTCAGTAGTTTTCACATCAGGTGTAACATTAGCATTATAGCTATAACTTTAGCTGTGTTAGCCAACGTTTACAACAACTCCGCATTTGAACAGTCTGTGAAGTTACATTGCCGTGTTTATCTTAAATAGAATTCACAACCAATAAGGCATACTTACAGGTTGTGATTGTGAATTTCCAGGCCCAAACAGAGTCGGAGATGCATCGTTGAACTGTTGCCGGTGTTCTGACGATCTATGCTGCCTTGCTGAAAAATAATACTCCGTTTTCCATTGCAGATAGTACCCAGAGATAGTACGTAGGTTGTCGTCATAGTGACGCCACACACAACTGCTGCGACGTAATGTTAAATGCGACACACACACCAGCAATCCACACAGCTTTCTCTTTTTGAAGTTAAAACGTTCAGAATGTAAAGACAGATAAGCGGTATGAAAACCTTCCAGCTGTGTTTTCCTCTGCCGTTGTTGCTGCAGCGGTCTGTGTGACAGAGCAGAGGGCTCTGTGAGCGGGCGGCTGGCCGGCCTCACACGCTCCTCCCGCGAGTTGGCGCAGGCGTCCCCCGCAGCCACTTGTGGAGCTCCTCAACTCCGAAAATATTCAAGTCCATTTTTGTTCCACCATCACTTCTCGTAAAACTGTCAATATTCGAAATCAATACAGTTGATTTCTCACCTCAAAACTTCTCAGAAGTGGATTTAGTGATGAAATTCCATACGAAAACTGTAAAATATAAAACTTTCTGTTGCTGGCCTCTGGTGCATGCAATGATGATGCAGTGAATAGTGAATATTCTCTCTGACCAATCAGCAGTCTGTCGTGTTTTCACGTTACATTTTAGTATCCCTCAGCTCACTTGGAACCTCGACGAAGGTGATACGAAAAAAAGTACCTGTTAGCAGGTAAAGGTACAACATTTCTACAATGGAAAACCAAACAAAGGCGAGTCGAGCCAAAGGGCCTCCGCTCAGACTAGCTTGGTTTGAGGGCGTGCCTGACCCCGCTAGCCGCTTGGCAAGCTTTATGACGCGTTTCCATTGTGAGGTCACAAGTAAAGGAAGTGAAGGGCTGGACTACAAACGAGCTGTTTTCAAGCGGTTCAGAGCAGAGTTTTCTGTGGGAGATGGGAACTCCCTTTGTTCCCTTTTTGTTTTCCATATCATCTATGATCATATTTTGAGAACTCAATATGTTTATATTATATATTGTTTTTGCTTACATGTGCTTTCATTCTTTTTGCATTTGTTTGTTTCTCTTCTGTGTTTACAGGGCTTCCTACCACATTCAGCGTTTCTTTTAAAAGAGTTCAGGGTTATCCAGTGGATCTCTACTACCTGATGGACCTGTCTTACTCCATGAAAGATGACTTGGCAAATGTTAAAGAACTGGGAAAAGACCTTTTTGCGGCTCTGAGTAAAGTCACTGAACATGCCCAAATAGGTAATAAGATTGCAATCTTTATCCAACATCTTGAATTGTCTAAAATTCTAATATTTATCATTTATATCCCTTTAGAAAAGATGTAGTGTAAACAGCAAGTAGAATGTACAGAATTTGTTTGTTTCCTCCTTCCTTGTCTGTGGCTCTGGAGACCTTTCTCTAAAGCTTGTCATGATTATTTAAAATGCTGGCAGATAAAAGCAAAGTGCAAAAATGTGAATCTGGTGAGCTGGGGCGGAAAGCGGGCAGACAGATACATCAAACCCCAAAAAAACACAGCACAGGACTGGCAAGCACTGTCTTCATGCACAGGGCTGGGATCTGCGTCAAGGCAAAAAAACCACAGGCAGTTAGTTGCAAAGTCATGGACAGATTCAAAACTTCGGAGCTGACGCTTGGGTGGAGCTCTTGTTACTACAGTGGGTTAACAGACAATCTGGCAAAGACTTGGACGTAGAGCTGGGGTTTTATTGAGCAAGTTGATTGGCAAAGATGAGCTTCAGGTGTAGAAGGCTGCTCAGGATCAGCTGAGCGAGAGGGCTGGAGTGCCACGCCTACCACAGACCCACACACACACTACACAGACAAGGGGTGCATCCCAAGTCTTTTAACTGCATCCACGTTTCCCTCACTTGCATCTTTTCCATGCAAGGAGAGAAGGAAGGAGAAATGAGCCGTCCTTCCTTCCAAAGCGTCAAGTGAAGAGATGTCCGTTTCTGAACACAGCTGTGAGACACACAGAAACCTATAATTATACACATTCAAGTGTGTATTAAACAGGAAACAGCTACAGAGAATCATGCTGATCTGCACTAAGAACTGGGTAGTACAACACAGTGCACATGTGTGCAGACACAAACTCCATCAAAATTCTCTACAGCTGTTAGAGCTGACAGCCATCATTAGAAACAGACCCTTTAGGTGAGCTTCAGAGGAAACGTCTCATGTCTCTAAAAACATATTTCCACATTCTTTCTCTCCTGGCTTGGTTTCCTTGCATCTCTCCATGAATCCTCGGTGGGATCTTTAATTGGGCATGGAAAGGACAGAAATATGGAGGCATGTGTGGTTATTAGTCCATGAACACTCATAATGAACATGAGCACTGCAGAGTGGCAGATAATTAGACACCTGCAGGAGGGTGATCATTCAGTATTGTAAGTCAACTAGACAAAGCTAAGGAAAAAAACTCACAGCAGAATGCATCTTTCCTTAACCCATCCTTTTCTTCTTCCTGGGCTTTCTCTGTTGACAGTGTTGGCCAGGTATCTGGATATTTCAGCAAAAACCCAGGGCCCTGACTCCAGTGGTTTAATTGATTATTCTTGGTGCTTGTAATACATAATATAAATATAATTTGCATTTATTGTCTTAAAATAATGGTGTTGGTTGTTTCCTCTGCTTCACAATTTAAATCCCTACTGTGATCGGGCACTAGGACCTAGAGAGAGGCTGCATTACATTGCTGCTCTGCTGAACTGTCAAGGGATGATACCACACACACACAAAAACACACACATACACACAAACACAAAGATGAATGGTGAAGGAAGATATATTGAACGTAGTGAGTGATACAGAGTGAAATATGCATACCAATATGCATTTGTAAGCAGTCATACCACACATAGCCATAGTAATCTGTACTACAGATCTCCTTCTTTCTTTCTTCTTTGGACCTGCAACTTATCTAATAGAGAGAGGAATTCATTTTGGTATTACTTTATCACACATTTACATGAGCAGCTGGATAGCATTTAAGTCATAACCTACAGAAGAAGTCAGCAGGAGCACAGTCTGGATTAAGTAAATTCCCCCATGCAGCTTTGATGTGTCTAAAAGCCAACATTACAGTAACTTTTGTTCAACAGAGAAATGGAAAAGAAGAATATGTCTGTCGCTTTACAGTAACAAAAGTTGCAAGTGCAAAGATTTTGCAAGTGCAAGTTATGCATACCTTGGGGGCTAAAGCCCCCCTTGTATTTCAATCCTAGTGACGTCCCTACTTGTGCTTTAAAATGTATAAACAATGCTGATTCAGTCTTCTCAGCCTCATTTATTCTCTTTTTGTCTTTTTCTGTGCGAAACATAGCACACATAAGTGCAACTAGCAACTATCTTGCCTGAATCGCCTGGTGTGTGGGTTCTTAACCACCTGGAAACGGACTGACCTGGTGTGGGGGAAGTAATCGATTTTCGCTGTTCTAGCTGTCAAAACAGCGGCGCTTTGTGTTAATAGAGACCGTCTGGCGGGCTACCATATTGGTGAGGTTGCCTTGTCTCGTCGAGACCAACAAAATGAGCCCACTTGCAGCCCCGTAGGATGTTCTGTTCTCAAGCTGTGGCCTGTAAAGCATGGGAGTGATTTTGGTCACAGGAATATTGACTGTTTTTATCAATATTTCAATGTTTTGGAAGCTTTATGTTATTTGGAACATGGTTGTATGGAGAGAAATAGTGTTTTGAAGATAACTCCCAATAAAAGTGAACATATAAACAGTAAATGTGGCCAAAACATGGACATTCGCCTGGTATATTTTTGAAAGATTGTGTAATTACTGTATATCAGTTTCTTTTCATCAAATTTACAGATACAGTTGTATTCCAGGTGTATTAGAAAATATTCAGGTGCATTATAATCTACCTTCGGATGGTTTTGATGGTTTATTGCATTAAAATATAGCTTTTTTTCCCAGGCGAGGATGAAAATATCATATTCTTTCTGCTTTCATCTCCATGTAGTCTGTAATGGTAAAATAAATATGTTAATATACAATGGATTTATGTTCCTTAGCTTCTGACCTTTCAAAGGAGACCAGAATTATGCATCTAGGCCTAATGGTTGAGGAGTTATTACGGATTTATTTGGGTATGTTATTTTAGTTTTTCCTGGAAATAGGTGTTAGGGTGATAGACACACCTGTTGTTGCAGATGCCATTCACTACCAAGCTAGTTTGGATATTTTCGATAGACTACATAATCACCAAAAAGCCTCCTCCTGACTTGGCCCACCTGCTGTTGTAGGATCGATGCTGTATGTTGTGTTTTTTGGGCGACTAACATACCGCTGTCAAAGAAAGTCAACAGAGCAGACACATACAGAACGGAACAGGGCTGTGTGAGGCAAGCCAGTGTATTCAGAGAAGTGTAGAAGTGTAAGTGTGTGTAGAAAAGAGAACTGGGGGGAACAGCAAGATGAGCAGATTTGTTTGTGAGCAAACACTCAAACACTATAATAAGGTGGAGAATTAAAATTAATTTTAAAAACAAAGGTTCAGACCGTCTACTTCGCTCTATTGCTTTTCTCCCCTCTTTCTTTCACCAGCTAGAAACACAAATAGTTACATTACATGTATTCACTTAGCTGACGCTTTTATCCAAAGCAACTTACAATGCTATTTACGTCAGAGGCCACACGTCTCTGGAGAAACTAGGGGTGCAGTGTCTTGCTCAGAGACACATTGGTGGATGGGTCACAGTGGGGGATTGAACCCGGGTCTCTCGAGCTCCTGTCTTTTTAAGGTTCCCCTCCATAAAAGCCCACTTTCTTCTGATTGGCTAACTTCCAGGAAGCCTTGAAGAGTTGTTTTGAGCAGAGTGGATAGGGGGAGTTAGTGCTGGATAAAATACTATGAGCAGAGAGGTTGAATAACTGACACAGACTAAGCGGGTGCCTGTACTTTGTAGGCGTGGTGTGCCTGGAGAAGATCATGAGACCGATGGGACATCCCTGTCTTGCTGACGTCAGCTCAGCATGAAAGTATAAAAAAACAATGGAAAGCTAGAATTCAGAGCACTCATGTTCGTCATTATTACAGCTTAAATACATCACAGCATGGTCCTGTGTACCTAGGCCTTATACCCTCCCTTCTTTGTACTTACCGGTATGTATTTTGTTGGTACCCTATTTGTACAAACTGCTTACACAAAATCTACAAGCTTTATTCTCTAGTGCAGCCTTTGATTTCAGTATGTTATTTCTTTATATATCTCAGTGGTGTAAAATGTTTCATAAACCTTTCAAGTATTGCTACCAGGAAAAACAAGTCATTAATAATAGTTCTTTCTGTAATTACAGGGTTTGGTGCCTTTGTGGATAAGACAGTCCTTCCTTACACTAACACCAACAAGGAGAAATTGCAGAAGCCCTGTGATGAGAACGACCAGCAGTGTCAGGCTGCCTTTGGCTACAGACATGTGCTTAGTTTGACACCAAAGCAGGATGAGTTCAAAAAAAAAGTGACAGAGCAGTTCATTTCTGGGAACTTGGATTCTCCTGAAGGGAGTCTTGATGCCATGATGCAGGCTGCTGTATGTCGGGTAAGGACTCAACCAAAGACAACTATGTACCGTGGGTGAACTTATGTTTTGGGCCCATTCAAGCAGCAGTTCCATACATAACCATTTCAGAGACTGTATGAGATTAAAGCCAGGCTCGGGGAGTAACAGATTACATGTAGGCGTTATGTCTTATACAAAAAAAAGTAACTTCCATTACAGTACAGAAAAAAATACATTTAGTAAAAATAGGGAAAATACAAACAGTACTTTTACTGTTTGTATTTTCTGTATTGGTACAGAGTCTGTATTTTATTTTTTTATTGTATTATTTAATCATGACGATGATTATTTAGAAATATTGCATAGTGTAGGGTGTAATGGCTGATATTTGGATGTATAATTAGATCTGTGACTAATGTTATTATTTAATGTATTTGAACTTAAATTTGAATTATTTGCATTAGTTGCACCTGCCCGGGGACTGCAGATAGAAATTAGCCAGTAGGCAAATCTTGTATAATGCATCTCTTCTCCTTGAGTCAGATTAATGTTTTTGTTTATATATTTATATATTTTGTAAAATATTAATAAACTGTAATAAATAAACTATACAGTGGACAATATTTAAATTAAATAAGGGAAACAATGACCCCAGTGCATTTACAGATTTACCAGATACAGTTCGTTTTAGCCGTCCTCGAGCAGCCCGGAAGCTTAGGAGGCTGAGTGACCAACTCTGATTATCGCAGATCTATCTTGAGAAACATTAAGTTAGTGACACCAGAAACCATAGTCAAACGTATTCTTGGGGCCATATGTTTTAGCGCTTCTTTACTTGAACTCTGTCTCTATCAACAGGCTATGTTCCACAGCCCTTTAAAGTAGCTGTAAATGAACCTCTTCTTAAAAAGCCCACTCTTGATCCAGGGGTTTTAGCCAACTTAAGACCTATTTCTAACCTCTTTCTCTCTGAGATTCTTGAGAAAGCAGTTGTCAATCAGCTGTGTGACTTTTGATGCCCATCAGACAAAGGACTTGTCTTAGTACAACAAGATGCATTCAACACCACTGACTATCACATCCTATTACAGAGACTGGAACATTTGAATGGTCCCTAACCAGCACATTCTCACTCCCAACTCGTCACACACGGACCCTTGGTCAAGACCCCTTGTTTGGTTAGGTTTAGAAAAAGATCATGCTTTGGGTTAAAATAACTTAAAAATACTTGCGTCAGTTAACCTACGTCAAAAGTGACACTACATGGCTTTCCCCAGTGCGTTGAACTATGACGCTAAGGGGCTCCCCAGTGCATTACAAACTGAGGCCAACGGGTCTTGACCATGTGTGACAACTTAGGAGTGAGAACATGTTGTCTTAATATATTTTTGTGTAGGACAAAATAGGTTGGAGGAACAGTAGCACTCGGCTGATTGTCCTGACCACGGATGCTGGATTTCACATGGCCGGGGATGGAAAACTGGCCGGCATACTGGAACCCAATGATGAAGTTTGCCACATGGAAAACAACCTTTATGCTAAGAGCAATGATATGGTACGTATGAAATCACATAATGGAATTAACAGCCAAAAGGCATTGCCATGTTCTCATAGCTAATGGGCAAAACAAGAAAAAGACACAGTTTATATTAAATTGCAACTGTCCATAATGACTTATTGTTACATTGATTCAAAAACGTTTTCTTTAAAAAACATCATGGTAAGTTTTGTTCAGTGGTTAACACATCAAATGGTTATTTTAGATTTACAACATTTCATTGATTTCACTGATTGTTTCGTGCAGGACTACCCATCTGTTGGACAACTAGCTATGCAGTTGGAAAAAAACAATATTCAGCCGATATTTGCAGTGACAGAAAACGTGAAGAATGTGTACATGGTAAATGTATTAATTTCTGTACCTCTTTTTATTTATTTATAGAGCACACACATTTATACATTAATATTATTTTTTTTTTATTTCACCATGTGTTCACCATTGCAGCAACTCTCTAAATTGATTCCAAAATCAGAGGTGGGAGTTCTGTCATCAGATTCTAAAAATGTTGTTGAACTGATAGAAACCGCCTACAATGTAAGTTTGTCTATTTGGTGCTGACAAATTTGACTATTTTTCACATTTTGTGTGCACATGTATTTTTCTTTGTGGCCAATACATTTTGTTCTCACAATTTCGTACTATCTTTGTCTATGTCTCATGTGTGTAATTCATCACAGAGCTTGTCCTCCAAAGTAACTGTGACCCATGACAATCTCCCTGACAATGTAAGAGTTGTCTATACCCCTAAATGTGAAAATGCAGGACCAGCAGTCGACAGCAAAGGGGTTTGTCACGATGTGCGTGTGGGACAGGAGGTCAGTTTTTTTATTTTTTTATTTTTTTTACTTTCCATGGTAATGTTCATATTGCAATCACACTTCTTGTTACAGTTTCAGTTTTAACATTGTGTTGGGTTTTAAAAAGTCATCCATCCATCATCCACTTTTCTGGTACAGGTCCTGGTGGTACAAAAGTAGTAAGGTAGCCCAGAAATCCTTCTCCCTAGCCCTGTCATCCAGCTCTTCCCCGGAGATCCCAAGCCATCCCCAGGTCATATGGGGATGGCCTTCATCATGTTCAGGATCTTTCCCCCAGACTATCCTCCCAGTTAGGGCCTAGAGTACCTCCAAAGGGAAGTTGCCTGGAAGCATCCTACTCAAATGCTCAAACCCCCTTAACTGGTTCTTCACTAAGTTCTAGGTGAAAGAGATATAGGTTAAACCCAACCATGCTGTGAAGGAATCTCATCTCAGCCACTTCATTCTTTCGGTCATGATCATGAGTAAGGTTGGAACATAGACTGACCAGTAAATCAAGACTTGGCACTCATATCAACAAGTGACAGAGAGAGGCATGATGACAAACTTAACTTGGGGGAAAACCTTTAAGGGGCGGCTGTGGCTCAGGAGGTAGAGCAGGTTGGCTGTTAATCGGAAGGTTGGCGGTTCATGGTGAATGCAGATGTAGTGTAAAAGCACTTTGAGTGGTCGAAAAGACTAGAAAGGCGCTATACAAGTACGGAGCATTTACATTTGACAGTGGCAACTAGCCTCTCATCCCGCTCTGCCCTGGGCCATTGAAACAATGAAACACTGGAGGGGTCACTGACTGCAGCTTTAATGCGTCTTGCATCAATCTGCCTGTAAAATCTTGCCTTGTGGAGATACTTAAAGTGCTTCACTTGAGGTAGTAACTCACTCCCAGTGCGCTTTCTGCCATGAATGCAGATACATCTCTCATTCAAGCTAAACATGAACCAAATGGCCCATAGTACTGGTGCTGGCACCACGCTGCACCACAGAAGATACTTCTGCTACGCTCCAGAAAATACATGAAGACCATAGTATTCAAACTCTTAAAATCTAGTGCCGGTCACCTGTTCCACACAACCAGGAAGGAATCTGTATTGCTTCTCCTGAATCTGAGGTTCAACATTTGGTAGAGGTCTCTGAGTACAAAAACCTCAGGGGCAAGGAGCCAGGGAAGGAGATGCTGAAATCTGAGGATTTTGTTGGGCTGTCGTGGTTGACGTGCCTCTTCAGTGTCTCATGGAGGTTTAGGACAGGGAATGGTAAATGGTAAATGGACTGCACTTATATAGTTCATTCCTTGTATTACAATAACTCAAACGTGCTTTCACTACATGTCACATTCACCACATGTCACATTCTCACACACACACACACACACACACACACACACACACCAGTGGCAATTTGGGGTTCAGTATTTTGCTCAAGGACACCTCGACATGCAGACTGGGGCAGCCTTGGATCAAATCACTGACCCTCAGATTCAGGAGGAGCTGAAAAGGGGAGGTCCAGTGCACTCAATAAGGGGATAAAGTGTTTACTCTCTGTTTACTCCTCTGTCTGACCCCCCAACCCTAACTGCCTTTTTCAGATTTCTTTTGACGTCACTGTGACAGCGAGCTCATGTATGATGGACAAGTCTTTCACTATCAGTCCACTGGGCATTAAAGACACACTGACAGTGACTTTATCTACAAACTGTGAGTGTCAATGTGAAGACCCCAATAACCATGACCACTCACACTGCAATGGCAAGGGAAACGTCACTTGTGGTATTTGCAGGTAGGCTTTACACCTTCTACACCAGGGGTATTCAACTGAATTTACCAGGTCCAGTTAGAAAAAATTTCCTGAAGCAAAGGTCCAGAACATCATAATGACTAACTTGTGTTTTTAGTCAACAACTGACTGTCAAATCAAATCAAATTTCAAAAATGTTTCAGTTTTCACATCAAACTGGAGGGATAATAAATAACTACTCTAATAATACATTCTAAAGTTAAGTAAACTAATGGCTGAATTTAATAAAAATTAGATGAAAAGTTTAGTCTCGACCAGTTTTATAATAAACACTGAACACATCTTAACAAATGAACAGTTGTAATATCTCCTCTTCTCTTTCATTCTCTCTTATATCACTTCCCTACTTTCCTGTCCACTTTCATAAATATGTATTTGGTGGCCTTGTGTTTATCTTAAATAAACAATGCTAATGGAATGTCACACCTCACGCCTCTTATGACCTGGCTGTGTTCACTTGGTCATCCGATCCTCTCTGTGACTCTCCGGAGCCACAGAGCTATCCAAAGCAAATACACATATCTTTAAATATTTAATTTAAAATGTTGTTTAACATCAGAATTTTGGGAAACATACTTATTTGCTTTCTTTCAGAAATTGGGATGAGAAGCATGAGTAAGGAAAGACTGAAGGCAGGGCTCTTTCACTTTTGAAGTTCCCTAAATACCAGCTTGTTTGTTTAATCTGTTTGTTTAATAAATACAGACAGACAAAATCATCAAACAACATTTCTATTATAACATACATAAAGGGAAGGAATACCGTTAAAAAAGTTAGCTATTTGTTGTGTTTTGTTGCTGTTTGTAGTCATAGAGCCTCACTTTCTGTTTCTAGCTTGTCCTTTTCTATGCTAAACATGGCTAGCTAACATGGCCGTAATGCTAACTTGCTAATTTAGCTACTGAGGTGTCTGGCTTTGACAAACCCTGTCTGAGTCCGTGGTCTGTTGCAAGGCGTTTTTTTGTGCTAATTGTAGGTTTCTAACTTGTAATGCAGCTGCAGTCCAGGCTATGTCGGTCAGTCCTGTGAGTGCTCCATTGGCAGTAAAGACGAGCAGGCCCTGCGAGCTTCCTGTCAGAGACAGAATGGCACCGAGTGCGAGGGCAGAGGAGACTGTGTATGTGGCAGGTGCGAGTGCCACACCACAGAGACCGGAAGCAGTTACCATGGGGACTTCTGCGAGTGTGACGATGAACACTGTGAAAAGTTCCTGAATAAACTATGTGGAGGTAGAGTTTCAGTCACTTTCAAATGATTTGCATTTTTAGTGTTACCACAAAAGAACTGACTTCTTCCATTATGATTTATAAGATACAAGGATTTGTCACCAACGCACGCCTGTATTCTTAAGACCTAATATAAGATGTCCCCAATATTTGTTTCATAACATACACTTTTCCATGGCAACGACAGCGCATATAAATGCAGTGACCAGTAGCTCCCTTAATTTTTGTAACATTTTTGTTTTTAATCTGTTTTTTACTACTCCTTTTTTACCGAAACGTGTAATTATGATCACCTATGAAAAAATACATTCATCAATATTAGAATAGTGCGGGGACTGGACTGAGTGCAGCAGACCGGGGAATGATAACTAGCCACGGCATCTCCCAACAAAACAAGCGGACCAGCCGGAGTAACTGTTGGATAAGGAAGAGAGGAAAGAGAGCAACTTTCCCACTACCCAGGTTACTCCTGGCTAATGTCTTTTCGCAGGAGAATAAAATGGAGGAAGTAAGACTATGGCCCCTGAGCCGGGGTATGGCAAAGGCGAGAGGAATGTCGAAACCAGCCCATGTGCCGCCAGATGTTCTCAACCTCTTGGGTTGCAGACTTCATGGTGTTAATGAGGGCCTGGAAGTAAGGCCCGAAAAGCCCATCCTGGTTAATCAGAGCCTCCACAACCTCCCTCCTGGTGGGCCCAGGGATGGTTGACTGCATCAACCGGAAGATGCAGTGCGCCTGCGTCTGCCAGCAGACTGGGCGGAGGTATCAGCCCCTGTGGCTCCCTTGCTTACTACCTCCTCCTCCATCGTGGTGGTGGAGGAGATCGCCAGCTGGATGAAGTAGGAGGCAATCAGAACCATATTGTTGGCGAAGGCACACTGGTGTGTTTTGTTAGCCAGGCGGGCCAGCTGCTGGCAGCTGGGGGAAGCGAGAACCGGACGAGAACCGGAGGAACAATATGCTTTTGCACGGCAGCCCTTTGGATGATGGCGGGGAGCTCTCTTAGGAGGCCCCCTTGGTTGGCCACATCACACACCACATCCAAAACTCCACAGACTTTGTGAACAAACTGAAACTGAAACTGGACCCAGATGAAACCATGGTGTCCTTCGTCTGTGAAGGTTCTCAATCATCCAGATCATAGTTATCCAAAGAAGGTTAAAATCAAGGGCAACTGCACTTGGTTGAAGATAATAGGAAACGTTTCGTCTCTCATCCAATAGACTTCTTCAGTTTTGAAATGACTGGTAGGGAAACTCAGGTATTAAACTGGGATCGTTTGCCAGGATCATCGATACCGCAGCTTCAGTTTTGACAATTTTATGCTCATAACTTTGTGGAAACAGTTTGGGGATGGCCCCTTTCTGTTCCAACATGACTGTGCAGCAGTGCACAAAGCAAAGTCCATGAAGACATGGATGAGCGAGTTTGGTGTGGAGAACATGACTGGCCTGCACTGAGTCCTGACCCCAACCCTTTGGGATGAATTAGAGTGGGGACTGTGAGCCAGGCCTTCTTGTCCAACATCTGTACCTGACCTCACGAATGTGCTTCTAGAAGAATGGTCAAGAACACAGTCCTAAACCTTGTGAACAGCCTTCCCAGAAGAGCTGAAGCTGTTATAGCTGCAAGGGGGGGGGGTAACTCCATTCTTAATCCGTAGGGTTTAATATGGAGTTAGCCCCCCCCCCCACATGAACCTTCATGTGCTTGTAAAGGCAGGCGTCCCCAAACTATATACTGTAGAAGAAGTAAGAAGTAAGAAGTAAACATTGTCTAAAATGCAGTGTATTTTGACTCACAGTGATACAGAAGTGCAGGAGCCTCATCTTATTGGACAGTTATTTCAGGAATAAAACTATATGCTGCTAATTATTTTATCATTATTTATTAACATTACATTTACAATTATGTTATTTATTTACAAAAAATTTATGACAGGTCTCAGGTGTGACTGGTCACAGTTCAGTAATTTCAATATTTAGAACTTTATGCATATTACTTATGAACCTTAATTACAACAAAAGTGGAAACAGCAGTTTACTGCATTTGAATTGATAAAACCCTCAGAGGGAATGCAGGCTACGTTTATGCACAGAAATGTGTTGTTAAAAGCAAGCATATGAGCTCTCTAACTTCTCTATATTTATCTATTTCTCACTACTTGTAGGAAACGGTAAGTGCAACTGTGGCACATGTGAATGCTTCCCAGGCTACGAGGGCTCAGCCTGTCAGTGTACGGTGTCTGAGGAGGGCTGTCGTACCCCTAACAACTCAGTGTGCTACGGCAGAGGGACCTGCAAGTGTAACCGCTGTGAGTGTAAGGAGGGATACAATCGTCCACACTGTGAGACATGCCCCAGCTGCCCTGACCTTTGCCAGGCTAAATTGTAAGGATTCCAAACTTCTACTCTACTACTACTTTCACTTACCAATTGTTGTTAAAGGTCAAGTATGTGGTTATGAATCAATAAAGTAGCTCCATTACTGACTTATAAGTATTAACTGTTGCTATCAATCTTCTCAGGAACTGCATTGAATGCCTCGGCTTTGGGTCAGGTCCCTTAAAAGAAAACTGCATAGCGGTTTGCCAGAAGAGCATTAATCATACTGTGGTAGACCAGTTCACTATACAAAGCAAGCAGTGCCAGCAGAAGGACACAGAGGGCTGCTGGATCAAATTTAAGCTGGAACAGTTGGTTGGAGAGGATAACTACAGGGCTGAAATTCTGCAGCAGAGAGGTAAGCTGCTGATAAAATGCAGAAACATTTTCAGAGGCACACTCTTAAATTTAAGAACAATGTCATTGTTTCAATGCGGCTTGCAGTGGTTCTGCTATTTGGAAACATTAAACAAGACTAAGGCTACGTTCAGACTGCAGGCCAAAGTGTACCAAATCCAATTTTTTTGCTCATATGCATGGGCAGTAGGGGGGCACAATAAACATAAAATTTGTCAAGAGCAATTTTTGAAGAGGACACAAATAATACAGCATGTATGTGTGTGTGTATATATATATATGTGTGTACACACACATATATTAGAAATTTAACTGCAGCAGGCCAACTGCTCCGCCACTTAACATCATAATGCGCAAAACCCAACACAACAGTAGATCTACAGTATCAGCCTAATATCGGTTCACACACAGGATTATCGCTGTAGTAAGAGATGCACAGATTACAGTTTTACTGGCTAATTACTGATTTTTTAAAAGGTCTGACCTGCTGATTTTGATTTTGGCTGATTCCAATTTTCTTTCTTTCTAAGATCTATAACTGACAGCATACGCATTTTTGTAACTATTTATTGGAAAAATCTATTTTTATTAGGGTCCCCATCAGCACCAATATAAATGTTCGCTATTCTCACTGGTACAACATTACTGAGAATTTAATGATAGAATAGCGTTACGAACATTGTGTTGGCTGAAGTGGTCTGTGTGACTGGACCTGGGGGAGCTAACCAGAGCTAGCTGGCTAACTATTCCTGACAGCCCCCCGAAGTATATTACTCTTACCATCACAGGGTGTGTGCCTAAAGTTATTGATTGTATGCATGTCAACCGGTTAACGTTAACCCTACAGTGGCGCACATCGGCCACTGCTCTGCAACCTCCGCTAATGTTACTGCAGCTATATATTGACACCTGCCGGCACCATGGTCGGCACTTGTCAACTCCGAAAACGTTAGAACACATTTTCGATTCGCCGTCAATTTTCGTCAGACTGCCGATATTTGACATCTGCACAGTCATCAAAACTCCTCAGAAGTGTATTTAAAGTTCTGTTGTTGGCCTCTAAAGAATAAAACGGTTAACATTAGGATCTATACTGTATGTAAGCCGAGATTAACGTCATCACGTTTTGTGTGTGGTGTCTTCTGGGACAAACCATATTTGGAAGTTCAACTTCCGTCAACTTGCATCAACTTCCATCAGGTCTGTGGGCTGCAGCTGGATATACTTGTATTCTTCTGCACATGTGGGTCACTTTCAGGCCGCGGACAGTTCACACTGGAGTCTGATATGGGCCACATTTATACAACTATGCGAAGTGTCAAACGAAAAAAAACGGATCTGGGGAAAAAATCTGAATTGAGCATTAAGGCCTGCATTCTGAACGTAGCCTAAGAGTCTGCTAGCAGCTTTCTGAGGCTTTGAGCTAAATGCTACTGCGCCCATAAGGGAACATGGGCAAAAAAAATAAAATAATGATGTTTCCCACACGCACATAAAAGTATCTGGTTGCCACATGATATCTGGCAGGCACCTGAGAACACCCAGTGCTATGTTTCTGTGTGGAAATGACAGTCCAAGAGTTAAGTCAGCTATATTTCAACCTTGTACTTCATTATAAGGACATTAAGCTTTGCTTGCAAGTCACCACCCTTATACTGTCTCTGAACGACATTTAACGACAGTCGCAGTCTGTTTCGGCGCAAGGGAAACACCAGTCCTGATCTGGTTATTACTTTCATTTCTGAACAATTACAAACATGTGACCAACTCCATGGATATAGGTGGATATACACAAAATGTTGAACCAGACGTCTTCATCGCTGAAACTATTTTGCACAGAGGTCCGATTATATTTGGCACTTGGACTCATGACAAATTGAAGCCACTTGGTAATTGTATCAATAGATGCATTGACAGGTTTTCAAAGAAAATTATCTGGATGAATACATTTACTACAAGCAGTGACCCAATAATTGTTGGTGGCAGTCCATATTATAGCTTTGCACAACCTAGGTGATTTTACAAGGATTGTCGGAGTCAACCGGGGTACAGAGAATGTTAACGTTAGAGACTTTCAGCATTTTCTTCGTCGCAATATAAATGATGGCTCTGCTATTGAGAGCTACAGAGAAGGTGCAAGCACGGCGAATCAGAGGATAGAAAGTTAGTGGGGCTTTCTCAGGAAGGAATCAATGGGAGTTCTACATCACTGACGCTAAGCTACAAATGTGGTCATACTGTTGCTATTGTTAAATTAATGTATATGTATAATTCTATCTAAGTCGAAATGCCAGGCTGTTTTTTTACAGATTTTGTTGAATGCTCACAAAAACTGTCCCAAAGATCACAACAATTCGGTACGCCAGAACTTGATGTTGTTAATGTATTCAGGATTTATGAATGAGTCACATGATTGTGAGTATCTGAAGTGAATGTTATATACTGTTGTAGTTTAACCTACAGCACTGTATCATAATCTATAAAAGCATCATGTTTGTAGTGTAGCTGTGAGAAATAGCCCATCCTTGAGCTCAGAAAACAGCAGTTCTCAGCTTTGTTATTAGGCATTTTCAAGATAATCAAATTTTACATTAAAAGTAGGAGAATTTCATCAACTCAGAAAGAAACAATCCATCCTTCATCCAACAAAGGTTAAAGTCAAGGGCACCTGGACTTGGTTGCAGATACTGGAAGACGTTTTGTCCCTCATCCAAAGGACTTCTTCAGTTCTGACTGACTGGCAGGGAAACTCAGCTATTTAACCTCAGAGGGGTTGTTTGCCAGGATCGTTGATACTGCTGGTTCGTTAGTGTTCCTGGTTGTTGTAACGACAGTCGGTACAGTCATTAGGATTACCCGAGGCCAAGACTGAACGACCAACGTTATTATCTTCACCTGAGGCCAATAGGTTACGTTTGTTGAGTTTCCTGGGAAGTGATGAATAATAAGATGATAATGATAAGTGGTGGCGTAGACCCCCACTTATCCCAGCATCTGTCTTAGTGTGTTCTCAGGTTTAAAAAACACAGGGATGTTATGTTTGTTGAAAATCCTCCTGAGTTTCTCTGATACTCCAGACACGTATGGAATCTCAATGTTGTTGCGTTTGACCTTCTTTTCTTCATCCCCTGTAGTTTTGTTCTTCTTGGATCTTGTGGCTGTTTTCACAAAGGTCCATTTAGGGTATCCACAGGCTGTAAGTGCCCCCTTCAGGTGGTTCTGTTCCTTCTCTCTGGCTTGGGCGTTTGTTGGTATGTTTTCCGCTCTGTGGTGCAGTGTTCTCATGACCCCTAGCTTGTGCTCCAGTGGGTGGTGGGAATCGAACAGTAGGTATTGGTCTGTGTGAGTGGGTTTTCTGTAAACACCAATCTGCAGGCTCCTGTCCTCTTCAATGTGTACAGCGCAGTCCAGGAAGGCCAAATTGTTGTTGTGAACATCTTCTCGTGTGAACTTGATATTACTGTCCACAGAGTTGATGTGTTCTGTGAAGGCTTGCACTTCCTGGTTTTTAATTTTGACCCAGGTGTCGTCCACATATCTGTACCAGTGGCTTGGTGCTGTTCCTCTGAAGGAGTTGAGGGCTTTGCTCTCCACTTCTTCCATGTAGATGTTTGCCACAATCGGGGATACCGGTGAGCCCATGGCACAGCCATGCTTCTGTCTGTAGAATCCACCGTTGTACTGGAAATAGGTGGTGTTTAGACAGAGGTCGAGTAATTTACAGATCTGGTCAGGGCAGATGCTAGTTCTGTTGTCCAGGGTGTTGTCTTGTGTTAGCCGTTTCCTAACGGTTTCTACTGCCTCTATGGTGGGGATGCAGGTGAACAAAGAAGTCACGTCATAGGATACCATGGTTTCATCTGGATCCAGTTTTAGTCCTCGAACTTTGTTTACAAAGTCAATAGAGTTTTGGATGTGGTGAGGTGTGTTTCCCACCAAAGGAGCTAAGATGGTAGAAATGTGTTTGGCAATGTTGTAGGTGACAGAGTTAATGCTGCTGATAATTGGCCTGAGTGGGGCTCCTTCTTTGTGTATCTTGAGTAGTCCATAAATGCATGGAATGGCTTCTCCAGGATACAAACGGTAATATTGTTCATGGGTGATGGTGGCCTTTTTCTTGTATCTGCTGGTTTGGTCTCGTCTCAGTGTCTCATATGTGTTTGTGTCCATTAGTAGTGTGTTGACTTTGTTCTGGTAGTCCACTGTGTTAAGTACTACCGTGCATCTTCCTTTGTCAGCAGGTAAGATAGTGATGTTTTGATCCTTGCTCAGAGATGTCACAGCCTTCCTTTCTTGGATGGTGAGGTTGGAAGGAGGGGCCTTCGCATTAGAAAGGACTGCAGATACCTTTAGTCTGAGCTGTTCCGCTTCTGTTTCTGTTAATTTGTTTTTCCTAATGGCCGATTCTGTGGCTGTGATGAGGTCTACTATAGGTAGTTGCTGTGGTGTAATGGCAAAGTTTAATCCTTTGGCCAGAACGTCTTTCTCTGGTTGGGTGAGTTCCCTATCTGAAAAGTTTTTCACCCATCTGTTGTCTGTTTCATGTGTTGTGGGGTTGTTGTCCTTTCTCCTCCAAGACAATTCTCCTGTTCTGTTAGTGCAGCTTGCTCTGGACTGTAGGTTTTGTACTGTAGATTTCCGGGTCTGTCTTTCTTTGCTCTTGTTGTGCTGAGATAGCTGTGCTTTCTTGATGAAGTCCATGACCAAACGCATGGCTCAACACAGAAGGGCCAACTCCTCAGGTCAAGACTCTGCAGTCTACTTACATCTGAAGGACAGAGGACACGTTTGAGGACCACTAGGTGCACATTTTAGACAGAGAAGATGGATGGTTTGAAAGAGGTGTCAAGGAAGCCATCTACACCCGGGTCGAACAGAGGAGGGGGTCTACGCCACCACTTCGTTCAGTCTTGGCCACCGGTAGTCCTAACGACTGTAACGACTGTTGTTACAACAACCAGGAACACTAATGACCCAGCGGTATTGATGATCCTGGCAAGCGACCCCACTGAGGTTAAATAGCTGAGTTTCCCTGCCAGTCAGTCAGAACTGAAGAAGTCCTTTGGATGAGGGACGAAACGTCTTCCAGTATCTTCAACCAAGTCCAGTTGCCCTTGACTTTAACCTTCATTGGATAACTATGACCTGGATGACTGAGAATCTTCATAGACAATCCATCCTTCAGTTTATTAGTTATTATTATTAAAAATCACATTCAAAATCACCAACTATAAAGATACATAGTTTTCCCTTGACAGGAATGGTATAAGCTGTTGTAATCTTAAAAGTAACAAGTTACTACAGCTGTCAGACAAAGTAGTGGAATAAAAAGTACAATATTTTACTCTGCGATGAAATGAAATACAAGTATAAAGTGGCAGATAATTGAAATACTCAAATAAAGTACATGTACCTCAGATTTGTTCATAAGTTGGCCTACAGTACTTGTGTAAATGTACACTCCACCACTGAGGTCATCACAATACATCACAACTTATTTATAGATTAGTTCTGATTATTTTGTTCTGAAGTTGTGATAAGTAGAGAAATTAGCCGATACAGATCTATCACTCAAAATCCTGAATTATGAATTTGAATATAACCATTATGAGATTACTATGTTAGAAAATGTATCAGAGTAGACATCTGGAGATCATAGCAATACTTATTGTTTCATCATACAGTGAAAATGTTTCTCATGTTTATTTTTTGGGCCTATATGCTTATCGTAAATTACTGTTTTATTTCAAGCCCTTTCATAACTTATCCAAGGCCTGCATGACAATACTAAATTGTATTACTGATTTATAAAATATAAATAATTGAATTGAGTTTGTATCCATCTAAACAAAACACAATTTTTCTCCAGTCCACAATGCTTTATTCTCTAAACATTTTTAGCTATCTTGCCTCAGGGTCGTGTCTGAAGTTGTCAATCAGTCATGTGTTTTATACAAAACAATATTACCATAACTTTTCAGAATAGTTTTCACCAAATACATGTACTTTACATTAAATATTTGCTTAAGAGTACATTTATTTATGTCTGATTTTTATCAAAGCATGGTAATGTTTGATATACACAATGGTTATCTGTATGTCATATGACAGGTGAACAGTAAATAAAGAAACCTGAAACAATCTCAGACACCACCCTTATTAAGGAAAGATTATTGAAACTGTTTAGTTTATAATATTGAATACATTAAAAAAAGTATTGTATTCATTACAGCTCCTCATCCTGTGCATTCTCAGAGTTAGACAGTGTTGTAACTAGATGGATACCCGCTCTTACCTTTTCCCAGGGACTCTGTAAAACTGATATTTGGAACTTTGGACTATATTGCCTAGTATAAAGGATTTATCTATTGTTGTGTGGCAACTGGCTGCACTAGAAACAATGCTATGTGATAATAAGAACATTTGTAACATTATCATGGGGATAGCCACAGCTGCACCTTCCAGTGGTTGCTTGTAAAGAATTGCATTTGGACCTGCATTTCAGTAATGACATTCAAGTATTAGTGCTTCTCAGTGATTTGTACTGGAAGTAGACATATACATTTGTAGTATGTGTGTATAGATCTATAGTCATAGATTTTGAGACAATTTTTGCCTTCCTTTGGCATCAGACATGAATAGGCAACAAGTGAACACAACCATAACAAAGAAAAACACCAAGGAAGGAAATGAATGAGGAATTCAATACTTTTATTGAACAATATTCTGCTCTTGACAGGTATTAGCAGAATGTTTCCTATATAGGGGTCCAACAAAAACCATCAGAAGCCATTCAAAATGGTATGTGTATCAAACAGCTAATATTTTATCAAACAGTGACATTGAGTTCTTTATTCTTTAACAATAATTGCATAAAACATGCATATGAACATGAAAATAGTATATGCCAAAAACCTGTCTTTTGCAGTTGAGCAGAGATTAAAACTTAGTATGCTTACCAATATTACTGCAAAAGCATCTACATAAACATTACAATGTCAGAACAGTGTCTTGTCAAGTCTAATGAAGCAATCAGGCCAGATGATTTATCTGATCTAAAGCTTCTTCCTGTAATACACGAACTGGTAAATTCAATTTGATTAAATTTTATTTACTATATATAGCGCCAAATCACAACAACAGTTATCTCACAGCGCTTTTCATAAAAGAGCAGGTCTAGACCGTACTCTATGATGCTATTTACAGAAACCCAACAGTTCCCACCAAGAGCAAGCACTAGGCGACAGAGGCAAGGAAAAACTTCCTTTTAAGAGGCAGAAACCTCGGGCAGAACCATGGCTCAGGGTGGGCGGCCATCTGCCTCGACCAGTTTGGGGGGGGGGGGGGGAGGGAGGGGAGGGAGGCAGTCTACACTGAAAAAAAAGTCTGTTGAACTTACATAAAAATAATATGTACATCGGTTGCACATATATTTATTTTTATTTGAAATGATTCATTTCAATTTAGTATACTGAATTCTTATATGTAAAATCAACATGATTTGATTATGTTCATTCAAAGTTATTTATTAATGTTAAATTTACTAAATTATTCTGTAAAGACTCAACATCATTTGTTTGTGTTAATTTAACATTCCCTTTAATGTTTAGTGTATTTACTTGTCACTTATTAAAGCAACATGAGATTTTGAAGTAAAGTATATGCAGTGTTGTTCTGTTCAGTTAACCTAACCTAGTTAGTCTCATAAAGATTCTGCAAACTTTGTGTATAAATTCGACATGCTAAAAGTATTTCTGTATGCTGATTTCTTTTTAATCTTACCCACAGTTATACTCCTGTAACATTTTCAGAACAAATAAGGCATACACAAAAACATTTCTTTTGAAACTGTATTGTAATAAAATAGATTTACTAACAATACTTGTCAGTTCCATGCAATGTATACACAAATAAATGCATTCATATACAAACCATTCTCACATTAGAACAAAGCACCTTTTTCCTTTATATACACACTTGGTTGTTTCACCAAGTTATCAAGAGTGCATTGAAAACATTCTGCTACAACCTGAGGCAACACTGTTGGTCATTAAAACACCTTCTGAATGACATCAAACCAGCATCAATAGGGAATTATACAACAGCCAGATTAATGCAGAAATGTCTTGCAAAATTATGCAAAAAAGTGCATTATACATCCACTACATTTAAAACCTCTTAACAACAAAAAAGACAAATGTAATGAAATCATTAAATGTAAATGCTCCGTATAGCGCCTTTCTTTAGAAACTAACATTCACACACATTCATACACTGGCGGAACAGATGCCAGAGGCAATTCGGGGTTCAGTATCTTGCCCAAGGACACTTTGACATACAGCCTGGGGAAGCCAGGGATTGAACCACCGACCTTCCAATTAATTAAGTTATTGTGCTCCTTTAACTGCAATGGTTCTGTAATTAAAGAGTAATAAAATTAAGAAGTAATTGATTTCCCACCACTACTATATTTTCAGTTACGAATGTGCAAAAAACAAAATCACCTCCCCATTTTAATATAGGGGAAACTGTTGGAAGCTCTGACACATCTGACAAAGCTGACATAAAATGAAAGAGATACATTTTGCCACACATGGCCCAGAGAGAAATAATCTGCTGAAACAAATATGCTACATTTGCAGTAAACAAATGCTTACATAAAGGCAGCGCAAGTGAGTTGCAAAAGTCCAGTCCAATAAAAAAAGCAGCAACGGTCCATGTTCCAAGAAGAAAGGGAAACCGTTGCATCCAGGTTGCCTAAAATGGCAACAGCTCACTTATAGTTTGTGTTTGAGTCCCTGGGCTTTCTTTGACAGTGTGTTGCCATCCAGCTCCATCACAACTTTTTGGAGCACTTCGAAAGAGTACTTAAGTTCAAGGATTGTTGAGGTTCAAGACATACATTAAGTGAAAAAACATGGCAGCAGCTATGTTGCAACGTTGTCCATATCATGCAGTACCACCTGGCCTTCCAGGACAATCCCAATGTCTTCTGGTCTATCAGTGGCATTTAACATATTCCCACCATGGTCTCGTCAATGGCACCTTGGTTCAGGTCTTTGTCTTCTGCCTGCAGAATGTACAGTCACAAAAAAAGCCATATGAGAAGAAATAAAAAATAAAACACTTAAACCTTGAGCCTATTATGCACTGAAAACATCACACTGAGTATCTGCATTAACTCATAACTGATTCTTGAAATTGTGGCCTGGGCCTTTATATACCAGGTCTTGTGTGAAGTGAACAGATTGCTATTATAAGTTTATGTTAAAAAATGTTTTGCACCTGTTTGGAGTTTTTTATGTCCTGTGTTGTTGGTTTTCACTTTTACCCATTTAAGATTTTCCACAGCTATGCAGTTGCACAATATACCGACGGTCTACATTAGCATTCATGAACTTTGACATGTGTACAGCTTGTAGCAAAGCAATACTGGCTACATATATACTGGCTACAATACTGGTTAATGTTTTGTATAAAAAGGTCACTGTATTTTATGTAACTACACGGGATCTGTCAGTGAATGTTTATGAATTTGACAGAGTCTATTAAATGGAATATCAAGAGGGCAGCAACTAACAATTCAGTCATTATTAGTTAATCTATTATTTTCTTAGACTTACAAATATACTTGGGTGTATTTGATGACAAATTTTAATATTTTGCAGAGAAACACAGAGTTGTAATCTATTACTTTTAGGGCTGGACGATTCATCAAAAAGTAATTCAAACCGAATTTCAGATTATTCAGATAATTTCACTTTGAATTAAATTTAATGCCAACTTCAACATGTATGAAGGATATAATGGAAAATCAGTATGGGTTTTAGAAAATAATTATTTACCATTAAGAGTCCCCACCCATCTCCATGGCCTCACATAGTGCCTTTTCGTCAACAAAAGCTCCATTTTGAACTGAAGTTAATCAGTTTTTTTTTCTTTCCTGACAACTCACTGACTCAGGCACGTTCCAGTCAAGAGCGTTCTACTTTCACAATGCAGTATGACATCCACTGTTTCATGAACCACACGTCAGCTGATTTCCTGACAGCTCTACTCTAGTACTGTTAACTTCACAGCTGATCTCCTGACAGTGCTGTGTTATACTCATTTGGCCACTTTTCATAGTTAGCTTTGCACATATTTAACAGTGTTTTGATCATTCCAATTCCTAATCACCTCACTGTTTAGAAAGTCAGCTAGCCTACTAAAATTAATTATAACATTGTGATGATACAGCTGAGCAGGATGTTATTTGGTTTGGTTTGTTGTCATTCATCCACATATCGAGTACATAAGTTTCTTAAGGCCCATGGTGCTCAATACAAGATCACAATAATCAACTTACAAGACACAAACATATTACTACACTATACGACACAAAAAATGGAACAGATATATTAAGGTGGAGAGAACATGGTTTGGCTGGAGCATTGTAAAGTGCTTAGTTCAACACGTATCTGACTCTATACTAATAACAGCAGCCTCATAAATAAAACAGTAATGACACTGTAATAAGTAAGTAATAATGCTATGCAATGTTTGCTACATTTATTTAAGTGACATTAAATAGCTGCATTTCATTATTACCTACTTAGATAGATTGTTACAAATACTTTGAATTACCAAGTAGTCACACAGTAAGAAAAATACATCTTTATCCTATTCGTTTTACAGTCGCAAAATATGTATCCCTGTCCATAAAGCACAGGTGATGGTCTATTATCAAGTATTTAATATTGGGTATACTTCACATCAGGACTAATAACAGGGCGGAATATGGAGACGTTTGTTGTTTCCTAGTAGTTATAGTGGGATACAAAATACGAACTGGGATCCAGAGAATGTCTAGTACACTAGAGCTTCTATTGATCATTAAGCCTTACAAAGAAGTGCTGCATCAAAGAATGTACTGTAACTTGAGCCAAAGTTAAGAGGAATGTTGTTTTTTTGAATAATGTAATTTAATAAAACTATAACTAAGTTACTGGAAAGATCCTGTTACTGAAACAAATAAGTGTAAGTTACTGAAACATACGAAAACATAAAATTATATACTAAACAAGACAATAAGACACTTTGAAAGCTTGAACATTGCCTTTGTCTCTTTTGTCCCGGAATGAATGGGCCCCTCTGACAAAACAACTGGCTCCAGCTTGGCCCCCTCAATACAACTGGTCTAGAACCGCTACTGCTTGTACAGCGATGAGAGCTTGTCCAACTGTTTCAAAATAAGTTTTAAATTTTTTTCTATTTATTGTAAATAAACAAAAGTGGAGAGAGAAGTTGTGAAATTGTATTTACATCCTTTGCGACTCAACTATCACCCCTGATAGAGCACAAAGTTTTTCACAGGCTTCATATTTGAATAATGTAGCACTAGGCGACAGCGTTAACGTTTACCTTTTTCACGCATGCTAACATTTGGTAATTAGCCCTAAACACAAATTACAGCTGAGGCTGATGGGAAGGTGAACATGTTTGAATTGTTTGTTTGAATTGCATTACAACTCAACTTCAGACATTTCAAAACAACAAATGTCATCCTCACTAGAGGATCTCTGAAGTAACTAGGCTTCATCCTCTGGGGAACACAATGTAGTATGTACAAAATTTATTTGCAGTTTATCCATTTCACTCCATCTCTAGAGTTGTGCGGCTAGCACACTTTTCTCCATTTCATTCTTTTTTTAGTGTAGCATTTTGGATGTGTACAATCTCCTGGAATGTATCTCTTTTTGTCCAGACTGTCCGGAACCACCCAGCGTCACAGCTATCATCGGAGGTTCCATTGTGTCTGTGGCTCTTATCGGCATCATTCTGCTGATGATCATCAAGTTAGTCCTCTACATGAAGGATCTGAAAGAGTTCCGGAAATTTGAAAATGAAAAGAAGAAAGCCAAATGGGAAAAGGTGAGACGATTTATTTGAATGTAATTTTTTTATCACTGCTAACAAAAATGTAGAAATAATCACTATCAACATTTTAAGATCTAGACCTATGGTTTTCCTCTAGAAACTAAAAAAATATTCAGATTGGACTGCTCTGCAGTACAGAAGGCTGATGTTCAGTGCTATTGCCGGCTAGTAGCACAATGAGAAAATTGAGGCTGTGGAGGTCTGGCCATCTTTCCCAAAGTTGTCATGTGTAGATATTTTTTTCTGTAGATATTTTTTTGAGCTTTGCACTGTGCAGAATCAGGTGGCCAAAATCCTGTGAGAAAAAGGAGTCACCATGTGTGCAAAAAACAGAAGACAGCCAGCTGAACAACAGCAATAAGAGCAATAATAACAGTAGACATAAGATAACAACTGAGAGTGAATGAGAAGGAGAAACAGTCAGGATTATCTATAAACAACACAGCACAGCCATGAGAGGGAAATATTAATAATGGAAGGGAAGGTGAAACAGGTCAGAGGGAGGCTAGACTAGAATGGTCCTCCCCACTGGGGCCAGGTTGCTGACTGGCCCCAGCATTCAGCCTCGTCCCCCGCCCTCTTAGGCAAGAGGATGCCAGGTCCCTCCAGGCCAGGGCTTCTAGAAGGAGCCCCTTGAGCACCAGAGCCAGCGAACACCCCGCCCAGCCCTAGGGCAGGTCCAGGGCAGCCCAGCTACCCCAGCTCGCAGACCCGCCCCAGACCCAGAGATCCAAAGCCCCAAACCACAGGCCTCCACCATCCCCAAGGCAGCACAGCCCCGACCTTTGATGGCATAAGACCCATTCTGAACATCCTTTGTCCTGTATAGTGTGTTCTGTGGAGAGTTTTATAGTGTATCAGTTGTAGATTGGGATTTTAGTCATTCTAAACGTACAGTATTTGTGTACAGATATTTTGGTTTGCACTAACGGATAGATCAGTCTCCCTCTTTTAGAATGAGAGAGAGGCTGAACCATCTGTTGTCAACAGTATTATTTTTATTTTCGATAATAGTTTGGGATTTGAGAGTTTAAGAAAGTCTGTTAGGTAGGTTTATTGTCACAATACAACAGGTTATATAATGAAACTGAGCTTTGTAACTCCCTTCTGCGACATAGCAGACAATATACATTAATACAGAAGCAATTATGAAAATGCTAAACGGAAATAAACTATCATCAGGGGAGCAGTGCTGAGGATGAATTAGAGTTTAAGAGTCTGATAGCTTGAGGGGGAAAAAGCTGCTCTGCAGTCTGGTGGTGCGGCAGCACAAACTTCTATCTCTCTTCCCAGAAGGCAGCAGGGTGAACAGGCTGGGGCTGGCTGGGTGCTGTCCTTTAGTATCCTCTGGGCTCTGCAGGCATCTCACCTCACAGATATCACTGATGCTCAGGAGATGGGTACCAATGATCTTCTGAGCAGTTTTAATCACCCACTGCCCTCCGGTCCTGGGCCGTGCACATCCCATGTTAGTGATGTTTCCAGTCAGGATGCTTTCTGGGCTTTCTTCTCCAGCGTGGAGATGTGAGACGACCATGTCAGGTTCTCTGTGATCCTGATTCCCAGGAACCTGAAACTGTTCATCTGCTCCACCTCAGCTCCACTGATGTAGACAGGAGTGTGTGTCTTTATCTCCTTTTTCCTGAAATCAATGATCAGCTCCTTAGTTTTGCTGACTGTTATCATTGGAGGTAAATCTAAGTCCATTTTCTTAGACTTAAATCTTGCCCAGATGATGTATTTAAGCTGTTGATATTCAAGAAATGTATTATTGGCTAATTCCATAGTGTGCCACTAGATCCTGAAATGGAATAAATTTACTGCCCTGGATGAAAATACTCTAGATGTCTTATCCCTTTATCACCACAAAGGGGAATTTAGCCTTTTCTTATTTTTGAGGATGCCAGGATTGTTCCAGATTGGAGTAAGTCTGGATTTTTGAGCCAGACCATTTGAGAGACCAGCCTTTGCTTGTGCAAGCTACTGACCACAGTCCACGTCCCTACTTGAATACCAGCCTTTATTAGAGAATGTCATCCTTCTACATTGTGGAGATGAGCACATGCAGCACCCAGGCAGAGCAACACTGACACTGTGTGTGGGTTGTATAATCTGCTGTGAAATCTTGAAATTAAGTGACTTCAAGACAAGGTTAAAAAACATCATAGATGAAAACAAACTAATTGTTGGGCTTTCTCTGTTGCTAGGCTACCAACCCACTGTTCCAGAATGCCACCACAACTGTGGAAAACCCAACCTTTACTGGAGAGTGAGGGCTCCCACTGCAGCACAGCGAGCTGCGCATCAGACAAAACTCTGCGTATCTGAGTTTTGTTTCTATGTTAGAAAGTATCATTTGTAATGCTCATACATTTTTGAAAATGTCCACATTCACACTTATTTACCTTTAATGTTCTTGCTTATTTTCTTAATGATGAATTTCTGTCAGTTGCATTTGTTTACTTGTTAAAAAAATATGCACATTTTTGCTCATTGCATGTAACAATTATACAAGAAGTAATGTAATGTTGTATAGCTTATAATGCAGTTGATAGTGGTACAGGATGGTCAGAATATAATCATGTATCACATACATACACTGAACTCATATCAGAATATTGCTCCTCATTTTATAGTTCAAATGAAGTTTCTCTTCGTGTGGCACATTCTTTAAGTGATTGCTAGGATTATTTCTTCTAAATGTATGTCTTTAAAATCAAATTTGAAGTGGAGCAAAGATCAGAAAAATGTGTTCTTATTTTAATTGTCACAGTGCTAAAATATGATTTAAAGCTGCAGTAATCTGTGTTTCTGGTCAACAGACAATAATAAATCCAATATATCACAGTGGTTTTGACTTCAACTCATGAAGGAAATATATGACTCTTCCGATGCTAAATGCTTCACTGTGTTCACCAGCTTGTGGCTAATTGTAAGGTCAGGTGTCAAAGCACTCCATAGCACGACTCAGAAACATGATACATGTAAAAGTCTGGTTTTACTTAAAAAATGGATTTGGTACACAGGTAATCAGAGAAAGCAAACATCTGGCAGGCAGAAGGCAAAAGCGAGGTCAGGGAAAGAGGCAAAATCTAAAACCAAAGGCAACAAGGAAATAATGCTGGAAAGCTAGACACTGAGTACCAAGACCAACTAATCAGGGCGGGTCAAACAACCATACAGGTGGGAAACACACAAGGACAAGAAATGAAGTGATCTGGCACAAAAGGAGAGGTAAGTAACAAAGAACAACAGGAAGTGTGTGATGTATCACTAACTTTGTCGTTCTCCAGTTTGGCGTTGTTAGCCCTCAGAAGGATTTTTTTTTAAACAACAACAAAAGGCTGAAAATTGAACTTTATTGGCTTAACTAAATTAGGCGTGCGGGAGCGAACGAGAGAAAGAGAGAGAGATTATTGTTATTATTTATTCTCCTGCAAATTAGCAGAGAATAAGATGATCCAGCTGTAGCTCTGTGTCTGTCCTCTCTGCTCCACCTGAAGTGGCTGTGAGCTGCACTTTATCAGAGGCGCTGAAATTAACTTGTGTGGATTTGTGGTGAGGTTCATCACCTGATAGGCAGAGGAGCCATTATACATATTTCATTTCAAAATCTATGTTTTGTCCCCCCTTCTTTCCTAATGTAAAGATTTATTTCGCATTGCCTTCTTGGCTCAGGTGATTTCGGAACTGGCTCATATAGGAGGCGGATTACTAAGAGACCAGTCAATCACTCACACACTCCACATCGGTCCCGGACAAAATGTAGCCAATAGAAATGTTGAGGGAGGATGGGAAAAGTTGCTCGAGGGGTACATCTAATGTTCTTTTAATTTCGCTACATTTCCCATTCATAGCTTTTATAACTTAACCAGTCTGTAATCTGCATTTAGATCTGGTCGCTTGCCACAGTCACAGAGCTGGGCAGATGCAAACACTTAGAAAATCAGGCAAATATCTTTTCAGTTTAAGGCTTTATGTTCTACTAATACAACTGAAATCTAGTGAGCCCACAGCACGGCACTGGTGACCTGTTGGTGGTATTATGCTTTGTAGCTTTTTCCCTCTCCTTTATTGAGTTATATCTCTTTTTTGTGCATGTAACAGGTTTGCAAAGTGAAAAATCCCAAAGTCCAGCCCAAAGGGAGTTCCCATCTCCCACAGAAAACTCTGCTCTGAATGCTTGAAAACAGCTCATTTAGAGTCCAGCCGCTTCCCTTCCTTGACGTCACAATGAAAACATGTCATAAAGCTTGCCAAGCGGCTAGCAGGGTCAGGCACTCAAACAATGCTAGTCTGAGCGGAGGCCCTTTGATTTTAGTTAAGCCCCTTTTCCACTGCACAGTGTCGGGTCGGAAATAAGGACCGGCCGGGCCAGTAAAAGACCTGGTCCCTACCCTAACCAATGTAATAAACTCAATAAAATTACTCTATTAGATTTCTTCTTTAGTCAAAAAACTGCGTAGTCAAAAACTTCACTGGAGATGGTCAAGAGTCGGTGCAAAAGAGTTTATTCCAATAAAGGACCAATAAACCCGAGCAACATCCCTGCAGGTCTCAGGATGGAACGGAGTTGGTGGTCAGCGAACATCGCCTTATATTCACCTTAAGCTCCACCTTGTCCCTCCCTTCAGGTGGGCGTTACATCTTAACTCCTCCTTATCTCCTCCTTCTAGGTGGGCGTTACTCCTTAACTCCACCTATGGTGTTCGCTGACCATTCCTCCCCTTTGGTGGATTTCTTATCCTCTACTGCCATCTAGTGGCCTTTTTCTTGTACTGTTTTACCAAATTAACCCTTTCATTAATGTTACAATTTCCACTTTTTAACTATTATTACATGTAATTATTAGGGCCCGAGCACGACCGTGCGAGGTCCCTATTGAATCTGCTCGGATTATATTTTTAGGGCCCGAGCACGACCGTGCGAGGTCCCTATTGAAATTGCTCGGATTATTTTTTAGGGCCCGAGCACGACCGTGCGAGGTCCCTATTGAAATTGCTCGGATTATTTTTATTTTTTTTTTTTCTGCAAAGTAGGCCCAAATGACATGGCCTAAACATACTCGAAAACTCACCAAAATTTGCAAACATGTCAGAACCGGTGAAAAACTTCGTATTCTACAAGTTTCGCACATGGGCGTGGCAAAATGACTCGCTAGCGCCACCTAGAAAATTGGAAATGATTAGCCCCTCGTTCACGTTCAACCTACATGTACGAAATTTTCTGGGGACATGTATCGTATCAAGACGCACAAAAAAGCCTCAAGAACCCATAGCCTAAAGTCAACAGGAAGTCGGCCATTTTGAATTTTATGGCCATTTTTGGATGATTTACATACTTCGTACTTTAACGAACTCCTCCTAGGGATTTAGTCGGATCAACCTCAAATTTCTGCTGTGCCTTCTAAAGGCATTGACGATGAAAAGTTGTGCTATTTGCGCGTTTTCGTCAATGGGCGTGTCCGTGGCGTCGATGATTCGCAATGAAACAGGAAGTTGTTGTAACTTCAGTGTACATGCTCACATCCGGACCAAACTGTACATGTAGGATGAGAGTCCCGCCCTGAACACATGTACATGCCGACATTCACCCACAGTCATAGCGCCACCTGCTGGCAACAGAAAGTGACCTTTAACGAAGCAGCCCCCGCCGCACGTTTCACCTACGTGCACGAATTTTCTGTGGTACGTGTATCTTGTCCAGACGCACAAAAAGTCTCTTGGAGCCATAGCCTAAACCCAACAGGAAGTCGGCCATTTTGAATTTTACGTCAAATTTTGGATGATTTACACACTTCGTACTTTAACGAACTCCTCCTAGGGATTTAGTCCGACCGACCTCAAATTTGTGCTGTGCCTTCTAAAGGCATTGAAGATGAAAAGTTGTGCTATTTGCAAGTTTTCGTCAATGGGCGTGTCCGTGGCGTGGCGTCAAAGATCAGCTCTTCGCCATGACACGGAAGTTGTCGTAACTTCAGTGTACATGCTCACATCTGGACCAAACTGTACATGTAGGATGAGAGTCCCGCCCTGAACACATGTACATGCTGACATTCACCCACAGTCATAGCGCCACCTGCTGGCAACAGGAAGTGAATTTTAACGAAGCAGCCCCCGCCGCACGTTTTACCTACGTGCACGAATTTTCTGTGGTACGTGTATCTTGTCCAGACGCACAAAAAAGTCTCTTGGAGCCATAGCCTAAACCCAACAGGAAGTCGGCCATTTTGAATTTTACGTCAAATTTTGGATGATTTACACACTTCGTACTTTAACGAACTCCTCCTAGGGATTTAGTCCGACCGACCTCAAATTTGTGCTGTGCCTTCTAAAGGCATTGAAGATGAAAAGTTGTGCTATTTGCAAGTTTTCGTCAATGGGCGTGTCCGTGGCGTGGCGTCAAAGATCAACTCTTCGCCATGACACGGAAGTTGTCGTAACTTCAGTGTACATGCTCACATCTGGACCAAACTGTACATGTAGGATGAGAGTCCCGCCCTGAACACATGTACATGCTGACATTCACAGACAGTCATAGCGCCACCTGCTGGCAACAGGAAGTGACTTTTAACGAAGCAGCCCCCGCCGCACGTTTTACCTACGTGCACGAATTTTCTGTGGTACGTGTATCTTGTCCAGACGCACAAAAAAGCCTCTTGGAGCGATGCCCTAAAATCAACAGGAAGTAGGCCATTTTGAATTTTACGTCAAATTTTGGATGATTTACACACTTCGTACTTTAACGAACTCCTCCTAGGGATTTAGTCCGACCGACTTCAAATTTGTGCTGTGCCTTCTAAAGGCATTGAAGATGAAAAGTTGTGCTATTTGCGAGTTTTCGTCAATGGGTGTGTCCGTGGCGTGGCGTCAGAGATCAAGTCTTCGCCATGACACAGGAAGTTGTTGTAACTTCAGTGTACATGCTCACATCTGAACCAAACTTTACGTGCTTGATAACTCTCCCACCCCGTTATGGAGGACCGATCCTGACACAGTCAGAAATAAATACAGAAATAAATAAATGCTCAATAAATAAATAAGCATCCAATTAAATACACAAAAAAATAAAGTAAATAAATAAATGTAGGTAGTAATTAAATTATACAAGGAGACATAAATGTATATATTTTAATTAGTGCCTTTACTATTCACCTTTGTTATAATTACCTTATTTGTTTATTCAACTTTATTTATTACAATTTTTTTAATGTATTTATTTATGTGTGTGTTTTAATATTTTTGTCTGTTTTATTCTTCCTTTGTATTTATTTACCTTATTTATTTTCACCCATGGTATTTATTTCTGCCTGTCTTTTTTAAATTTTTGTATGCATTTCTGCCTCATTATGCAAATGAGGAGGGGCTGTGTCTCAAGGGGTCATCTTCTCTGCTATTGGTGGACCAGTCAGACAGGAGAGCTCCTACTCTGCCTGCAGACATCAACGATCTTGCCCCTCACACAGTCAGATGGCTTCCTTCAGTGCGCTGAGGTGTTTAACAACTCTGAAGACAATACTACCAGCAATGTCTTCCTTCTCTTTTCACGTAGACGCTCCGACAGACGGTGCTTTCAGTTTGCTGCATGCATGGACACAGAACTGCGGTACAGCACACAGTAACGATGAAATGTGTGCTGTTCTCACATTCTTCCTCTGTATGTACACATAAACAACAAGGCAGGGAAATATAAAAGGAATTTATTTTATTGTTTGGGTACATTATTGTTCAGTGTACATGCTCACATCTGAAACAAACTTTACGTGCTTGATAACTCTCCCACCCCGCAGACATCTACACGCCAACACCGATTTATATTCATAGCGGCAAGTGCTATGTAGCTCCACATAGGGGACACAGGAAGTGACATATAACACCTTCATGCGGCGTCATAACCGCGTAGCAAATTCACAGCCGCACCGGCAGAGCTCCAGAATATGCAACTCGGCCGGCTCACACGCGGACGCGCTTATAAGTGCGAGGGCCCGCCCAACGCTGCTTGCAGCTTTAATTTTTTTTTTTTTTTTTTTTCTGCAAAGTAGGCCCAAATGACATGGCCTAAACATACTCGAAAACTCACCAAAATTTGCAAACATGTCAGAACCGGTGAAAAATTTCGTATTCTACAAGTTTCGCACATGGGCGTGGCAAAATGACTCGCTAGCGCCACCTAGAAAATTGGAAATGATTAGCCCCTCGTTCACGTTCAACCTACATGTACGAAATTTTCTGGGGACATGTATCGTATCAAGACGCACAAAAAAGCCTCAAGAACCCATAGCCTAAAGTCAACAGGAAGTCGGCCATTTTGAATTTTATGGCCATTTTTGGATGATTTACATACTTCGTACTTTAACGAACTCCTCCTAGGGATTTAGTCGGATCGACCTCAAATTTCTGCTGTGCCTTCTAAAGGCATTGACGATGAAAAGTTGTGCTATTTGCGCGTTTTCGTCAATGGGCGTGTCCGTGGCGTCGATGATTCGCAATGAAACAGGAAGTTGTTGTAACTTCAGTGTACATGCTCACATCCGGACCAAACTGTACATGTAGGATGAGAGTCCCGCCCTGAACACATGTACATGCCGACATTCACCCACAGTCATAGCGCCACCTGCTGGCAACAGAAAGTGACCTTTAACGAAGCAGCCCCCGCCGCACGTTTCACCTACGTGCACGAATTTTCTGTGGTACGTGTATCTTGTCCAGACGCACAAAAAAGTCTCTTGGAGCCATAGCCTAAACCCAACAGGAAGTCGGCCATTTTGAATTTTACGTCAAATTTTGGATGATTTACACACTTCGTACTTTAACGAACTCCTCCTAGGGATTTAGTCCGACCGACCTCAAATTTGTGCTGTGCCTTCTAAAGGCATTGAAGATGAAAAGTTGTGCTATTTGCAAGTTTTCGTCAATGGGCGTGTCCGTGGCGTGGCGTCAAAGATCAGCTCTTCGCCATGACACGGAAGTTGTCGTAACTTCAGTGTACATGCTCACATCTGGACCAAACTGTACATGTAGGATGAGAGTCCCGCCCTGAACACATGTACATGCTGACATTCACCCACAGTCATAGCGCCACCTGCTGGCAACAGGAAGTGATTTTAACGAAGCAGCCCCCGCCGCACGTTTTACCTACGTGCACGAATTTTCTGTGGTACGTGTATCTTGTCCAGACGCACAAAAAAGTCTCTTGGAGCCATAGCCTAAACCCAACAGGAAGTCGGCCATTTTGAATTTTACGTCAAATTTTGGATGATTTACACACTTCGTACTTTAACGAACTCCTCCTAGGGATTTAGTCCGACCGACCTCAAATTTGTGCTGTGCCTTCTAAAGGCATTGAAGATGAAAAGTTGTGCTATTTGCAAGTTTTCGTCAATGGGCGTGTCCGTGGCGTGGCGTCAAAGATCAACTCTTCGCCATGACACGGAAGTTGTCGTAACTTCAGTGTACATGCTCACATCTGGACCAAACTGTACATGTAGGATGAGAGTCCCGCCCTGAACACATGTACATGCTGACATTCACAGACAGTCATAGCGCCACCTGCTGGCAACAGGAAGTGACTTTTAACGAAGCAGCCCCCGCCGCACGTTTTACCTACGTGCACGAATTTTCTGTGGTACGTGTATCTTGTCCAGACGCACAAAAAAGCCTCTTGGAGCGATGCCCTAAAATCAACAGGAAGTAGGCCATTTTGAATTTTACGTCAAATTTTGGATGATTTACACACTTCGTACTTTAACGAACTCCTCCTAGGGATTTAGTCCGACCGACTTCAAATTTGTGCTGTGCCTTCTAAAGGCATTGAAGATGAAAAGTTGTGCTATTTGCGAGTTTTCGTCAATGGGTGTGTCCGTGGCGTGGCGTCAGAGATCAAGTCTTCGCCATGACACAGGAAGTTGTTGTAACTTCAGTGTACATGCTCACATCTGAACCAAACTTTACGTGCTTGATAACTCTCCCACCCCGTTATGGAGGACCGATCCTGACACAGTCAGAAATAAATACAGAAATAAATAAATGCTCAATAAATAAATAAGCATCCAATTAAATACACAAAAAAATAAAGTAAATAAATAAATGTAGGTAGTAATTAAATTATACAAGGAGACATAAATGTATATATTTTAATTAGTGCCTTTACTATTCACCTTTGTTATAATTACCTTATTTGTTTATTCAACTTTATTTATTACAAATTTTTTTAATGTATTTATTTAGAGTGGGTACGGAAAGTATTCAGACCCCTTTAAATTTTTCACTCTTTGTTTCATTGCAGCCATTTTCCAAAAATCAAAAAAGTTCATTTTATTTCTCAGTAATGTACACTCAGCACCCCATCTTGACAGAAAAAAACAGAAATGTAGAAATTTTTGCAAATTTATTAAAAAAGAAAAACTGAAATATCACATGGTCATAAGTATTCAGACCCTTTGCCGTGACACTCATATTTAACTCAGGTGCTGTCTATTTCTTCTGATCATCCTTGAGATGGTTCTACACCTTCATTTGAGTCCAGCTGTGTTTGATTATACTGATTGGACTTGATTAGGAAAGCCACACACCTGTCTATATAAGACCTTACAGCTCACAGTGCATGTCAGAGCAAATGAGAATCATGAGGTCAAAGGAACTGCCTGAAGAGCTCAGAGACAGAATGTGGCAAGGCACAGATCTGGCCAAGGTTACAAAAAAATTTCTGCTGCACTTAAGGTTCCTAAGAGCACAGTGGCCTCCATAATCCTCAAATGGAAGACGTTTGGGACGACCAGAACCCTTCCTAGAGCTGGCCGTCCGGCCAAACTGAGCTATCGGGGGAGAAGAGCCTTGGTGAGAGAGGTAAAGAAGAACCCAAAGGTCACTGTGGCTGAGCTCCAGAGATGCAGTCGGGAGATGGGAGAAAGTTGTAGTAAGTCAACCATCACTGCAGCAATCCACCAGTCGGGGCTTTATGGCAGAGTGGCCCGACAGAAGCCTCTCCTCAGTGCAAGACACATGAAAGCCCGCATGGAGTTTGCTAAAAAACACCTGAAGGACTCCAAGATGGTGATAAATAAGATCCTCTGGTCTGATGAGACCAAGATAGAACTTTTTGGCCTTAATTCTAAGCGGTATGTGTGGAGAAAACCAGGCACTGCTCATCACCTGTCCAATACAGTCTCAACAGTGAAGCATGGTGGTGACAGCATCATGCTGTGGGGGTGTTTTTCAGCTGCAGGGACAGGACAACTGGTTGCAATCGAGGGAAAGATGAATGCGGCCAAGTACAGGGATATCCTGGACGAAAACCTTTTCCAGAGTGCTCTGGACCTCAGACTGGGCCGAAGGTTTACCTTCCAACAAGACAATGACCCTAAGCACACCGCTAAAATAACGAAGGAGTGGCTTCACAACAACTCCGTGGCTGTTGTTGAATGGCCCAGCCAGAGCCCTGACTTAAACCCAATTGAGCATCTCTGGAGAGACCTGAAAATGGCTGTCCACCAACGTTTACCATCCAACCTGACAGAACTGGAGAGGATCTGCAAGGAGGAATGGCAGAGGATACCCAAATCCAGATGTGAAAAACTTGTTGCATCTTTCCCAAAACGACTCATGGCTGTATTAGATCAAAAGGGTGCTTCTACTAAATACTGAGCAAAGGGTCTGAATACTTACGACCATGTGATATTTCAGTTTTTCTTTTTTAATAAATTTGCAAAATTTCTACATTTCTGTTTTTTTCTGTCAAGATGGGGTGCTGAGTGTACATTACTGAGAAATAAAATGAACTTTTTTGATTTTTGGAAAATGGCTGCAATGAAACAAAGAGTGAAAAATTTAAAGGGGTCTGAATACTTTCCGTACCCACTGTATGTGTGTGTTTTAATATTTTTGTCTGTTTTATTCTTCCTTTGTATTTATTTACCTTATTTATTTTCACCCATGGTATTTATTTCTGCCTGTCTTTTTAAATTTTGTATGCATTTCTGCCTCATTATGCAAATGAGGAGGGGCTGTGTCTCAAGGGGTCATCTTCTCTGCTATTGGTGGACCAGTCAGACAGGAGAGCTCCTACTCTGCCTGCAGACATCAACGATCTTGCCCCTCACACAGTCAGATGGCTTCCTTCAGTGCGCTGAGGTGTTTAACAACTCTGAAGACAATACTACCAGCAATGTCTTCCTTCTCTTTTCACGTAGACGCTCCGACAGACGGTGCTTTCAGTTGCTGCATGCATGGACACAGAACTGCGGTACAGCACACAGTAACGATGAAATGTGTGCTGTTCTCACATTCTTCCTCTGTATGTACACATAAACAACAAGGCAGGGAAATATAAAAGGAATTTATTTTATTGTTTGGGTACATTATTGTTCAGTGTACATGCTCACATCTGAAACAAACTTTACGTGCTTGATAACTCTCCCACCCGCAGACATCTACACGCCAACACCGATTTATATTCATAGCGGCAAGTGCTATGTAGCTCCACATAGGGGACACAGGAAGTGACATATAACACCTTCATGCGGCGTCATAACCGCGTAGCAAATTCACAGCCGCACCGGCAGAGCTCCAGAATATGCAACTCGGCCGGCTCACACGCGGACGCGCTTATAAGTGCGAGGGCCCGCCCAACGCTGCTTGCAGCTTTAATTTTTTTTTTTTTTTTTCTGCAAAGTAGGCCCAAATGACATGGCCTAAACATACTCGAAAACTCACCAAAATTTGCAAACATGTCAGAACCGGTGAAAAATTTCGTATTCTACAAGTTTCGCACATGGGCGTGGCAAAATGACTCGCTAGCGCCACCTAGAAAATTGGAAATGATTAGCCCCTCGTTCACGTTCAACCTACATGTACGAAATTTTCTGGGGACATGTATCGTATCAAGACGCAAAAAAGCCTCAAGAACCCATAGCCTAAAGTCAACAGGAAGTCGGCCATTTTGAATTTTATGGCCATTTTTGGATGATTTACACACTTCGTACTTTAACGAACTCCTAGGGATTTAGTCGGATCGACGTCAAATTTCTGCTGTGCCTTCTAAAGGCATTGACGATGAAAAGTTGTGCTATTGCGAGTTTTCGTCAATGGGCGTGTCCGTGGCGTCGATGATTCGCAATGAAACAGGAAGTTGTTGTAACTTCAGTGTACATGCTCACATCT